>NC_140497.1:58093032-58598032 GCF_964271855.1 Acomys minous
CAGTGCTCTCAACAGAGCCGCATCTCCAGCCCCAGCAAAGGTGTTTGAAGTATTCATGAAAACAGAAAAATGTTGAAGAGCTAGAAATAGTTCTCTGAGGGGTTTGTAGCCCTTGAAGTCCATTTGACAGAGGAGGAAGAAAACAGAGCCCAGGAAAGGACATCTTATTCCCGAGGTCTTCTGTTCCTTTGATCGCCCTGGAAATCGGATATTTTCCCAACAGCCTAGTCAGATTTAAGCATGGGAACACAAGTGAAGATTCAGGAACAAGGAGGCTGCAGTTACCCACCCAGTCCCTGTTCCTGGACTGTAGGGTTGTCTTTCACTACTGAGGCTTTAGCCACGGACTCAAGTCAAGTCACAATTTCCAGTCCCTTGAAGGACCCCTTGAAGTCACTAGCTACAAAGAAAAGCCCACCCCCATGGCCTTTGCTCTACACAGGGTAGAGAGTGGTCTGCACTTGGCTTAGATTTTTGAAGACAGGGTCCCCACAATTCAGGCCAGAAAATCCAGCCCCAGGGACACATTGCTACTCCTGAAAACCAGTCTGATGGGACCCCAGAGCTGGATGTCACATCCTTATTTTAGGAATAACATGTTACAGTTAGTAAGACCCCACACAAGGAAGTCTTGTGAAGTCTAACTAGCCGGTGCTCTCATTCCTGGCACTGATTTTCCCAATGGGCTGTTTCCCCAGTAGCAGTTTCTGGATTCTGTTATATAGGATGAAGTGCATGACCTTCAGGACATGGCTTTTACCAGCCTCGACCACGCTGCTGCCTTTCCGTAGTCTAGTAAGCAGAATCTTCTTCATATTTTTGAATCTCAGTTCACAATAATGCCCTGCACAGGAACTCACCACCAGCTCACACTTGATGTCAAGGACTTGAAGGTCACACGTGTGACAGCATTTACATATGGTTCTCTAGGAGGAAGGTAATTCCTATTTTATTAATTTTTCTCACAAACACTTCTAGAGGCAGGGTGTTAAAGTGAGTGAAATGTCGTGAGACTGACAGTATTGTTTAAAGTGCTTGAATTGATTACATTTTTAAAAAACCAAAGATACAGATTATTTTAAATAAAAACTACAAGCTTTTTTTTTTAAAGCAACAAAATCAAGTGAATGCCACACACATACAGTAACTATTTTGGTTACAGAAATAGGAGCCAAAAAATAAATTAATGTAATACTAGAAAACAGAAATTTAATTAGGCAGAAAAATAGGCAATAATTTTCTTTGGCCCATGTCATTTGCATGAGCTAATCACAAAGGTGCTGGCAAAGGCCTCGACCAGATAACAGCAAACCAGGGGGAGACATTTAGTGCACAATATTTTAATACACATGAATATACAAAGTTGATCCAATGAAATGTTTAAAAGATAAAATCCATCCATAATAAAGCTACACTCCATATCTAAAATAAGCCTTACGCGCCAGTTAGACCGGACTTCTGAGTTAGGCCTGCCCATGAGATTAAGGGTACCCATGAGATTAAGGGTACCCATGAAGACCGTTTCTGACATTTTCCATTTTATGTTTAGTCCAAACTATAACCAGGACGTAAAGCCACACGTGGATGGGTTCCTCTTCAGACTGACACCCTGATTGTATATTCCTGGCTCACCTCAAGCCAGTCTACCTGATGATGCCTTGGAATGGAAAAGAAAATGCCTCAGTGTAACAGGACTACACACATCACCATTTGACTAAAATTTTCTTTGAAACAAAAGATTTAGCATACTGTATGTACCATAATCTAGATGTTAAGCTAGCAAATAACCAATAAAACAAACATTTCATTTAAAAAAAAAAAGTTTTAAAGTCTCTTGAAAGACACTTTCTTTTTAAATACCCAGCTTTTACAGGCTTACTCACTCCTGCTAGAGAAAGGACACACAAACGCCCCTCTGGGGGACTGTTGCTGGGTCTTTGTGCTATCGTTGTGACCTAGGATTGGTCTCACGTGTCTCACCGCCACTGTCAGTCCCTGCTTTATGCTAGGAACCAAGGACGGTAAGTTAGAACTTGATTTCTCTATGAAAAGAAAAATGGAGGGGAGTGGAACAGAGCTGCCTTGTGTTTTCTTTACTGAAAAAGAGGTAAATAATTACCAGATAGTCCTACGTTTGAAAAACTGATGGAGTGTTGGTGGAGGTATGTGTGTTTGGTCTTCTCCAATCTTCCTCCGCTGCGCTATATAACCAGCTGAAAGTCAGTATAATCATCTTCATGCTCATCTAGTTCTGTTCCAAAAACCTCTTCATGAATACTGAATTTTAACTTACTTTTTCTATTAAAAGCAATGGCTTTGGTTATATTACTGGGGGGGAACTTTACATGATTAGAGAGAGAGAGTGAGGGAGGGAGGGATGGAGAGAGAAGAGGAGAGGAGAGGAGAGAAAAGAAGAAAAGAAAAATGTGGCTGAACCTTATAATAGCATTTGGGCTTCCAATTGTAACATTTTTGTCTAATAAATTAGCTTCAAGAGTTGTTTCAAAGATAATTTTAATAGTTTTTGTTCTATGATCAATTCCAAATATATTAGAAGGCAGGAACCATTTTCTTAGCCTTTGTAACTACAGGCCAATATATGGGCTGTGTGTTTACAAATCTTTCCCTCTGCCAGTCACTTTCATTTGGAAAGTGCTTCTCCTAAAAGAGTGAAGGTTCACTTCCAAGGTAAGTGATTAATAAATATGCTTCGTGGAGGAATAAAAAGACAAAATACTTATAAATATGCATTGCCTCTAACCAAGGCAAGGTCCGTTTTCGTCACTTGCATAAGACAATAACATGAAATAACCCTGTTTCGTCTTCTCCAGTGAAGAATGAAACATCTCCCTTCAAGCATGAGCAAATGAAGTGTCAGCATGCTTAAGTTCTGAGTCATAAACAGTTCATGAGATTTCAAAAGTAAGAAGTCCAGTTTTCACCTAGATAAAGTGCTATCCTCTTCATTGTTGCAAAGCGGCCACTGACATTTCCAATTGCAGTTTTAGTTCACATTACACCAAGAGTTTGCATGTTCATTTGCTGACGTATTAATTAGGTCACAACATAACACGTTCACAGTATAGTATAGTGTATGGAAGTCAACTGACGTCCCAAAGGAAGCCAAGATCTTTGACTCATTGTATTTGTAGGAAAACCAAGATCAACTCAACAGTAAAACACCAAATCAACCCTTTTAATAAAAGGTACCAATATGCAAATACTCTAATAAATACACACAAAACAAAAGGGAAAAGAGTGAGATGAGGTTCTTCTGGGAAACTGTCTTGTCAAGCATTCTAGGGATCTGAGCCCGAGAAACAGCCGCCATCTTGCTCACTCCTCCCCCTACCTCCTAACACTTCCTGTGACCCACCTCACTCTCCACTAACTCAAGCCTTTCCTTCAGGGAGAGTTTTGTTTTAGCCCTGGGACTCACCAGCACTTCCATAAACTGACTGTATATGTTTTTTTTTTTAAAGAAGAAGAAGAAGAAGAAGAAGTTGTACAATCTGCTGATGGTTGTCAAGGGGACCAGGGTTTTGATTCATCTTCCTCATCCAGGAAGGATGTTGGTGTTGACTGGATGGAAAGAGATGCTCAGAGGCGGTCAACTGGTGTCTCAGCCCTGATACCGCTGACTACAGGACATCAGCAGGATGGGAAAGACAGCTTGAAAAGCTTAGCAGTGCCAAATATGAGGAGAACAGAACATGATGGGAGAAAAATGTCACTAAAACTGAACAGCATTGCATTAGTTTCCTGAAACTTGGCTTTTGGTAGAAAGATAAGTAACTTCTCACTACCCACAACAACATCTTCCTCTTGGCTTTGACTGCCCTGAGCTCCATAATGTCTTAGCCCCTGGGATTCTTTCTACCAGCTAGGTAAGCACAGTTGGGTGCAAACACCGGCCACCAGCCACAGCCTTGCTTCACCTTCTTCCAGCGTGGAGGATGATTTCGGCATCGAGGTCACTACTTTTACATTTTCACTTGCACAAACTTAAAGCTATGGTTGCAGCCCTAACAGATAACCATCTATGTACCCACTCCTCCCGACAGAGGAGGCAGGCAAGCCAACAGTGGGTAGCAAAGCTTCCGGGGTGTGTCAAAGGAATGCATGGAAAGGGGACCCCGGGGGACCATTCAGGAAACCGACCAAACACTCAAGGTGGACCATGACATTTCCAGGAAACGTCATTCTAGTTTAGCCAGACATGACAAGCGGCGTAACACTCACCCCAATCTTAAAATTAGCAACAGTTACTCATATAAGTCTGACTACAGTGGAGGGCAGTTAACTCTACCTCAGACCAAAAACAGAACCAGGAGTGGTGCTGCATGTAAAAACACAAAGGCAGGACCAGTGGGCGTCAGAGTGATAACATCAGTGGGCCGCTGGGGGAGAGGGAGGTCTGCAGAGAAACAAGGCTGTAGAGCTTTGAGGATTTCCCCGCTGCAACTAGTCCCACACTCCTCTAAGTTATTCTCTTGATTGATAGAATAAAATATATCCAGATTCAGAATTTTTTGATATATCTGACGTCAGACCATAGAATTCTTCAATAGCTTGAGCATCTATTTTCTGCAACGAAGAAAAATAAAATAAAATAATGTGATTATTTACTGTGATTCCTGGGAAGATAAAAATCTAAAATGTAAGAAACATGAGTTGGTATAGAAATGCAATTAGGAACCTTTAATGGTTCGTTCTATACATTTGACGGATGCAAATTGCTGGGAACAAAAAAAAAATCCCCAAACAAACAAACAAACAAACAACCTTTCATCCTTTCTTCTAACAGTAACCATATATAGATGCCCTTTGAAAAACTTAGGAAGTCTGTTTTTCAGAAAACAACCCAAGGGATCACTCAGATCTTTCGGTTCATCAGAGCTCATTTCCTTGAGTGTCTATTCTACAAAAATAGCTATCCTAGTGGGTTAAACCAGACTCACCTTTGAGTGTAGAGTTTATAATATTTCTTCACATGAAAGAAAGTTAGTGCATGAAGTAGGTAGACAAACTCTACATATTTCCATACTGCTGGAAGGCAGGACCACTTACAACAGTTGCCCCACCCCAGCTCCCTTCTCTACCCTGTACCCGTGAGAGTAACCTGCACACCTACCTCTACAATGTCATCATCAAACAACAGCCAGAAGCCGTGACTCTTCACAATGGTGATGTAATGCCCACGGTTAGGACCACTGGAAAGAGTGAAGGGGAGAAAGTCACCAGGCAGGACAGTGGCACAGACCTGTACTCTCAGAGGCTGAAGCTGAGGGTCAAATCTAGCCTGGGCTCCATAGAGATATGCTGCTTCCAAGTTAAAAGAACCAAGGACTAGTTTTTATCTAAGTCCACAAGCCTGGCAGAGCCCCTGGGTACTGGCACCATGCTGGTCATGGGGAGGTATAGAAGCCTGATGGGGAAAACACAATTACTGTATACCTACTATGCACCAGAAAAACAGTGAGCAGGAAAAACATGCCCCCCCTTCTCTGGGGACTTGGTGCTATAGGGTTGATTTGAATCACAACATTTCTGAGTTATTTATTTAATTCTTGTTGCAAAAAAAAAAAAAAAGAGGAGATGGAGCTTTTGTTTCTGGGCTTTGCTTTGGTTTGGGGTTTTTGAGGATATCTACAAAAGAATTACTTTGAACTCCATTCTCCTGTCACATGAGAGTGCACTCATGATAGAGACCAGCGGCCGCCACCCCTTGTAAACTTTTCCCATGAGACACATTCTACCATACTCTGATGTGACAAGAAAGCCCAATTCAGATATGGTTCTAGAACACCAATGACCCATGATGTATAAAGACCCACATTGTTTGTTATAACAGTACAAAAGACACAGGGGTGTCTGCGGTGGGGGTCCCATAGGCTACAACAAAGCAGCCACATAACACATGTGGAGAAGTGCCGTAAAGCAGGATATCAGGAAAGGGTTATCTGATAAGCTGCAACAGAAGGAAGGTTCTCTGGAATCAGAGGTGAGGGGGAGAGAAGTCACGTGACTGTGTGTGACAAGAGTTTCCGAAGAGCATAAAATAAAGACACAGCAATCAAGTCAAAAGTCAGAGCATCAGCTGGCAGTGGTGGTGCATGCCTTTAATCCCAGCACTAGGGAGGCAGAGGCAGGTGTCTGTCTACAGAGCACATTCCAGGACAGCTAGAGCTGTTACACAGAGAAACCTTTTCTCAAAAAGACAAAAAACCCAGAGCATCTAGAGCCAAGAAACTCCAGGACGAAGGGGACAGAAGGTCAAAGGGACAGACCTTCCTGGCACCACAGCATGTTAGCTAAGATTGTTCACTCTCTGCCCTGAGCACACCAGGAAGATGTCAGGGGTTCTTAGCAGAGGCATGATCTGATTTAAGTGTCAGAAGTATGTTAACAAGCCATAGTGCATAACTACATGTACTAGGATGTGCAAGTGTGTATGCAAAACAATAGGAGGAAGTGTCACTGGGTTTATATCAAATGGCGCTCTTTACCCTACACCTAGTATTATTTTTAATATATATCTACACTACTAAAATTGAAAGGCTGAATTCTTTCCCCTCATCACTTACCATGTATATGAGGGTAGTATGAGTGCATGCATGTTTGTGGGTGTACGTGTGTGTGTGTGTGTGTGTGTGTGTGTGTGTGTGTGTGTGTGTAAGCCATGATTATATCAAGCATGGAATTTTTTTTTAAATGTGCTGATACCATTCAGCAAAGCCCTTGGCTTCTTTGTATCTAGAATCTTCCTTTCCTGGTCTCATGTAAATCTTACTGTAGGATGCTGGGAAATGAAGTTGGCAATGAAGTCGGCAAGGAGCTCGGCTGGTGAAGACCTTTGCTGTCAAGTCTGATGATGGCCTGAGTTCAGTTCCTAGCATACGCTTGGCAGGAGGAAAACACTGACTCCCACAGGCTGGCCTCTGACCTCCACTCTCAGGCCAAGGTAGGCAAGGAAGGGCAGATACATGCTAAATAGTGTGATTTTTTTTTTTAAAGCTATGTTTTAAGAATTGGGGAAATGTTGAAAGTTATATTAAAAGATATATTTTTAAGGACATATTTTTGATCAACCAAAATGCCACCAAGTTATTACATATGATCTATTACTTCCATGTTTGATTCATACATATTTTAAAAAACTCTTCAGATTGTGATTTTTATGATACACATGGCTTTTTAAAAGATTTTCATTTTTAACTATGTGTGTCTATGTACAGGTGGCTGACTCTGAAAAAATGTCAGGTGTGTTGGAGCTGGAGTTACAGGTGGTCATGAGCCACTGGGCACAGGTGTAAAAACTAACCTCAGATGTACAAGAACATACAGTTGTTAACTGCTAAGCCATCTTTCCTATACCTATGCATGGCTTTTTAAAAAATAAAATCAGGGGCTATACAGATGGCTCAGTAGTTAAGAGCATCCAAGTCCCCAGCACCCATAGGAAATGACCTACAAACATCTCTAGCTCCGGAGGATCCGCCACCTTTGGCCTCTGCCAGCACCTATACCCACCCACATACAGACACACACACTTATGCATAATTAAATAAAAATAAATCTTTTTTAATATATATATATATATATATATATATAAATCCTGGTGGCAGTAGTGCACACCTTTAATCCCAGCAGAAACAGGTAGATATTTCGGAGTTCAAGGCCAGCCTGGTCTACAGAGTGAGTTCCAGGACATCCAGGGCTACACACAGAAACTGTGTCTCAAAATAAATAAGTAAATAAATAAATAGCAAGCGAGCAAGCACTTATTTCTCCATGTCATTTTAAACTCATCATCTGTATCACTTCTATCTAAAGGAGAGGAAACTACTTTCCTTGATAGAACCTTTGATTACCGTTGTTCTCAGGTTATTTATGCGCATGGACAGCTATGATTATTCACGGGCCCGTGCTTCATACTGGCATGTTTTTTCTCAACATTGTCTTTGGGCCAGCGGCGCACTAATATTACATCACCTACTCTTAGTGTGCGTTAAGCACCCTGGAATGACAACCGCGTAACGATGACCTCGCGTAACACTGCATCTCTTAGGGAACGTCTCCACGGTAAGCATCTCTGCATGGTTTGAAGTGTAGCCGGGCCTGTTTTGATGAGAAGATAAGCCCTACGCTTACCACAGAAGCCTGGCCTCCCAGCCCACCCTTACCTTCCACAGTGAACAACCACGGCCACCAGATCATACATTCGGTCCAGGTTCACAGCGTCGCTGGAAGTGTTGAAGAGCCGGAGCTCCAGAGGGAAGACCACTCGGTAGGACAGCTTGGTGTACCTGTGGAGCTGCTCCATGTACTTGAACCTCTTTAGGTGCAGGGCCAAAATCATGGGCAGCTTTTTAACCCTCATCCTAAGAAAGCATAAAACAGAAAACCAACTGCACCCAATGACCACCGGAGGAAGAAAACTCACTATTGCCTACACAAACGAGAGCAAGAGGGGCCCAGCGAGCGGAGGGTGTACTGGTGGACGGATATTGATGCGCCCTGCATCCGTGGCTAACCCAAGTGAGAGAAAAGCACAACCGTGCATCTCTGTTTGGTCACGGCGTATGATCTCTTGCTGTGCCTCTGCCTGCAGAATGGAATGTATTTGGACAGCCCACTCCCTTGTACACGGACAGGAGGGCTGGGAAGTTAAGAAAAGGAAGCTGAGAAAAGGAGCAGGCAAAATGACAGACTAGCAGAAGGAAGCTTCTGGAACATGCTCACGCCCCGTCCTTACCCTTGCAGGGGCTCCCTACCACAGTTACAGAGGTTACACCGAAGCTATTTTCACCAGCTAAACTCTAGGGTCATGGTTACACTCGTGAATTGGGAGGCAGGGGCTACAGACATGTTTGAACACAGTTGCTTTCCATGTTGAAGCCTCCACATGTAACAGTGCAGTGAAGGTTTTGAGAAACGCTGCCCTAGAGGAATTATTCTGGTCTCAACCTTACATAAACAATCTTTCTTTCCCACTGCCTGACCATTAACTACCATTCCTGGGTAAACAGTCACACGGTAACAGCTTGAGTGTGTGACAGTGCTGGAGAGGCCCACCCTGTTCTCTCCCCTCCAGCCCCTCCCCCCTCCCTCGCCCCCACTGACGAATGCACTGAATTAGCACAAACACTGCTGGACCTGTGCACATCTTTTATATGTATTGTTTTTTAAAGGACCAATTCTAGGAGACTATTTATTGAGAAATCCGCTAAGGTAAAAAAAAAAAAAAGCCTCTTCATAAAAATAAACAAAAACACCAGTAGAGACAGGCATGATGGCACATGCCTCACGACCCCACAGCTCCGAGGGGGGTGCAGGCAGAAGGACGGCAAGTTCTAGAGCCGCCTGGGTTACACAGCCAGACCCTGTCTCATGAAGACAAATTAGTAGAAAAATAATAATTATACAAAACCTCCATGTTTCCCAGAAACATAATGTCATTTTAATTCATGAAACCTCCAGGGTTGACCAGAGAACACCTTCACATCACACAGGCCGACCTAGGCTGCCTGAGGCGGAGGGAGGGCCTCGCGATGGGAGGCAGAGTCAGTGTCCACCAACAAACAGTACCTGCTGCCCATTACAGGGCTTGGCCTTGTCATGTTGATGGCATGGAGAAAGACATGACGGGCAAGGTGGAGGGTGAGGGAGGCTGGGCAGAAAAGTCCTTGCAACTCCCAGGTCTAGAGCGTCCGTTTTAGACGGCACTGTCGAGTATCTATGAGCTACCTTGTAAGCTCCAAAACCAACAAGATAAACTTATGCCAAGTAGGAACTCACAGGAAGATGAAATGTTCAAGTTTCTTGGTTTCTGGGGATGAGATAACGGGGGAGCAACTGGTTAGCATGGAGTAGCCAAGTTGCTGTAATTGGCAGGCACTAGTAAAAAGATGGCGGACCGTGGATAAGATTCCAAGACAGAACACAGTAATTTTCTTCGAGACAGGGTTTCTTCGTGTAGCCCTGGCTGTCCTAACTTCTTTATCACCTATTCTTGCAACTGATGTGCCCTTGCCCCACAGCTCCATGTAAACAACAGATTATTTTTAAATCTTTGGCCATAAGTAAGAAAGCCAAAGTCTGCTGTCTCCACTGTGTGCTATGGACTGCGGTATGTACCTTATATAATTTATCCTTACTCCTAAGAGGGTTAGTAAGTAGAGCTAATCCCCACTTTTACTAGCATACTATCTGGCACACAGTAACACTTGGTACTTGTCGATGATAAGAAGAATGAGGGGACGGACAAATGAGGGCTCGCCAAGGCAGCGTTCTTATGCAGGTTTTCTTGATGAGGAAGGTCACCGGCTCTGTGACGCCGAGATGCAGACCCACGGAGCACCACTGACACGAGCCACCTCCCTGCTCAGCCCTTCACGCACCTCTTCTGGGCCTCCTGTTTGCTGCAACACGTTTCACAATAATATTTTTGTTCACTACACAGCGTTTCTGTGTTGCTGAAGTCTCTGTAGAGAAAAAAAAATGTTTTCACCTTTTAAAAAAAGTCCCAGACGTACTTAATACACCATATTTTAAACCCCTCTATTACCTGCAGGGTAATTTCCCAATGAAAGTGGACAGAACAATAGTCACAATGGAGCCTTCTTAAGACTGGCACTGTTATGCCCTTAGAACATGTCTGTTCTAGGACTGGGCTGTGGCCTCGCCATGAGAGGTTTGGAAGCCAGGTATGGCGGCGCACACTCCAATCCCAGCACTCGGGAGGCATTGGCAGAACAACGCTAAGTTTAAAGACAGCCTAAGTTACACTGAGAGTTCAAAAGCAGCCCCAGCCCTGAGCAAAACAAAACAAAACTTTATTTAAGAAGACCCAGACAGATACAAACTAAAGTTTCTAATAGATTCAGAAGGGGGGAAAGTCAGTATTTAGTAGCAGTAGTAGTAACAATAATAATAATAACAACAACAACAACTAATAGTAATAATACTTGTAATTTAGAAAAATACCATCAACAGCAAAAGCCTACTCAAACACCATAAGTCATGTCTCCCAAAAGATAACCATACAATCCAAAGTGACATTTCTATATTAATTAAAAATGGTATCACAGAGGTTCCAGGTTCCAAAGGCCACAAGAGTTAAAGATCCTGACGTCAGAACTATACACAACTGTCCTCATGTCCAGCTTAAAAAACAAACAACCCAAAAGCCAAGAAGAGTCCAGGGGTGTAGCTCAGGTGGCCTAGCGCGGGCCTAGCCTGAGGCCCTGGGGCCCTGGGGCCTTTCCCTAGTGCTGCATAAACTGCCTGTGCTGGTGTCTGCCACTAGAAAAGTGGGAGCAGGGAGATCAGGGGCTCCAGGTCACCCTTCATCACCTGGTTGAACCTGAGGCCAGCTACTTAACCCCCCCACCCCTGACACACACACACACACACACACACACACACACACACACACTAGTCACCTCGAGAGGTGAAGGCCTTCCACCCTCCCCTGCTCTCCCACAGGACCCAGGAAAAGCACTTTGGCTTGCCTTCTTTTGAAAACAAAGGCCATTGTGGCTGTGCCGGAAATAATCTCATCAGAAGGTCCTGCCTGCTACTTAGAGCTTTCACTTTCTAAATGTCACAGCCTTTCATTCTTTCCCAGATTTGACTCTGCATTTCTGGGGTCTGCTTCAAAAGGCTAAAAACAGCATTTAGAGTAAGTATACTACCCTGCAGTTTCAAAAATGCCTGTTGGCATTTCCTCCTCATAGTCCCCCAGCAGCCCAATGATCAGGTTTTATTAAGCAGAAGACGGCATTAATGATCTATCGCTTACAGAGAACACATCAGAAGAAAGCATTGTCCATCTGCTGAACTCCCAGCTAGGAGCTAGGTCCTGGGGATTTGGAGACTATATTCATACCGAGACAAGCGTGATTGGGCAAATACAGCTTAGTCATAAGCCACTAGAGGTAACTCCCCTGCTTAAGATCCGCCGCCCCCCCCCCATCAGTTTCGTGCTGCACTCAGGAGAAACAGTCCGACTCCCGCCCCCACAGGCCATGGGCATCACACCCTAACAATCTTCTGAGCCTGTGTCCTACCACACTTTGCATGTCTCATTCCTCCACCCCGCCCTGTGAAGGGTAGCTATCCAGAGCTCAGTGAACCAGCCTTCCTCCAGAGTAGATTTCCCTGACCACCGAAGGCGCTCCACCAGGCTCTGACCCCGCGGCAGCTGGCTTTCTTTTGTTTGCTTGTTTTGTTCTTAAAGGTGTGTGCGTGCGTGCGTGTGAATCTGTGTGTGCACGTGTGTGTGCGCACATTATTGCACAGAGGCCAGAAGAGGGCAACTACATCCTCTGTCACTCTTCTCGAATTCCTTTGAGGCAGGTTCTCCACCCTAACCTGGGGCTCATGTCTTCTCAGCTGGTCCTAAAATCCAACCATCCTCCTGCCTCTATACACCTCAGAACTTCGGTTACACGCATGCACAAGACGCCTGGTTACACACATGCACAAGCCTGGATGAAGGACCCTGAACTGTGATCCCCAGGGTTACACAGCAAGCACTCTTAAAAGGGGAGCGATCTTGTCTGCTTTGATCATTGGAATATAGTCAGCCTGACTCTGCTGAATGAATGAATGGATGAATGAATGAATGAAGTCAGCTAGAAGAATAAAGTCCAGGGGGAAAGTAGAGAGAAAAGGAAAATTGTATGTGTGCCAGAACAATCAAGGCTTTTCCCTAAAAGGCCATATCCAAGTCAGGTTTTCTTTTTATTTTATTTTATTAACAAAGATCTATTTATTTATTATATATACAATGTTCTGCCTGCATGTACACCTGCACACCAGAAGAAGGCATCAGATCACACTATAGATGGTTGTGAGCCACCATGTGGTTGCTGGGAATTGAACTCAGGACCTCTGGAAGAGCAGACAGTGCTCTTAACCACTGAGCCATCTCTCCAGCCCCCCAAGTCAGGTTTTCACAGAAGGAAGTGTGTTGGGGAGACCCTGAGGCACAGAGGTAAGGCACAACATGAGGTGTGTGGGAGGGCCAAGCGCAGCCTTCAGTATCACAGAGAAGCTCGCACGGTCCCTACAGCTCAGTGGCTCCTGAGCAGCGTGGGAAAGAGATAAGCAGACAGTGCTTCTGAGAACTGCTACTTTCTTCAGCACTACAGAGAAAGGCTTGGAAGAGGTTGGGAGGCAAGGAAACCCTTCCCGTGCCATCATGCCAAACCTGCAGAGCCCACGTCCTTAGTGCGCAATCAGACTCATCACGGCTGAACGAAAACCTCACAGAGCATCTGCTGTGGGATACTGTTTGGGATTGTTTCCTTCATCAGAATAATCAAGGCAAGCTCAGTGCAGAGGGAGGAGCCAAGCACACTCACATCTTGAAAGCTAGATGTTCTCTGTAGGCTGGGATAGGATAAAATACAGCAAAAGGATATAGTAATCTTTTTGCTGTATTTTATCCTATCAGAGGGTCCGGGAAACCTGCAAGAAGAACGTTATGATGGGCGAATCTGGGTCCTGGGGTCCTTCCTTCTCAAATTATGGCACCAGCCAAGGAAAATATAGGCAGTAAATTTTGAACCCCTTCCCAGACCTAGCCGATGGACAGGATATTCTCCACCATTGAGTGGAGAGGGAGGTCTGACTTTCATACAAACTCGGGTGCCCCATTTCTGACCATGTCCCCTTGATGGGGAGGCCTGGTGGCACTCAGAGGAAGGATAACAGGTCACCAAGAAGAGACTTGATACCCTATGCGCATATACAGGGGGAGGAGGTCCCCCTCAGTCACAGACATAGGGGAGGGGAGTAGGGGGGAAGCAGGAGGGCGGATACAAGGGATGGGCTAACAAATGAGATGTAATATGAATAAATTAATAAGTTTTTTTAAAAAAGAAAGCAAAATAAATAAATAAATTGATTTTTTAAAAAAATACAGCAAAAGTCTTCACAGGTTGACCATCCCAGGTCTCAAAATCCAAACCATTTCTAGTCCCAAGCATTTAGATTTGAGACATCCAATCTGCATTAATTTAAAGGCACCATTTAGAAAGGCCCCTCTCCTCCTCCGGGCAGAAGGACAATGCCACCATGTGATGGTGGCTTATGCCTTTAATGCCAGCACTCTGAGTTCAAGGTCAGCCTGGACTACATAGTGAGTTCCAGGACAGCGAGCACTACATAGAGAAACTGTGTCTCCAAAAAAAAGAATGAAGGAAAGAATGAAAGAAAGAAAGAGAAAGGAAGGAAGGAAGAAGGAAAGAGGAGGAGGAGGAAAATAACGCTACAATAAAAAGTGTGACGCTGTCATGGCAGTGAACCTGAAAAGCGGAAAGGGAAGGCCGGCCAGTGGGGAGCCAGCCCCGCAGGAATGGAAGCAGAGCAGGCCTGTGAGTTTGCTCTGTTAGTTCTCCGAACCAAAGTGCAGAGCGTGATGCCGTGGCACCCCTGGGAGGGCAGCACTCAGAGGCTCTGGTCAGGAGGGTCGAGGCCAGCCTCGACTACATAAGGAGGTTCTGTCTCTCACAACAATATATATATATATAAAACGAAGCAAGCAAGAAAGGCTGGGGAGGTTTTCCAAGGCCAAGTTAAAACAGGCACGAGGCAATGGAGAGATCTTTCTAGAACTTTGGATAAACTACCGAGGCACACAGAAGGCTAGGGAAGAATAGAGCACTCTGTGTCGCTTTTAAAAAGGGTCGTAGTAGCAATCAAACATTATTTTAAGATTCACCATGGGAACAAATGTAACAAGAAATGCATGGCTTTATACAGAAATTTGACAGCTTTATGGAGACATACCCAGCCTAAGTGGAAGAAGCCATTCTTGGGCGGGAGGGTGTTTTCCCATACAGCACAGCAGACAACTAACTAGCATGCTCAAGGAACATGCAGACTTTGTACCGTTCAACTAAAGTCTTTTTTTTTTAATTATGTGTATATATGTGGGGGGGGGCACACATGTGTGGAGTTCAGAGGACAACCTATGGGAATTTGTTCTTTCCTTCCATCACATGGGACCTGGAGATTGAACTCAGTTTGTGGGGCTTGGCAGCAAGCGTCACCATGCCATCAATTGCTGGCCTCAATTAGAGTCTTAATCTAGACCATAAAATAAAACCAATACTGACTTAGAAGAGAAAATTCCTTTTTTTTTTTTCTTGAAAATTCATGCCACAGTTCTGATCACAGTGTGCCTTTCCCATCTCCTCTTAGAGCCTCCTCGCCTCCCACCAACCAATCCCACACCTCCTTCTCTCTCTAGAAAACAGACACACAAAGAAAACAAACCAGAATTTTAAAAAATCAAAAAACATCATGAGAAAACACACACACACAACACATACAGACACACACAGTAAAACAAAACAAAACAAAACCCCCATAAAACACAAAAATCAGAAACCATATAAAAATAAACAACAACAAGAAAAAGACCAGTAAGATTAAAAAGGGGGGTGGGCACGGGCTGGAGTGATGGCTCAGAGGTTAAGCGCACTAGCTGTTCTTCCAGAGGTCCTGAGTTCAATTCCCAGCAAAAACATGGTGGCTCACAACCATCATAATGAGCTATGGTGCTCTCTTCTGGCCTGCACGTGTACATGCAGGCAGAGCGCTGTATACATAATGAATAAATAAAGATTTTAATGCCCAAACAAAGCAATATGAAACAAAAAAATTCTATTAAAATATCATTGATTCATTTCGTGTTGGCCATGTCTAAATGTGGTTTGTATATCTAATGACGCTCTGTTGAAGAAAAGAAAGTTTTCCTTTGCAAGTGACTGTCAGTTGGAGACAGCTTCTTGGTTAGGATGGGAACTCATGTCCACTTTCCCCACTTCAGAGCTGGGAGAAAGAAAAAGTCTTAGGCAATGCCTCTGGTGATCTTCATGACACTTCAGGAGAAGCACACAGGTAAACCGTGTGGCTCATCTCGAAAGTGGTCACAGGCTGTCAACATACACTGTAACCATGCGCTCTAGGCTTTGCTCAGCCATCTAGATCCCAGCCCTCAAATTCCACCAGTTAAGCATCAGAAAATGTGATACTTGAGGACTTGGAGGAAGGCTTAGTTAATAAAATACCTGCTTCACATAGAGTGAGGACCTGGGTTTGGTCCCTGACACCCATGTAAGAGCCAACTGATGGGGTAGCACACAGTCTGTAATAGCAGTGCATGGGAGGGTGGTTATAAAGCAGATCCCGGGAACTCCCTGCAAGCCAGAGGAGCTGAGTTAGTAAGTTTCCTGGTCAGAGAGAAATCCTGTCTCAAAACCAAAATTAAGTGCTGGGCAGTGGTGGTGCACACCTTTAATCCCAGCTCAGAGGCGGAGGCAGGTGGAGCTCACTGAGTTCAAGGCCAGCCTGGTCTACACAGCCAGTTCCCGGATAGCCAGGGCTATAGAGAGAAACCGTGTCTTGGGGTAGGACAACAAAACAACAATGAAACTAACTAACTAACCAACTAAATAAATAAATCAATCAATCAAAAACCAAAGAAAAGAAACAGGAAGTTACCGCATTTTGAATGTCTTCCCTCCCCGTGGCTTCCTGGCTGCACCTCAGCACTGCCCTCCGAGGGCTTTTGTGTTTCTTTTTTGAAGATCTGCTTTGTTTTTAACTGTCTGTATTTAGGCTTGCGGTGCTGCGTGGGTTTGCACGGCAAGTTCGGGTGCAGAGACATCCAGAGACATCAGATCCCATAGAGCTGGAGTAAAAGGTGGGGCTGGGGCCTGAACTGAGGTCCTCGGCAGGAACAGCCAGCGCGCTTAAGCGCTGAGCCATCACTCCAGGCCAAGGGCTCCACGGTTTGAACGCAATCTCAATTGATACTCATCCCACCTTCCACTCTCACCGCAGTCAAGGCCATCAGACCCCCTCCAGGTAAAACCCGGGCATGCCTGGGCTCCACGGTCTCGTCTCAAAAATCCCACTGAGCTGCCTGGGTGGAGACCAGCCGTTCCAGGGCCACCCAGACGTTTAGCACGCAAATGAGGCTCCTGAGGAATCTGGTCAAAATACAGACTCTGATTCTAAAGGCTACATTTCTGGAAACATCCCAACCTGTGTCAACGGTGCTGGTCCACTGACCCAAGTAAGACGGCAGAATGGGAACGGCGCCCCTCACCGTTCGGTGGCACCAGAATCACCAGAACATGCATTAGAGGCGGAAGCCCAGACTAACAGGAGTACTGTTTTGCTTTGCTTTGTTTTGTTGAGACAGGGTTTCTCTGTGAAGCCTTGGCTGGCCTGGACTCATTTTGTAGACCAGGCTGGCCTCGAAGTCACCTATCTGCCTGCCTCTGCCTCCCTGAGTGCTGGGATTACAGGCGTGCGCCACAGCGCCCGGCTCTCACTGGAGTTCTTAATGTCTACTATGCCTCGATTTTTACTGCTATCCAGGTGATTCTGATATATGCGCCAAGGTCTGAGAACCACTGACTGACTTGAATGTTAAAGAAAGAGAAAGAGAAAAAGAAGGAGGTGGAACAGAGGGAGGGAGGGAGGGAGGACATACACTGTGGAAATACGTATAGAGGTTCCTCAAATACACACACACAAATAAAATAAAATAAAATAAAATGTATAACCCAGCTTACCACTCCTGGGTTCATACTTGAAGGACACTGAAGTCAGAACACCTCAGAGACACAGGTGTATCCACCCCAGTCCCTACGCTATTCACAACACAGGAAACCAGCTTTACACAGAGCCAGCCTAACACCACAGAGACGCTCGTGCAACCACGAGGACTGCTACACTGTTCACAACACATGGTACCAGCCTAGGTGTCTATTGACAAATGAACGGATAAAGAAAATGTGGTGTGTGTGTGTGTGTGTGTGTGTGTGTGTGTGTGTGTGTGTTGTGTTGTGTCGTGAAAACAGATAAAGGTCTATGAAGGGAGGAAGAGCCGTAATGGACGGGAGGCAGGACGGAAATAACAAGGTGACGAGATAGATGTGACATGAAAGCAGAAGAGAGAATTGAGGAGAGACTGAAACCAAGAAAAGGGAGCAGGTGAGACGAGACGACAGGGGAGGAGGGTGGCTAAGTAAGGACAAACTATGATGTCTGAAAATGCCATAACAACGCACATTACTTAGTATGTTAACTAAAAAAAATCCATGAGTGTCAGTCACATCCCGGGAAATTCCATATGTCACTAATGACCAGAACTAAGGTACAGGTCAGCTGCACAGAAGAGAGATGCACGTGACAAGCAGCAGGAGTGACGATGTGTGTGTAGGCTCGGGACATAAACTTGAGTTTCTCAAAACAGGTGGATACAAGATTCCTAAAGATCAGTTTTCACATGGAGAGAGTTCTGAGAGGGTTCAAAGGTCACTCGCTGGAACACCTGGTCACCTCCTGGCCAGAGAGGATTTCAAGTGAGAGGGGGACGATGGGAGGGAGCCCTTTTAAATCCTGAGCTTTTCAGAGGGGGCGGGGCACAACAGGAGACAGGAGACACGGCCCAGCCTCTTTCTTAGAACCCTCAGCGGCAGGCTGATCATCCTGCCTAGGACGTGGTACAAAGTACAAGCGTTTGGCTCAGACAACTAACAGTATGGGTTCATGGCTTCTCTTGATCTGTTTTCTAGATTTTAAGGTTATTTACACCATTTTTCTGGGGGCAAAAGTTCAGTGAGAATACATTGGGATCTGCCACCCAAACCCCTTCTGGAAGGAGGAGATCAGGCACTTACTCAGGTCCCAGGATTTCAGCTTGACTCCTTAACAATCATTAAAATAGATGAAAGACAGAAACATGGCATCATAAAACATTGATACAGGGGATGTTAAAGAGCTCCTAACTGGGCCTGGAGAGATGGCTCAGTGGATAAGAGCACTGTCTGCTCTTCCAAAGGTCCTGAGTTCAATTCCCAGTGAACACATGGTGCCTCACAACCATCTATACTGGGATCTGATGCCCTCACCTGGCTGCAGGAGCACATGCAGATAGTGTACTATTCATAAAATAAATAAATAAAATCTTTAAGAAAAAAATTTTAAAAAGAGAGAGCTCCAACTAAAAAACAAATAAAATGGATTTAATACAAATTGAGTCACAGTCATCCCTTCTCCCAATTCAAAGACTTTATTTATTTTTTTCCTTTATCTATGTGATTCTGGTTATCATGGAACTCACTATGTATACCAGGCTGGCCTTCAACTCACAAAATTCAGCCTGCCTCTACTTACCAAGTGTAGAAGGTGTGTGCTGCTATGATGCCTTAATCCAAAGATGTATTTGGCAGGGAAAACAGCCAACCAACCAAACCCAGCTAATGGGTCTGCTTGTGTTACCCACCCCTGGGTGTGCTGCACTTGTGACAGAGGAATGGACGCTGTGGCCCCATCACAGAGCTCTCGGTGGTGAAGGACAACAGCTGGCCAACTTCTCGTTAGGACACTTGAGGGCAGGTGCAGGTGAGCCGGCCAAGACCTAACTTAGGGGTAATATAAAGCTATGGAGAACTTATCGGGAAGACTGGCCTGGGTTGTCCATTCAAATAGGAATCTGATGGACTGAAAAGGCCAGTGTGAGAGCTATGAGGCTAACCTCCATTATCAACTTGACTGGACTTAAAGGTACCTAGGAAATGTGCTTCTGGGGGTAGCTGTGGGGGTAACTGGGAACACATGGCCCAAATGAACGCAGACAGCACCATCTCATGCATCGGGCTCTAGGACCAAATAAAGACAGAAATTTTTTTAAAAGGAGGTGAGTTGAATGTGAGCGCTCACTTCGTTGTTTCCTAGCTGTGGACGTTGTGTGACTGGCTGCCCTGTGCTCCTGCCACCATGCCTTCTCCATGGTGAAGACTCACACTGTGACCCGAAATCAACCCTTTTCCTTCAGTTGCCTTTTTTGTCAGGCACTATATATATATATATATACACATTATATATATATATACACATTATATATATATATACATTATATATACACATTATATATATATATATATATATATATATATATATATATATATATATATTCATAGTGCTGAGAAAAGCAATCAATGTGAGAGCTATTCCACACTCTCCTAAGCCAGCTTTGCATCTCTAACCAACTCCACTTTGCCTTTACTGGGGAAACTGGACCCGACATTCCCATTGCACCATGGAGACAGCAATCTATGCTTCAGTTCACCACAACATGTGTGAAGTCACAACTCGCCACGCAGCACTTTATCTATCCGGTTTCGATGCTACAGCTACTGCCACCTCCCTTCAAACAGCCCAGGGATTTCCCATGAGGCAGAGAGAACAGCAGAACCGCCTCAAACCGGTCTACCAAGCCAGTGACCAGGCAATGTCCTTCCCCACAGGATTAAAGTTGGGACAACTTTCTGTATTTCCAGCCAAGTGCATCAGGCACCCACTATAGGTATAAAATGCTAAGGAGATCCAAAGACCGGTCTGTTTTCACAGGCATATTGAGAACCCAGCCCCTTGACAGAGCCAAGCTGAAGAAAAGAGGCCAGCCTGCAAAACACATTGCAAACCGTCCTGGCTTGCTCCTCACTGAGAGTGGAGAGGGAGGAAGCGGGCAGTGAGTGGAAAAGCCACTAGCCCCGAAGTCATACAACTTCTCACACCCCATGTGAGCCAAGAACCCCCCTCCCAGCAAGCGCTGTCTCCTGACTCTTTCTGACACAAACCAGCAGAGCCTTGTTATGACATTCTAAGATGTCCTGTCAAGACAAGCCAAGGCGACTGTTCATTAGGAAAACCCACCCCTACCTTCACCAGAAGCCACGCTATAGGGCAGTCTCCTGCCCTTAGTGTCCCCAGGGTCCCCAGCCAGAAGTGGCCAGATCTTAAGAGCTTGGTGATTTTTGACCTTCATTCTTGTGGCTTGGGCACAGGACAGGACTAAGACCCTTCTCTCCAGACCATGTGTTTACATTTAAATCTCTCGGGGAAGAAGAAATAGGAAATAATAAGGCTGTATTGGTATAAAAGCGGGGACGGTTGTGAGGGACAAAGGTGTCCCTTCCATGTTTACTAACCGGGGCAAAAGCTCAAGCCCCCAGGCAGAATGCAAGCCGTTACCTCAGACAGTGGGTGATGGAGGTGTTCTGTTCCACATCAACGGAGAGGTCAAGAAAATCTTCATCTTTGCTACTCACCTGAAGCAAAAAAAAAAAAAGGGGGGGGGGAGTGGGGTTTAGGTACAAAATACACAGCAGACACCATTGCTAAAACTTTGAGCATTTATAGGTAGCCCGACACATGACAGCAGTGAAGGTCACTCGTGCCAAACCAGTTACTTCAGAACAATCCCAACCCAACCCCAGATTCCCAATTCAACTCCATCCCTTTTGCAATTCTGATTCAAAACTCAGTAATTAAAGCTCAGCCAGGCTTCCCTTGCTCTCCAGCCATTTTCCTCATCGTTGCAACCAGTAAGTACCAGGCAGGCATCGACGTAGCCCACACTGGCAGAGCATGGGGACACAGAAGGGACAAGAGATAGGAAACCTCCACCCACACAGTGGCCCTTCACTAAGTCCAGTTCCTTCAAGTCACTCCTTTCCTCCGGTGCCTGTTCAAGCACCATGGGACCAGGGAGCTGGGCTGTCATGCCAGGTCCCGTTGAGCTGTTCTTCAAATGTGGACACCATATGTAGAGTCCAGCGCCGTCATTCCTGAGCTGGTCACACAGCCTGTTGTGATGCAGGCCGCCCTCGGCTTAACCAGCTCACTGGTCCCAGTTGCTCCCCCAACACTTCACGTGTCTGTCAAAGCTCGCTGACTCACTCAACAACAACCCTGAGGTTTTACAGTTTTGCTGGTGGCTGGGGAGCGATGAGCTGATCCAGCAACAAACTTGAAGTGTTCAGTCCACCAGTGGGAAGGTGAGGACCACACTCATTTAAAAGGTAACAGTGTGTGACCATGTTCTAAGTGGGTATATGGACAACACAAATCGGACTTGATTTTTGTTTTCTCCCTCTTCCTCTTCCTCCTCCTCCTCCTCTTCCTTTTCCTCCTCCTCGTTCTTCTTCTTCTTCTTCTTCTTCTTCTTCTTCTTCTTCTTCTTCTTCTTCTTCTTCTTCTTCTTCTTCCTTCTTTTTCTTTGAGGAGGGTCACAAGGGTAATGGGAGCAGCCCTGACAGGACTGGGAAGTAGGTGTGATCAGGGTACACTATGTGAAATTCCCAAATAATCAATAAAAATATTATGGTGGAGGGAGAGAGAGCAACAATGACCCCATAATTACAGATTCTAGAAAAATTACCTGGAGACATACTCAGAGCTGTAGACACACTCTCTGACACTATTACAGGAAACGTAAGAATAGGGGCTGCCCCCTAGTAAAAGGTGAATGGATTGAGGCCAGTTACTTAGACTCCCTATGCCTGTTTCCTTATTGGGCTAAGACTAGCGTCTCCTAAGACTGCTATAACGTAAGATAACACATGCAGAGAGCTTTAACAAGTAAGTGGTCAGGACCAGTTAGTGGAGCCTTTAATCCCAGGACTTGGGAGGCAGAGGCAAGTGGATCTCTGTGAGCTTGAATCTGCATAGAAAGTTCAATACTGGCCAGTATTACATGGTCTTTAACAGCAAAACAAAACAAAACAACCAAGGTGTAGTGGTACACAGCTTTAATGTCAACACTTAAGAGGCAGATAAGCAGAATTTGAGGGCATGTTGGTCTACATAGTAAGTGCAGGAGAGCCAGAGCTAATACATAGTGAGACCCTATCTTTAAAAAAAAAAAAAAGTGTTCAGTAAATGGAAGAGAGGTGAAAAATTATTAATGACCTTAAATGTTCACAGAGCTAGAAACGGTTTGCTACATGGTAGTTTCATTAGTTGGCTATGCAACTATTCACACTAGCTCTGTTTAAAAGGTATGTGTATATCTAGATGGACAGTCCCCCAGGCCCCCTGTCCCCTGCTTTAACTGTGTGCAGTGCTTACTCCTACTATGGTAGAAGCCATCTTTAGGTCCAAGTCTGTGAGGACAGGTCATCTCATGCAGAGGACATTGCTGTCATCACACCCCCAAGTGTGTATGAGTGTGTGTCTGTATGTCTGTGTCTGTGTGTGTCTATATGTCTGTGTGTGTCTGTGTATGTGTGTGTGTGTCTATGTGTCTGTGTGTGTGTGTCTGTGTGTGTGTGTCTGTGTAAGTGTATGTGTGTATGTGTATATGTGTATGTGTGTATATGTCTGTGTGTATCTGTGTGTATGTGTATGTGTGTATGTGTATCTGTGTGTATGTGTATGTGTGTATGTGTATGTGTGTGTATGTGTATATGTTTATGTGTGTGTATGTGTATATGTTTATGTGTGTGTGTGTGTATATGTGTCTGTGTATATGTGTATATGTGTGTGCATATGTGTGTCTGTGTGTCTGTGTATATATGTGTCTGTGTGTCTGTGTGTGTATGTGTCTGTGTGTGTCTGTGTGTGCATATGTGTGTCTGTGTGTGTATGTATCTGTGTGTCTGTGTGTGCATATGTGTGTCTGTGAGTCTGTGTGTGTGTATGTGTCTGTGTGTTTGTGTGTGCATATGTGTGTATGTGTGTATGTGTGTATATGTGTGTGTATGTGTCTGTGTCTGTGTGTCTGTGTCTGTGTGTGTGTGTGTCTATGTGTGTGTATGTGTGTGTGTGTGTGTGTGTGTGTGTGTCTGTGTCTGTGTCTGTGTATGTGTGTGTGTGCGTGCATGATATTTTGAGGCAGTGGTTCACTACACAGCCAAGCCTGGCCTTGAATTGACCTCTTGGTCATCATGCCTCAGCCCCATGAGTGCTAGAACTCAGGCGACTATAGACAGGCAGGCATGTGCCAGAGCACCCAGCTGTGCCCCATTCTTGAATCCAAGTGCAGCCCTGGACCCTGTCTCAGACAGAGAGACTTCAGGAGACACATTATCAGCAGAGGTTGACAAGCATTGGTAAAAACTGCTTCCCCTTAAAAAAATTATTTTATGTATACGAGTATCTTGCCAACATGGATGTCTGTGCACTACATGCGTTTCTGTTGCCCCTGCAGACTAGGAGAGGAGGTCGGGTCCCCTGCAACTGGAGTTATAGACAGTTGTAAGCTTCTATGCAGGTGCTGGGAACGGAACCTGGGTCATCTAAAGAAGTAGCCAGGGTTCTTAGCTGCAATTCCATCTCTCCAGAACCATGAAACTGCTCTCTTGCCCTTCTGCCACCACCATAAAGATGCTAAGCCCAGCTAACCCGGCGGCACCCAGGAAGAAAGCAGAATATGCTCTCAACCCAGATGCTCATCTACAGCAAACGCCCTGCGTAAGGCAGCTGGCCACACACACAACCTCAGCCAGACTCGACCTCAATCAGTTGCCCTACGCCAACACATATTGCATGGGTGTTAATAATACAGGGCAGCTGCACTCCAGCCTCAGAGCTGAGTGTAACTTATAGCAAACAAGAGAGCATTGATACAACCGTATGACATTATACATGAGTCGATTTGCCTTACTAAAGCTCAGAAGGTTGGCTTTGGGAGTAACTAAGACCCTAGTTTATTAATAATATTCAAGAAAAAACTATAGATACCTCCAGGTAGTTATATACTCGGATAACCATAAATGAGAAGGAGGCACTGAAAGGTTTTGGAGAATGAAAACAGCCAATACGTTCATGGAGGAAGAACAGTAGAGACGGACAGAAAGAGATCACGGGCTGTTGTCTTTGCCTGGGTGAAGAGAACAGCTCAGCCAGCAGTCAAGGTCTCTTCCATGGAGGCCAGAGCACACCATCTTTGCTATGCCCAAGGAAACCTTATCAATGCACAATCCATATACACCCCCAAATAGACCTTCAAGAATAGAGGCAAAAGGAAGAGAATTCTTTTATATTTCTATTTGTTTGTTTGTTTTTGAGGCAAGGTCTCTGGGTAGCCCTAGCTGTCCTGGAACTTGCTCTGTAGTCCAGGCTGGCCTTGAACTCAGAGATCCACCTGCCTCTGCCTCCTAACTGCTGGGAATAAAGGTTTACACCATCATGCCTGGCAGGAAGAGGGCCCATTAAGCCAAAGAGAAAGCGTGTGGAAAGTCAAATCACCAAGCATGGTGAGTATTTGTGTGAATGAAGATGTGGATCGATTGCCATTTTTTGTTTGGCGTTCTAAATAAGACTCATGCCTGATGTCGGTGACAGTGATGTCATTGGAGATGTGGTGGCAGTGCTGCTGCTGCTGCTACAGTTTTAAAAGGATTCACAGTTTAAACATGCATATTAGCGGACAGAAGAGCAAGGACCATCTTCTGTAAGCGCCATGCTTAGTACCTGACATAATCTCCAGTATGCGACAGGCACATGATAAATACACACTACATGAATCACTCAGCTGAGGAAAAGATGAGCAAACGGAAAGAGATCGAAATCAGTGGCCTCCCAGAGACAGAAACAGGAATCATTTTCTTTTTAATACATACTTCTCTTTTTATATTTGCTCACATGTTTAAATTGATAAAGCATTCTCTTAACTGAAATAGCCCCTCTCTGGGAGGAAAATAAAATACTACAGCCAAGTGAGACCACACCAAAATTATATAGGATGGGGTGCAAAGAGACGGGGAAACAAAATATCCCGTGGGATCAGAAAAGATAAATCTTTTTCAGTTTAACCACTTATGGAGAAAGGTAGGAATCTCATTAAGAAACTGAAGAGTCAGATGTGTGTTAGCGCACACCTATAATCCCAGCACTTGGGGAGGCAGAGGCAAGTGGATCTCTGTGAGTTCGAGACCAGCCTGGTCTACAAAGCAAGTCCAGGACAGTCAAGTCTATACAAAGAAACCCTGTCTCAAAAAAAGAAAAACAAAAAAGAAAGAAAGAAAGGAGGAAGGAAGGAAACTGAAGGAAGGTGTTGCACCATTCTCAGTTCTAAATGCAAAGAGCTCCCAGGATGAGAGCGATAATGTCAGCCCTGGAAAAGGGGGGTAAGGTTGGTTTAGATCAAAGCCTGGTACACTATCCCATCTGCATTTTTTTCTGTCCTCACCCCAGGAACTCACAGTTCGAGTGAGGCATGGTCAAGAAAAATACTGTGGAGGTGTTTAAAATTTTGATAAAGAGGGAATTTTTCTTTTTTTTCTTGTTGGTTGGTGGGGGTGGTTAGAGGGTTTTGAAGGGGGATTCTTTTCTTCAAGCAAGCTGCCAGGAAGGCATATTCTTTCCCACACAAGGGTCTGGTCTAAGGGAAAATACAGCTTGTCTCCAAGGTAACACATCACTCAGAGATTCCAACACTCTCAGCACGAACAGCCTACAGTCATTTCTCCTTTCGTTTCTTAATTCTGAGCCTGATGCCCCTGCCTCGAAAAAGAAGAAGAAGAGACAACACTGCTTGCTCACAATTATAACTCAGTTCATAGAAGAAAGCAGCCTATAGGCCATACGTGTGCATCATAAGCAAGAGAGGTCACCTTTAAGGGTGCTTCTGACTCCTCAATTCTTTTCCTGGGTTAGTGGGAAAGGTGAGTGCTCCTTAGGTCTCTGCCGTGATGACACCGCCCCGGCTGGTACCCGAGGATGTACTGGAGGAAGTGTCCTCTACTGCCCATGTGAAAGCCGAGCCTCAGAATCTCCACGCTCCCTGTGTACAGGTCTCAGAAGCCCTGCTGGAGCAGTGTGAACCTCTGATAACTAAGCAATAAGACCTATAGAGTCAGTACTGTTAATAAAATAGTTCTTTGCACATTGGTTTGGCTCCAGCAACAAATCGAAATATACCTTAAAGCCACAGACAAGCTCTGAAAAGGCACAGATCTTACAAGGCAAAAATTCAGCTTTACATTAAAAAAGAAAAAGAATTAAAATAAACAACAGCAAGAATAAGCTCCAACTGGCCCTAATAAATCTTATGACGCAAACAAAGGGACAAGCAAGGGAGCAGTTAAACTCCGGTGGAAAATCCTGGAGCCTCAATTCAGAAGTGCCCTTGTCAAGGTTATGAGGACAAGTGAGCTCTGATTACCCCTTATTTTAAGCCCCTCCAGATCCACAGCAGAGGAGTCCATTTGAATCCATAAATCCTTCACTTGGCATCTGCGCTGCAATCATAGGCAACGCTTTACCAAGAGAGACCTGGTGGAAAAACCATAGGCAAAGTTTTACCAAGACAAACCTGGCAGAAAATCAGCCGTTGTTTTTTGGAACATGAAGACTGGCATGGAGGTTTTCCACAGTTGGAGGGACAGGAACTGGATGAAGCAGGGACAAAGGCAAGGTGCCCCAGGGGCTCATTTGTTACTCAGGATCTAGGGCAGCTTAATCCACTGTGAGGTTTCACAAACAGACTAAAGTGAGTGCACGCGCACAGCCTACCCTAGGACAGTGCTCGAAGGGCGTTCCCAAAGCAAAGTTCTAAAGTTTCACAGCGTCTACTAGATCCTGCAAGGCTGACAGCAGGCAAAGCCCAGGGGCCATGCACTTTCTTAGAAAGTCCAGGGCTTTCTAACAATTAGGGCTGGCTAAAAGTGGAATGCTTCCTCGGGAGATCGGGTTCCCTGCCTCTGGCCAGGGTCCATTGGTTGATGATGACCAACTGGCTGGGACATCACAGAAGATGCCTGGGCACTGGTAAGACAAGCATTAAATGGTTCCCAGGAGCCAGTCCAGCTCTGGGACCTAAGAAAATAGACGGGATTATCTAAGTAATCAGAGAAAGCGAGGAGATATATATATCAAATGATCTCATCAATTTTGGAGGGAGGGAGCATGTTAAAGATCGTTCTATCTGCGTTTTGAATGTTTCACCACAAAGGGATGATAAGTATTTAAAATAGTGGATTGTTCAGACTTGCTTTATATATTGTGTACAGTTTCAAAACATCAAATCATAGTCCAGTTTATACATCATCATAGACCACTTTAAATGATAATAAATAAACATGTGAGTTTTCATTTTGCTTTTACTTTTATTATTTTGTGTTATAGGGGTGTTTCACACACATGGATGTCTGTGCCCCACGTGGTGCCTGTAGAAGCCAGAAGAGGGTGTCAGGCCCATGGAAACTAGAGTTACAGATGATCGTAAGCTGCTTGGGTTCGAACCCAGATCCCCAGCAAGAGTAGTAAGCAGCTGAGCCTCTACGTCATCTCTCCATCTATTGTTATTTTATGAGTGTTTTTGCCTACTTGTATGTATCATGTACATGCAGTGTCCACAGAGGACAGAAGGGGGCGTTAGATCCCCCTAGAACTGGTGCTACAGAGGGTTGTGAGCAGCCACGTGGGTGCTGAGACCAAACTTGTGTCCTCTGCCAAAGCAGCAGGCACTCTTAACCGCTGAGCACCTCTCCAGCCTCAATACGTACATTTGAAATCAATATAAAAAGATTGCTCTGTCCTCTGGAAAGACACACCGTAACATACAAACACCTAGAATGCCATTATAGCATATGCTTCCTTATGATTAAGGAATGGGGCAGACTCTTTGGATGCAGCTTCCTGTCTGGGCTAACCCTTCAGGAAATGAGGCTACATTGCAACTTCTGCAGCATGGGTGCTTAATGCAGTACTTACATTTGTTTGTAGGTCTTTTTTTAAGCCATAAATATGACTGAGCCTATTAGCAGAGTCCTCCTGAAAATCCGCACATAATGCCGCCAAGATGGATATGCTAACAGTGTTAAAAGGCAGCATCAAAGGAGGAGCCAGCTGTAGATGTGGTGCAGGCTTCCCAGCTGCACATACAGAATACAATGCCTCGCGGCTCTGCTTTCTGCCTCATAAGCACACGGGATAGTCTGCACTTCCTTCCCAGGGCTTTGTGGTTGCAATTATATAACAGATTATTCATCTTGTCCTTCAGAGCTGGTTTTATGGGGGAAATCGGGGAAACAAAGCGAGCACCGTTCGTATCTTAACTCGGCAGTGTGTGTTGGAAAGGCACTCGCTGATGTAAGAATACTTACACAGCCACTAGACAGCAAAAGTGACCTTAGAGGAGGGGGTGAGATGCTAAGGCTGTTCACACACATGTGGAGGAGATGGCTGGGGGTGGGGGTCATAGCACTTGCTCACAAGCATGAAGACCTCTGACCTCTAGCACCTGCATAAAAAGTGGGCGTGGCCATATGTGCCTAGAGCCTGAGGACTAAGTGATCACTGCAGCCTGCTAGCCACCAGCCTGGGGGAGAAACAGCAAGCCCCTGGCTGGGTAAGAGAGTCTTTGGCAAGGGACTAAGGCAGAGAACTAGGGGAAGGCAGCTGACATGCTCCTTTGGTCTCCATATGTGTCCATTTATGCCCAGCTGTGCAGATGTGTGCACACATGCACTATACAAAAAGTAAACAAACAAATAAATAAATAGAATGTGTACACGTGTGCACACATGCATGATGCAAAAAATAAACAGAACACGCACACAGGGTGTAAACTGGCCTAGTGTCTTGAGGGATAGACACATTCTAATGTTATCACTGATAAACATATCTGGATCTGTTATCTCATAAATCTACTCTCATGAGACATGGTATAATTTCCTAGAGAAATATGGGTTCTATAGCTAGATTTTATGTACTTAGTATCCATAGCAGCGTTGTTCATCGTGGCCCCAAAGTAATAATGACCAACCAGCCATCCACTATGAAGCAGGCTAATAAACGATGACATTCGTGCACTAAGCCACCACGTGGCAGTGATAAAAAATGATACAGGGAATCTTACCATGGATGCTAGCCAGAGGAACCAAGGCACAAATGGCAACATGGCTGCCCGCTGCCCGCATAAAGGGCAACATGGTTGCCGGCATAAACGGCAACAACAAGCCAAACTGGACCATGAACTTTAAGGGCGTGGAGAGAAGCAGTGAATCCCAGCACTCATGTAAAGGTTAGAGAGATCAGAATGAGGGCAAAGCCTTCCGCAGGAAACTGCTATACAAATGTATTGATCCCAGGGCTGGAGAGATGGCTCAGAGGTTAAGAGCACTGTCTGCTCTTCCAAAGGTCCTGAGTTCAATTCCCAGCAACCACATGGTGACTCACAACCATCTATAATGAGATCTAGCACCTTCTTCTGACCTGCAGGCTCCCATACAGGCAGAATACCACATAAATAATAGATAGATCTTTTAAAAAAAACATTGATTCCCAAAACAGACAAGCCCACTATGAAAAAGAAAATGTTCAGGCTCACATAAAAATCAGTGGCAAAAATGTTAAACAAAACATTACATCTCAAAATCTAAAAGACAAAGAAAAAACTTGGTCATTACAAAAACTCTAAGCAGGGTACAACAGAAGCAACTCTCCTAAGCTAACTCCCCACATCAGAACCAATCGGCTTTACCTAGAGGGTCTGAAGATATGCGTGTTCTACAACCAGCAGTTCTGTGCCCAAGGGACACCCTAGAAAGAAGTCGCCCATACGCACAGCAGACATGTGTGAGGTCTCCAGCAGTGCTGTCTCAGAGAAAGCTAAGCACGACCTATCATCCAAGAATGGAAAGATAAGCTGGGTGCATTCCTGAAATCAATATTACACAACAGTGAAAAACAATGAACCACACTATACACAAACAAATGGCTGAATCTCAAAAACATAAGAAAAGCACACTTAGAAGACTACAGGTATATGATTTTACACACACACACACACACACACACACACACACACACACACACACGTATAAGCATAAAGGTATAGAATTAAGTACATGGCTAGGAATAAGCATGCAGAAATATTATATATAAAACTTCAAAGCAGGGGGCTGGAGAGATGGCTCAGCAGTTAAGGGCACTTGCTGCCTTTTCAGAGCACCCAGGTTCAGTTCCCAGCACCCACATCAGGCAGCTCACAGTCTGTAATCCAGCTCCAGGGGGACCAGGTGTTACATACAGGCACACAGTCCTGCACATAACTAAAAATAATAAAAATAAATATTCTTCCAGATGACCCAGGTTCAATTCCCAGCACCCACATGGCAGCTCACAACTGTGTGTAACTCCTGTTCCAGGAGATCTAATGCCCTAACACAGACACATATGCAGGCAAAACACCAATGAGCACAAAATAAAAAATAAATTTTTAAAAAATGCAAAGCAAGCACTAAGGCTATAGAAAATGGAAACTAATGATGAACTCAAAGGTAGAAGGTGAGAGTGGACAAAAAAACCACACGGTGCTGAAGCACTCAGAGGGCCCCAGGGTGCTGTCAGTGATCCATGTCTAACTGTACGTGTTGGTTATGCAGGGAAGGTTTTGCTTTTAAAATGTTGCTCCAAAATCAGCCTCTTCCAATGGAAAGTCACTAGGCACATCAGGCACACTCCAGCGTAAGTCCCAGGAGTGGCTGGCCAACACAAAACAATAAAAATGCGTATTGGGTTTGTCTTGGGTTTTTTGTTTTTGTTTATTTATGTTCTTGGGGGCTGGGCTTTTTGTTTCTTCTTGGCTGTTTTGGGGTTTTTTTGTTTTTGTTTTTGTTTTTGTTTTTGTTTGTCCTGTTGGGTTTTGTTTGTCCTGATTTCACTTTTTGTTTTGTTTCATTTCATTTCAGGAGGAAGAGAGAAAGAACATGGGCTGGTGGATGGGGACATGGGGCTTGATAGGGGAGAAGTTGGAGGAGGGGAAAAGATGATCAAAATGTATTGTGTGGAAAAAACAGATAAAATAAAATGCTGCTTCGAGCCTTCTTTTGCACGTAAGTCTTTTAGCGTGCAGAGGCAGAAGTCTTCCGGGGATTTCTCAGAAGCAGACCTAGTAGGTAATTGCTGGTATTTCATTGTAAAAAGTTAGATAAATGTGGGGCAGTGAGATGGCTCAGGAGGGGTAGGGGGGCCACAGGCAGTGGTAAGGCTCTGGCTACCAAACCTGATGACCTAAGATCAATCCCAAGAAGCCACACGGTAGAAAGAGAATACTGACACTTGAGCATTGTCCTCTGACCTCCCACCACCACCCTGGCATCTGTGTGCCCACAAGCGCGTGCGCGCGCGCGCGCACACACACACACACACACACACAAACACACACACACACACACACACACACACACACACACACACACACCACGTAAAGATGTTTTCAAAATGTAGAAAATACTACAGGACAAGTAACCTGATTTCTTCAACAAATTAAGCACAAGACAGGAGAAGGGTGGGAATAAATTATAGATTTGCACACACACTGCTACAAGGACCATGAATTAACTCTTGGACTGGGGAGACAGCTCAGTGGCTTCCTTGCTGGGTAAGCAGGAGGATGCGAGTTTGGACTCCCAGAACCCACTTAACTGCTCAGTGGGCGTGGCAGCCAACTTCTAGGGGATCCCCAAAGTATGCTGCCATATCATTGCACTTGGGGCTTCATTAAGAGACCCTTCCTCAAGCCGGGCATGGTGGCGCATGCCTATAATCCCAGCATTCGGGAGGCAGAGGCAGGCAGATCTCTGTGGGTTCGAGGCCAGTGTGGTCTACAAAGTATGTCCAGGACAGCCAAGGCTACACAGAGAGACCCTGTCTTGAAAAACCGAGGTGGGGAGGATTCTGACATCAAGTTCATGCCTGCACATGCACTCACATGCACTCACATGCGCTCACATGCACTCACATGCACTCACCCTGCAACACAGTAAAACACACTTATGAAAATGGAAAATTTTAAAAATACAATTAACCAACTGCTACAAGAACAGGACATGATTAGTCTTCAACACTGAATGAATAACGCTGAAATTATTTTTAACTGTGAAAACGGTATTGTGCTTTTTAACCTCTTAATGATATATACAGATAAATAAATTACAAGTGAAATGATATTTGAGATGAGCTTTAAGCCGGACATGGTGGCGCACGCCTTTAATCCCAGCACTCGGGAGGCAGAGGCAGGCGGATCGCTGTGAGTTCGAGGCCAGCCTGGTCTACAAAGCGAGTCCAGGATAGCCAAGGCTACACAGAGAAACCCTGTCTCAAAAAACCAAAAAAAAAAAAAAAAAAAAAGAGAGAGAAAGAAAAAGAAGCCAAGTTGAGGTACGAGAAGTGTGGAAGGAGAGAGAAAGAAGATGAGCCAAGGAGTAGACAGTCATCAACCCCAGGTCTTACACGCACAAGGCAGTGCCCGACTTTTGCATCCACTTGAACTTTACTGAAAAAGGAAGTATAAGTAGACAGAAAACAGGGAAGGAAAGAAGGAAGGTAGAGATCCAGATAAATATGTTTGAGCCAAAAATGCTTTGGCAAGTCCAACAGTAAATGCTCAAGGGCTGATCACTAGACTTATGTAGTCACCATTTTATAGAAAATGCTGTAAACTTATCATCTCCAGATGGAAAGAATACTTGTAATTTTTAGTCTTCTTTGGGCTTTTCTGTGTTTCCTAACCATTTCCATGAGGTACGAACCAGAATCTTGATTCAAACAGTGTCAAAAAGGACATCAAAAAGATTTGCCAAGGATGCAAAGCCTGCCACCTCTCTTTGGTGCCAATGTCTGGGTCTACCTTTCTTAGCTGCTTAAGGCTCACAACTTGCAAAGGGCTGTAGTGACCTCTCCACATTGTCGTGACTTTCCATGCAGGAAAGCTGTGGTGTGTGGGAACGGAGCCTCTTGGTCATTCAAGTGCAGGAGAGAGCTTGTTTTCCCTCTTCCCGCCAGAGGAACACCCTCATCGGAACCCGACCAAGCTGGCTTCCTGGCCTCGGTCCCCCCAGCCTCCACAACTCTGAGGAGTGAACATCGCCTCTTTCTCGGATGATTTGCTTCTTAAACTGGGGACTGTGACCCCCACATGGGGGTTCATAATAACCAAATGTTGGAGCTGCAGAAAATTGGGCAATGGAAAGTTCCTGAACACACCATAGCCAAGTTAAATCAAAAGCAAGCACACAACGAGCCTGAGGTGATTCTGAGCCTCACCCGTGTTGCCCGAGACTTCACTGAAACCTTGGTTCTGAACACACAAGGTCCTCACTTAGCGCTGTGCACGCCGTCTCACGGGTGCCAGTGAATACCGCCTGAACACGTGGGCTCAGATCTGAGACTACTGTATCTTATGAACTGCAGTGTTTGTACTGCACCAAGTTTTCTGCTCTTATAAGAACAATGGTTGAATTATAAAGAAAACAATGGCGTTTTATATTTTCCTGCAATCATTCCTCAGCGTGCAAGTATTAAATTAATGTATGTTTTGACCGTGTTAGACTGCTTGGTTTTTAAAACTGCTGCTGGAGTTGCTGACCTGAGCTTCTTTTAAATATTGCTAAACAGGGGCTGAAGAGACAGCTCGGTGGCCGAGCTCTGTGTACTCAGAACACACAGTGCTCTTGTACACAACCTGGAATTGGGTCCCAACATCTACATAGGGCAACTGACAAACACCTGCTGCTGCAGTTCCTGGGTATCCAACGGCCTCTTCCGTCCTCCAAGGGTATTTGCATGGATATGGTGCACATAAACTCACATAAGCATACACACATACACATAAGTAAAAAAAATAAATACATACATCTTTTAGAAGCACAAATACAAAAAGTGCTAAATTAATTTTGTCTTGGGATTAGGAATTTCCAACACATTTATGAAATGGGCCTACACATCCTTTCGCCATGTTTTCCCTATGTGTTTATATGAAGCACTGTTTTAAGCACTGATTACTATAAAATCAAAATATCAATCACCAGTGAAAAACACAGAGGGTGTTCTGTGTCCCACAGCATTAAAGAGTCAGCCACAATTAAATTCTTTGTGTGAAAGTAAACAAGTGAATCCATTACATTTTAATAAATGGTAACGTTCTATGGACCCCCAAAGAACTGTTGCAAAATAAATTCATGATTATTATAAATGTTTGATATCTAGGCCTACTTTATAAACCAGTCTTATAAAATTTTTTTAGGCTAAAAAGAGGTCACAAGTAGAAAAAAAGTTAAGAAGCCCTGGTTTAAATCACCTATGATGGATGGAGCTATTAACAGCAGCAGGGCAGACCATGACGAGGGGCTCTTAGCACATTCTGTTAAAAGCTACTTATCTCTTCTCCCCAGAAAGATGTATATTTAGACAGATCTGCCTGAATAAAAAGACTGAGAGATCCAAAGACCCGCAGACTTTCTGTGGGTTTAGCAGAATAAATGACAGGTGACATTCATTACAGACTTCACTGTGTGTGTCGAATACAACGCTGCAGTTAACAGACAGCAGCAAATCGACTCTTTCCCAGACACCCCAGACTCTTCCCCAGATAATGTGCACATCATCCCTGTTTTCCTCCTGAGGACAAGGAAGACAGAGAAGAAAATAACAGTCTCATGGCAAGGTTGGAAAAGTCTTAGAGAGTCAGGGCCAGTGTGGAAACTCGGGGATCTAGGCTCTTACCTAGTGAAATGTGAAGCCATTTTCAAAGATTAAGTTAAATAAAACAACCAAGTATGTCACTCCCTAGAGAGGATAGCCTTGACTCCAGTTAACTTCAAGAGCCTTCCGTGGGCCAGATGGAACCAATCACGCAGGATCACCCAACTACTGCAGCGGCCATGGGCCTCTTGCCTACCCAGCTGACTGGGTACAAGGAGGGCCCATCTTCCTTTACGTCTAAATAGGATACACCACAGTGGGCAGACTCGCAGGAGTCCCGGCAGTGGTCCCTACATCACAGCTGACCTCTTCATGGTGGGAATCTTATTAAATGGGTCAAGGTCTACCCCAACACTTCAATGCTTAGCCCTAAGATCCATCCACGGAGCGAAATAACCCAACACTTCACTCATCTTCAACACTCTGCTCCTGCCAGCTGACATCTTTTTTTGTTTTCAGCCGAGGCGTCACGATGAACCCACACTTCCAAGCGTTTGCCCCTGAGTTTCAGAGGCATAACAAACCAGACGGTCCACGTGTGGCCAAGGCAACAGGAAGCGTGTGATATCTCAGCACACACACACACACACAAGGAAGATGCGCATCGCCCGGTACTCACAGTTTCACAGTTCAAGCATCGGGTTTCGTTGGTGAGTGTTCCCTGAAAAATCTCGTGGACCCAGGTGAGTTCTGCCTTATTGCTCTCTGCCGGCTCATTCATGTTGCCGTTTTTTAATTTCCCGTTTTGTTTTTCCTGTTTCTTCTCTTCCTGCAGGATGTCCGCGATAGTGTTTAGCAAATAATTTAAAAACTCGTGAGCATCCTGCTGCATGTAGTTATCAAAAAGATCTGGAAAGGAGAAAGGCCGTCATTCACACTCTGCATCCTGAAAAGTGAGCAGTCATGTTTAGCTTTCCATGCCATGGCTATATCCAAAGGGTGGACAGGAATGGCACGTAAATACACTTCATCTCCACTACACAATTACAATGCGCAACTTTCCAAAGAATCGTTCCTTTCCATTCCCTACCACCCACCAAAATTGAGTATTTCCTATCTCCCTACAGTCACGTGTAATAATGAATCAGAGTTTGCTTCATTCCAGAAAAGAACCAAAATTACCAGACAAGAACCTTGATTAAATATCTGTTGTCTTTGCGTGTATGCACACAGTGTGCATGGCGGGGGAGAGGGACATGCATCTGAGAAGGGGCACATTTGTGTGTGCAGGAGCATGAAGATGGCCGAGGCTGATGCCGGCACCTTCCTCAGCCACTGTCCACGTGGTCTATTAAGAAAGGGTCTTGGCCAGGCGGATCTGGGCCCAGGGGTTCTGCTCAAACTATGGCACCAACCAAAGACAATGCGTGCAGTGAGCATCAAGCCCCTACCCAGATCTATAGCCAATGGACAGGACATTCTCCACACTTGAGTGGAGAGTGGGGACTGACTTTCACATGAACTCTGGTGGCCGTATTTGCCCACGTCCCCTGGATGGGGAGGCCTGGTGGCACTCAGAGGAAGGATAGCAGGCTACCAAGAAGAGACTTGATACCCTATGAGCATATACAGGGAGAGGAGGTCCCCTCAGTCACAGGCATAGGGGAGGGGAATAGGGTGAAAGCAGGAGGGAGGGAGGAATGGGAGGATACACAGGATGGGATAACAATTGAGATGTAATATGAATTAATTAATAAAAAAATTATAACACAAAAAAAGATTTATTAAGAATAAAATTTTTTTTAAAAGGTCTTAGCAGGCTACCAGGAAGAGACCTGATAGGCTGTGATCTTATAGTGGGGGATAAGGTCCCCTTCTGTCACAGATCTAGGGTAGGGGAACAGGATGAAAGAGGGAGGGAGGAAGAACGAGAAGATACAAGTGAGGGGATAACAATTGAGATGTAATAAATTACATGAATAAATTACTTAAATAAAATTTTTTTTAAAAAAAAAGAAAGGGTCTTTTGCTAACTCTGGCTATCACTTATTTGGCTGGTCTAGCTAGCCAGCTTCTCCTACCCACCCCCTATCTCCACCTCCTACATACTGGGGTTATAGGCAGGCTACCATGCTGGCCCAGCTTTTTATGTGAGTTGGAGGCCTGAACTCTGATCCTCTTACTTGCTTGTCAAGTACTTTACCTACTGAACCCCTAAATATCAATTCTTAATATGATGTGACCGCCAGCGGGCAATGAGTGATTGAGTCATTTTGCCATGGCAACTCAATTTTCTTCCTGACAGTCATATTAATTCTGAGACCAGCCTAGGAGAATCTTATATGAAGGACAAAAGAGAAACATGGGGCATATGTGAAGAGATCTCGTTCTCATAGTGCTCCTAAGACAGACTCAAATGCCCCAAGCCTAACCGCTGCCCCTGCTGTTGGGACAGGCTCACAGCTGGAAGCCGCTCCCTACTGATCGTGCTGCTCACAACTGCTCACAACTGCACGGAGATGCTTGGCTTCCTTCTCTATTCATGTCACACATTTATTCTAGCATATTATTCTAGAATATTTTTCTAGCATATCACAACTTCTAAAGATAGCTATCCAATTAAACAAGACTTTGTAAAATAAACACCAGGTCAACCGTCTAAGTTCATTGGAGTAAGGTGACAACTAGGGCAGATACAAGTTGCCGCATTAAATATTCCTGTAAGCAGAAAAAATAACAATGTAATACTTCTGGAATACACATGATATTTCTATCACCATTTTTACCACAAAAGCCAGGAGATACCAGTTGGAAATCTTGTCACAAGTGTGACAAAACATCGGAACAAATAAACTCAGAGGAGGAAGCATTTATTTGAGCTCACAGTTCCAGAAGGTTCAGCCCTTGGTTGTTCAGCAGAGCATCACCCCAGCAATGGAGTATGACAGAAGCCAGCCATCTCTTGGTGTACAGGAGACACAGGATGTGAGAGGGACTAGGAACCAGGTGTCGTCTTCAAAGGCCCAAGCCTGTGACCTACTTTATAGCTAAATCCCAGCTCCTGAGGTTTCCATGACCTCCCCAAACACCACCAGCTAAGAATGAACAACCACAGACTGAGCTCACATGTCCTACAGGGGACATGTCACATCCAAACTATAGCACCCATGTTATTTTAATACAGCAGAGCCTCTGGTTAGGTAGTGTAGGCTTGCTCCCTTTGCCGTTCATAAGGTAGTACTGTCCACTCAGTGACTGCATCAACATGTTTAACCCCAGGAGTACAGCACTCAAAAGTCTGCCTTGGACATTTTTTTTTCTTACAATGATCCTTTTCAAAATGCAATGAGGAGGAGAGGGAAAAGGAGAAGAAGGAGGAGGAGGAGAAAATGCATCTCAAATATCAAATTTTAAATTTATATTGTTTTTTGTTTCATGAATAATGGGAAAAGAAGAAATGTCTTCTGCTGGGCAGTGGTAGTGCATTCCTTTAGTCCCAGCACTAAAAGGCAGAGGCAGGTTGACTTCTGTGAGTTTGAGGCCAGCCTGGTCTACAGATAGAGAGTTCCAGAACTCACAGTAATCTTACCTGTCTCTGTCTCCTGAGTGTTAGAATTAAGTTACACACTACCCCCCCTCTGTGTATGTGTGTGTGTGTGTGTGTGTGTGTGTGTGTTTTCTGTGTCTAATATTTCTTTTTCACTGTTATTCATGTCGGGAGTGTCTATGTAAGTGTATGTAATGTGTACAGTAACAGATCCTCTGGAACTGGAGGTAGAGATGTCTGTGAGCCACCAACATGGGAACTGAACTCAAGTTTCTTAAAGGGGAGAGTGCACTTTCAAAGTGCCCAGTCTTAACCAGTGAGCCATGTCTATAGTGTCTGAACATCTTTTCTTAAGTACCACTGTAGTTAACCATACTTACTTTCCCCTTTTGTTTGTTTGTTTGTTTTGTTTTGTATTTTTGGTTTTTCAAGACAGAGTTTCTATGTGTAGCCTTGGCTGTCCTGGACTCACTTTGTAGACCAGGCTGGCCGCAAACTCACAGTGGTCTGCCTGCCTCTGCCTCCCGAGTGCTGGGATTAAAAGCCTGCGTCACCACGCCCAGCTCCCTTTTTTTTTTTTAAGAGTTAAGTGACCTTTTCACTTTAAGGCTACACAGAACCACTACTTTCCCTCATGTCTGAGCCTCAAACCCAGCATGGCCGCATCACTCACCATTCTCTTTCCTCAGCCTTGAGATGAACTTCTTTGGTGGGATGACGCCAACCTTCTTCTTCTGCGTGGCGATGCTGTGGAAAAGGTCCGCCAGGCATGTCAGCAGGTTTTCCTTCTTCTTCTGCTGGGCCTTGTATGCCAGCACATTCTCCCGGAACGGCCGGCAGAAGTACAGTGCCTGAAGCACGGAGTTACAGTAGCACGTGTTTCCAAACTGCCAAAGCACAAGAGGGGTGGCTGGGATCATTGTCAGACACAAGCCACCTCGGAGCAGGGGAGGAGAGGGAGAGCCAGGACCCAGGCACCTGCCAATCCCTGTGTTCCCAGACCAGAGCCCAACGTGCCAAAGCAGGCAACAGGAGACCAGGTGAACAAGGACAGCAGTGGTTCTCAACCTTCCTCACGCTGCAACCCTTTAATGCAGTTCCGCATGTTGTGGTGACCCCTGACCATAAAAATCATTTTCATTGCTTACTTCATAACTGTCATTTTGCTGCCATTATGAATCATAATGTGAATATTTGTGTTTTCTGACGGGCTCAGGCAACCCCTGTGAAAGAGGAGTTTGACACCCCCCCCAGGGGTCACAGCCCACAAGGCTGAGAACCACTACAGTACAAGTCACCTCCTTAGGCACAGTTTTGCTTGCCACACTTTCAGTTCTTAGGAATCAACCACAGTCTGTGAACATTGAGTGGAAAAGTACAGAAATAAATTATCTGTGATTTTCTGTTGGGTGCCATCCTGAGTGATGTGATGAGTCTCCCACCATCCTACACCACCCTGCCCGGGATGTGAATCATCCCGTAGCCTGGTGTAGCCACTAGAGACTTGTGCTACTTGCATTTTGGGTATCACAAGTAACCTTTATGTTACATAAAAATAGCCCCAACCTACTATTAAGAAGCAAACTAATTCTGATACTTTACTGTAATTGTTCTTCTTTATTAGAACATTATTCAATATCTTGTGCCTAATATATAAAGTAAACTTTATCACCAGTGTATACATATAGAAAAAATGTAGTCTATATAAAGTTTGGTACTTATCCAGTTTTAGGCATCCATTGGGGGTCCCGGAATGCATTCCCCACTCCCAATAAGAGAAGACTACTAATTCTAAGTGTTTTCCTGATCCATCGAAGACTGTAAAATTATAATAAGCACTCTGACTAGGAAGGCAGTGAGACCTGGTGCTTAGAAAAAGAGACACAGGGACTCAGAAAAGCAGCTGGCTAAAGAAAATGCACAATGCAATATTTAAGAAGTCCCCATGGCCGTGGGCGTGGTGACGCATGTTTGTGCTCCCAGCTCTTAGGAGGCTGAGGCAAGAAGACCACGGCAAGTTGGAACCCAGTCTGTGCCACACAATGAGTCGATAGCTTGAGCTACCGAGGGAGAGCCTGTCTCATAAAAACCTCTAGGACTGAAAATAAAAATCCTCATCAAAAAGAAACTGATGGGGCTGGAAATGTAGCTCAAGGCAATGTATGTGTGCGTGTGTGTGTGTGTGTGTGCGCGCGCGCGCGCGCACGTGCATGCATGTGTGCGTGTATGTGCATGTGTGTGCGTGCATGTACGTGTGTGTGCAAGCGTGTGTGCGTGTGTGTGCATGCGTGTGTGCATGTGTGTGCACGTGTGTGCGCTGTGTGTGCACATGTATGTGTGTGTGCGTGTGTGTGTGTGTGTGTGTGTATGCGCGCGCGCGGGTGTGTGTGTGTGGGTGTGTGTGTGTGTGTGTGTGTGTGTGTGTTATTATTTAAGGAGTTAAGAACTGCTTGCTCAAGCAAAGCCTTTAGGGAACAGAGCTTGTTTCCCTCCATCACGACTGCAGGGTCCACTGCCCCACTGTGCAAAGTCTCACTCCAATGCAACAGAGAGAGAAGTGTCTCTGTAGGCCACCTCCATTCTACCCACCCCTCACCTCTAAATTACACTGCGTCGTGTAATTTCCAAGGTGGCAATTGTCCCAACATGGTATCACACAAGTCCCCCAGTCCCCCTACAATCAGATTAGGGCCCGCACAGCAACACTCTATCGCCTCTCCAGGTCATAGACGCTGAGATTTTTGACTGCGGAGGAAGAGTCATCATCTCACTGGGTTCTGACTGAAAACCTGACTCTGTAGTGGACCCAGCGTCGACCTGTACTGCAAGGCCATTCCCACTCAGTAAATGAATGGGAAGAAATTCCAAAGAAATAACAGGATTCATAGCCCAGACTACAAAAGGGCTGTAAAAGGTCAAGGGGAGCACGGGCGTCATCTCTGAATGGCCCCACGGCTCGGACATCCTCGGTTCCTATGTATTCTAACGTCCCTTGACACTGTCATGTAACAGGTGACAAGCCCTGGCAAGGAACCATAAATGAAGCAATTAATAAACACAGCTTTCATAAATCGTCTACTAGGTAGGCACAGTTTTACCTCTCCATAACCTGCCTTTGTATTTTCCTTAGGGAAGAATTCCCATGAACTGAATAACTCTTCAGAGAGTTAAGTGGAGCCCCATGCACAGTGGCGAAAATAAACTGAATTAAAATTCGAAGACTGGGATTTGCCAATGAAATAGATACCCTGTATTCTCAGGGCCTTGCATAGCATTCCTCTGCCCCACCTTCTCTCTGCTTCTCAGTATCTTTTACCCAGATATCCTCCAGTCACAGCTGTCTTTATCTAGTAATCAACTCTGGGGAAATAACAGGTGTAGCTTCCAAGTGTAGACAACATCCCCAGCCTCCCATCAGAGCCTCACATAGGGGCTCGCATTCATCTTTCACTGTGACTCAAGATGGAGAAACCATGGTGACCGCTATCAGTCCGTGTGGAAACAGGAGACCAGAAAAGCCAAGCTCCTCGCCACAGACCACGCCACCAGTTAACAGTGCAGGGAAGGCCAAAGGTAGCTCTTTCCTTTATATCCAATGTAGCATTTACTTGCAAAGAATATGTCTGACTTCTCCAAGAACATTTCACAAAAGGACACCAGCAGAGCGGCAGAGCAGCTGCTCCAGAAATCTGTGTGTCTGAGTTAACACCCTCATCACTTTAGACATCTGCTCTATAAGGAGGATACAGTGACGTAGAAAGCCCACAGGGGTGATAAACAATACCAACTCACCACGTGGCTGTCACCACCTTACGAAGGCAGCAGAGCATTAAATAAAGCCAGAGACTAAGGGGCTCCTGCCTAGCACAAAGAAAATCAATGTTGTAAAACAGACTCCTCCGTACTGCAGAGAAGTTAACTCAAAATAGCTTCAGGAAGTCCCTGAAACTGAGCAGATTCACTATGCCCCTCCCTACCGGAGTCAGCAGAGCTAAACCACAAAGAAGGACAAAAGCTGCTAAGAAGACTGAAACTCGATCAGCTGCCTGGAAGGTGCAGAAAGCAGTCGAGCTGCTTGGAGGAGGTTCAGACCAGAGTCACTTGAAAAGAATGCTCTCCAACCTGCGGAGCTGCCGGCAGGCTGCGCAGTGCGCCCCACTTTCCTCAGCTTTTGTGACCTGTCACCCATGCTGGGGCAGACGTTGGTGATGCAGCTGTCTTGGAGTTATTTCTGCTCCTGTAAGTAATCCCTCACCCATACTCCTTTAAGTATCCCTAGTTAAACTCATTGGTTCACCAAAGTGGACTTTGCTGGTATCTGTAATTTGGTCTGTGGGGGGCTCCCTACCTGGGGTGAGTAGGTGTGTGTGTGTGTGTGTGTGTGTGTGTGTGTGTGTGTGTGTGTGTGTTACATCTCCCTAGGAAAAGTTCTGCCACACAACAATGGGGCCAAGTGATTCTGGGATAAATGACTCTTGGTTCTTGATTGACAGCCTACCCCTACCTCAAGTGGAGAGTCTACTTACATTATTATAGACCTCCAATATAAGCTACACTATTAGCCATGGACAGATAACCAGCTAGTAACTCCTAAAACTCAAGTTGTGTTGGCGCATACCAGAACTAAGACTGAAAAGCTCAGCTGTGAGAAAGAGGACAAATCAAAGCAGGTTTGGCCATGATAGCTAATGCAATCACTACGAAAGTGACATACAGCTGGGCATAGTGGCACATGCCTTTAATCCCAGCACTCGGGAGGCAGAGGCAGGTGGATCGCTGTAAGTTCAAGGCCAGCCTGGTCTACAAAGTGAGTCCAGGACAGCCAAGGCTAACACAGAGAATCCCTGTGTCGAAAAACCAAAAAAAAAAAAAAAAAAGAAAAGAAAAGAAAAGAAAAAGAAAAAGAAAAGAAAGTGACATATATAAAGGGAATCCCTCAAGGCATGCAGGAGAGGGGATGTGAATTCAATCAATAATGTAGTAATTAAGTCCTTGGCTGGGGACAACTATTAGTACAGTTTACAAAGTAGATTAAAATGTCCTTCTGCAGCATTTGCCTCTGCTACTAACTAAAGCACACGGACAGTTATTTAAAAATGAGTAGTGGTGCTAATGGCCACGGAGAGCTGGGCATGGTACACTCACCTATAATCACAGTGCTTAGGCAGAGGCAGAAGGATCACTGCAAGTTCAAGGCCAGCCGGGTCTGCATAGCTCGATCTTGTCTCCCAAAGCAAACACAACAGCATCAGCAGAGTTGCGTCAAACACCCTAAAGTATTGGAAACAACAAATACTTACATTGACCAATCCGAAGTAGTGCTCATTGATCGGAAACTGCTCTGGACCAATGTCTTTTTCCAGAGCAGAGGCATTGGTGCCCTACAAGAAAACATAACAGAAGTTCTGTGGCATAAAAACAGGTGCAGAAGTGAGGTGATGTGAGCTTGGCCATTCCTTGTCAATAGCACATGCAACATGTGTAACGCAGAAAGCATACCTGCACACTCGCTAGCGATATGTTGCCCAAGCCCTGCACTGTGTGGTTTCACTCACCCCTCATTTGGAAAGGTTATTTGAGAGCCCGCTAGCTGTAAAGGCTGGGGAACTGTACCTTTAAGTAGAGCACTCGGGGACGGTCTCACTGAGAAGGTCTCTATGTCCAGAGAATATTACACACAACAAACAGACCCAGTGTGGTACCTGACAGCTGTCAGATGCATCAAATTGCTAAGCCTAGTGACACTGCAGCAAGGAACAGGTCCTTTGCCGTCTATGTGCCAGGGACCGTACAGTTTATCCTCATGTTGCTCATAGAGACTAAGAACAGTAGTTGTAACTATTCACAGTAATCTACATCTGTAATTAACTTAAAACCCAAGAGGCTGGGTAACCTATGAAAGCTTTTTTTTTTCTTCTTAATTAAGTCATTAGCAGTGGGGAAAACCCACTTTGAATCTAGATCTTTCGAGGTGGGAAGATCCACCCTCAATCCACATCTTTTTATGGTGGGAAGACTCATCTTTTAAAATCCAGGCCACGCCTTCTGCTGGCAGCCTATGTAAAGGGCATGGAAGAAGGGAGCTTGCTGTCTACACCTGCTTGCTCTCGCTTTCGCTGGCAAGTCTATTCCTTCACTGGCATTACAGCCTACTTCTTCAGGATTCTGGCATATACTGAGGACCAGCTGGGATAACCGGCCTTGTAGACTCAACCATTACGAGCTTCTTGGGCCTTCAGTTGATGGACAGCTGTTGCTGAACCAGCTGGACCACGGCCTTTTAACAAACTCCCAAAGGCTGAACTGAGCAATCAGGCTCAATCTCATCCAAATGTTGCACAGAGCCTCTCCATCAAAAAAAAAAAAGTGATGACTCCCTAGCTGGGGCCAGCCACAGGTGAGAGATGCTCACTTCTCCCTAAGATCTGGATGAGCTGGCTGATAAGCTAAAACAAGCAAACCTCACTCCCATCAGGGATAGTCATCACTGACCATGAGGAGCAGGTTCCAGGTCCCTGCAGAGACACTCAGCTCCTTTACATAGTTGCTTATAACCTACATATACACATCCTCTTGTGTCTTTTAGGTCTTTCCTATATTACTTATAAAATGCCTGGTATAATACAAATGCTATGGAAATGGTTACAAAGTCTGAGTGCTCAGTACACATGAGATGTTGAAAGCGTTTCCGACCTGCACGTGACTGGCCTGTGAGTACAGAGCCCACGCGTGGGGAGGAGCAGTGGGGAGGATCTGAGCCCCTTGCTGATGCTGTTCCCCCACCATCTGCAGCCTTCTACTGCCCAGGCTATTAAGGAAGACTCATAGCGCACAGGGACGCAAGGATTCAAGAGACAGAGAAGAGAAAGTTACGTGGTTTTGTTGTTATTGTTTTTTTTTCATTCTTTTCTCTTTTTTATTATTATTTAATTAATTTATTCAGATTACAACTCAATTGTTATCCCATCACTTGTATCCTCCGGTTCCTCCCTCCCTCCCGCTTTCACCTTATTCCCCTCCCCTAGGTCTAAGACCTCCTCCCCCATTATATGGTCATAGGTTATCAAGTCTCATCTTCGTAGCCGGCTTATTCTTTCTTTGAGTGCCATCAGGCCTCCCCACCAAGGGGAGGTGGTCAAATATGGGGCACCAGAAGTTCATCTCAGGCCCAGTGGCATTACCTTTTACAGTTATGTAAAGGGCGGGGACGTAATGCTCCGGGGCCTGGGGGAGTGTGACGCAGTGATTAAGAGTGTGCACCGACCTTGAAGAGGGCCTGAGTTTGGGCCGCACCCCAAGTCAGATGGCTCACAACCACCTGTAACCCAAGCTCCAGGGGATCCCTGGTGCCCTCTTCTTGATTACATAAATATCTGCATGTGTGCATGCGTGCACACGCGCGCATGCACACACACACACGTACAGAATAAATCTTTACAAGGTTTCTGATGCTATATGTTCATTTATTTATTTTTATGCATATGAATGTTTTGCCTGCTTGTGACTAAGTGTACTTTGTGCATGACTGGTATCAGAAGAAGATGTCCGATACGCTAGAAATGAAGTTTAAAAAAAATAGTTATGAGGGGCTGGAGAGATGGCTCAGAGGTTAAGAGCACGGGCTGTTCTTCCAAAGGTCTTCGGTTCAATTCCCAGCAACCACATGGCGGCTCACAAACATTTAAAATGAGATCTGGTGCCCTCTTCTGGCACGCAGATGTACATGCAGGCAAACACTATATCCATCATAAATAAATCTTACATCTTAAAAAAGAAAGGAAAGGAGGGAGGGAGAATGGGAGGGAGGGAGAGAGGAAAGGAGGGAGTGAGGGAGGGAGGGAGGGAGGGAGGGGAGGGAGTTGTTAATGAGCCACGAAGTTGGTGCTGGGCCAAAGCCAGGTCCTCTACAACAAGTGCCCTTAACCATTAAGCTATCTCCTTAGCCGCCAATGCTGTAGAATCTTAACTCATAGGATTATCACCTCCTCCTCAAGAAAGACATACATGGCCAAGAAGTAGACTGGGAACCATTCAAAATGGTCACTTGTCCCAAAGCACACACTGGGTAGGAAATAACTGGAGCCCAAGCAAATAGAACGGCAGCAAGTCCTCAATAGCTCCTGCCTCACAAAGTGTCTGTCAGATACATTGGGCCAGAAGGCTGAAGATGATGCTCCAACGTTATAGAGAATTTGGGGTGACTGTTCAGGCAGCAAACTGTCTCTGCCATCTTCTCATTTGGGAAGCTGCTAACCTGCACTCCCTGTATACTCAGGTAATTAATTTTATTCCTTCTCTAGTTTCTGATGGGGTTGAAGACCAGATAGTTCAGTTTTACAATTAAGCTTAGTTGTTTAGGGGTTAAGATGTTTTTAGGCCTAGATAGACGTTTTAAGTTGATAATGATGAGATATGATAGATGCTGATTTACATTCAGAATTTTAGACTCACCAAGATAGAAAAGATGTTTGCCAAACACAAATAGCCAAAACACTAAGAATGTAACATATATATAATTCCTGGTTGTGGTTCTTCTTGTTGAAAGTAGTTTATTGTATATATGGGTAGTAATATAACTGTATATGTAAAAAATATTTAATAAAAAATTGCAAAAAAAAAAGAAGAAGAAGAAGAATGGCAGCATGCCAGGCGCTTCCTCCCCACTCTTCTGTGTCCATGTGGTGTCCAACTCTCTTTGTGCTACGCCGTCATCCTAGGACTCAGTGCTCAAGCACGAGCCGGCTCTAGTGCCTTTTCTTCAGTGTGGTGAGGGAGCCGCTGTCTCCACAATAGCATAGCTAACTATACAGCTGAACTTTTGAAATAACGGACCAAATTACAGCAGGAGTTCATGATACAGACAAAAATACCAACATTTTCATTTTTGGTTTTGTTTTATTTTGTTTTGTTTCGAGACAGGGTTTCTCTGTGTAGCCCTGGCTGTCCTGGACTCGCTTTGTAGACCAGGCTGGCCTCGAACTCACAGTGATCCGCCTGCCTCTGCCTCCTAAGTGCTGGGATTAAAGGCGTGCACCACCACCCAGCTAAAACACCATATTTCTAAACCATAAATTAATGGAAATAATGGGTGTTAAATACACCTACATCCATTTTTTTTTCAAGCAAAATTAGAACATATGGCAGAGAGATCAGGACAAATGTAAGATACGAAATACAGAGGTTGAAACTAGATATCATTAAATCCTCATTTATGAAAAAAGGCAATATAGAGAAATTTATTTATTTTGGCTTTTTGAAACAGGGTTTCTCTGTGTAGCCTTGGCTGTCCTTTGTAGGGCTCAAACTCACAGCGATCCACCTGCCTCTGCCTCCCAAGTGCTGGAATTAAAGGTGCGTGCCTTCACACCTGGCCCAAAGATTTATTTATTATGTATATAGTGCACATTACAGCACATTATAGATGGTTGTGAACCACCATGTGGTTGCTGGGAATTAAACTCAGGACCTCTGGAAAAGCAGTCAGTGCTCTTAAGCGCTGAGCCATCTCTCCAGCCCCCAATATAGAGAAATTAACACATGATTTTTGCTAGTAAATTCTTGGATCGCGCATGGTCCTGCCTATCTTAGCACTAATTTTACTATTTGTGGAAAGGGAGCCTGAGAATGAGGATGATGATTTGTACTGAGCACAGAGAGACCCTGAGGTCATGCAGTGCCCGCCCACACAGATGGGAGGACCCTCCCCCACATAGTGCAGGAGAAAATTCCATAGCTGGTGTCTACAGTGAGGCCTGACTCTCCTCTGACGTCAACACCTGCCCGCTGCCCCCTCCGTTCAAACTCGCTTATTCTTTGGCCCTACACATAAGACTGTGAAAGAGCCAGGAGGAGAAGCTGGCTGGGCCACACAACACCACTCCCTTGTCAACTTCCTCCTCCTGAAGTCCATGGCCAAAGCCCTTTTCTTCTCTCCTCAATGGCTCCCAATCACAGAGGACTCATCCGCATTTGCCATTATCCTGGAGGCTTCAGCATCCATGTGGGTGAGTCACGTGACAGAGTCGCTCTCCAGCAACTTCACATCCCATTTTTTAACTATCTTTTACTCCGCTCCGTTTTTCTTCAACCACCTGCTCTCCACCCAAGCACAGCTCTGTCCGTCACTTCCTGAAGTGGTGGTACCTACAGTGTGCTATAGCCATGCTGGTTTAGATATAAGGAGTCGCCCACAAGCCAATGCGGTGCAGTCTTGGTGCCCAGGTGGTGGCACCATGGAGGCTGGATCACGATTTAGTTCTGGAACTTTAGGCGGTGGCGGTCACTGAGCATGTCCTTGAGGGCAGCATTTTGTCCTGGCCATTTCCTGCCTTCCCTGTTCTCCATTTTCTGGCAGCCACAGTGTGAACTGCTCTGCGCAGCCACACCACGGTCTAGCACCGCTGAAGCTATGATCCAAAACTAGCAACTCCTTCCTTTCAATTGTTCTCAGGTACCAGAAGGAAACAGAGAGAGAGAGAGAGAGAGAGAGAGAGAGAGAGAGAGAGAGAGAGAAAGAAAGAGGAAAGAAAGTTACTGCATTCCAACATCGTAGAGTACAATTGTTCCTCACATCACAGTGGTTCTTTCTTTTTTTTTTTTCTTTTTTGTTTTGTTGTTGTTGTTTTTGTTGTTGTTTTTCGAGACAGGGTCTCTCTGTGTAGCCTTGGCTGTCCTGGACTCACTTTGTAGACCAGGTTGGCCTCGAACTCACAGCGATCCGCCTGCCTCTGCCTCCCAAGCGCTGGGATTAAAGGCGTGCGCCACCACCGCCCAGCCTGCTCACACTGTTACACCTACAGTCTGTCATGCTTCTCTTAACCATGAGGTGAGGACTTGTTCTGAGAATTGTGTTATTTAGGCCATTTTTATCATTAATGGACATCATAGAGAAATACACAGAGGCCTGCAAAGTACAGCTTACCGCCCACCTAGGCGATATGAAAGGTACATTGCATACGTGTGTGTGTGTGTGTGTGTGTGTGTGTGTCTGTGTGTGTGTCTGTGTGTCTGTGTGTGTGTCTGTGTGTCTGTGTGTGTGTGTGTGTGTGTGTGTGTGTGTGTGTCTGTGTCTGTGTGTCTGTGTCTGTGTCTGGGTGTGTGTGTGTGTGTCTGTGTGTGTGTGTCTGTGTGTGTGTGTGTGTGTGTGTGTGTAACAACTTATTGCTTCTTGTTTCTTGGGGCACAGCAAAGAAAACAGAAGATCAAATCAAGTGTAAGAAAAAATGGTGAGATCAGAAGGCACATAAGGGGGCTGGAGAGATGGCTCAGCGGTTAAGAGCACTGTCTGCTATTCCAGAGGTCCTGAGTTCAATTCCCAGCAACCACATGGTGGCTCACAGCCACCTATACTCTAATGCCCTCCTCTGGCATGCAGGTGTACACGCAGATAGAACATTCATATAAATAAATTAAATTTAAAAAAGAAAAAAAGAAGGCACATAAAAGAGCTGCAACAATGCCCCAGTTGTTATGAGCACCCATTGCTCTCGCAGAGGACCCAGGTTCAGTTCCCAACACCCACATAGTAGCTCACAATCATCTACAACTCCAGTCCCAGCGATCTGAAGCCTTCTTCTGGCCTCCGGGGCTCCCGCATCTACATGGAGCACATAAACACAGTCAAGTGCATGCGCATACACATAAAAATAAACAAAAAAAAATTAAGGAGCCACATAAGCAGGAGCTGTGTGAGGGGCTGCTGGTGGTCTTGCAGTGCACACTACAGGAAACGTTTTATAAATGGAGTGCATTCTGAAATAGCCCCAAGCACAGTGGAATAAATATATAATGTAGCGACTTAGCTGTTTATTATCATTATTACCAAGTGCTCTGTGCCCTGCATAATAGCGTTTGTACTTTCATACGACTGGGAATGGGTCCGTTTCTACATGTCACTACAAAGACGCGGAGTGTGTCACAGCGAGGAACGGGCCACACTCTCCTGTTATGACTGCAACAGTGCCCTCCAAGTTAAAACGTTCTTTCCGGAAGAGCGTGGAGAGGTGCGCAAGACTCAGGGGTAAACGAACGTCACACCCACGGGGAAGTTGAACCTTGCAAGGGTCATGAGGCCCCATGAGCTCTAGAGCTCCAGACACAGAAAACACCTGCTGCAGGAGGGGACTGGGACCAGTATGACTGCAGAGAGGAGGCTCTGGGACCAGCTGCACAGCCGGCCAGTCATGTGTAGAGCGCTCCACAGTTGCAGCTCCCATGAGGCCTCACCCCTTCCCAGATGCAGTTGCTTTTGAGTTGTACTTGCTCCTGTAAGTAACCCCTCACCCATGCTCCAGTTAAGAAGGCCACTAAAACGTCACCGGTTCACCAAGGTAGTCTTCTTTACAATCATTATTTTGGTCTGTCATGGGTTCCTTTCTTGGAAGAAACACACACACACACACACACACACACACACACACACACACACACACACACCTGTGTATGTGCATATATACATACATATGAATATACATACATACATACATACATACATACATACATACACACACACACACATACATACGTAGAGATGGGGGAGGGAGAGGAGAGGGAGGGATGGAGAATTACGCCTCCCAGGAGAAGTCTCTCACACACAACACTAAGTGGTAAGAATCTCTCAGCTCCATCATAATCGTTTGGAATGTAAATGCGACCCACCGTTTACCAAAGCACTACTTAGCAGCATATGTCTGTGCACATCAGTAGAATAACAGTCCACCATGGACACTGTTGCTCTAATTCCCCAAGCTGGCAAAGACATCCCCTCACACAGCTAAGGGCAGTGAGAAGGTGTCAGTCCACACGTGTGCTGGCCAAATAGAACTCGGCTTGCTCCAAATTACCCAGAGGGCTCGGAATGCTCCCGACTGGCCTTTGAATGGGGGAGCACAAACAAGGCAGCGCAAAGCGAGACCGTGTGACAACGTCAGAAGCCTTGCGGATGGAGGACGAGACAGAGGCAAGGCTCCAGCCTCCACCGGGGAAACGCCTGGAACGCCAGCAAGAATGTGGCCCTCCACCAAATGCACTCTGGCCCAGTGACACCGGCTTTGGATTTCAGAACTATAAGCGAGTCAACGTGGGGCCAGCCAGACATCAAGGCTGGTGACGCGCGTGAGGTCTCCAGGACCCATGTAAAGATGCAAGTAGAGAAACAATTTCAGAAACGCTGGCCCCTGACTTCCACCCAGGCAGTGTGGCACATGTGCCCCTCCACACAAACAACAACAATAAATCGATCAATGATAAATAAATTTGGTTTTCAAAAAGGTTGTAAATGTGGCTTGTTTTGCACCACTCAGATAATATAATTAATCACAGCAGCCTAGGAAAGTAACGCTGTTCAGTGATTGCCATCTGCAAGGACTGTGCTCCCTCACCTCCACATCTCACCTAGAATTTGCAAGGCCCTTAGACTCGATCCCCGCACCCAAAAGGAAAAAAAAATCTCTCCACAGCCCCCCTCCACCCCCTGCATCAACTTAAGAAGCTACAAACACAGGAAGCTCGCCATAAGGGGCACTTGTAAACAGCTGGCTTTTTTCAGAGGTGGCCTGAGGCCTCGCCACGCCTCTCTCCAGGGTCCCAGCAGAAGCATCACCGGGCCTTCCCTTCCAGCTCCCCACGGGCTTTCCCGCGCCTATCCACTAGCCCTCGATATCCATCTACTCACACGGGACACCTCGCCCCTGTGGTGTTTTCCGTTGTCATAAATGGTCCTGCCTTCATCAGCAGCCTGGAGCCGCCAGGTCCTACAGCATCCCTGCTGCATCGGTCCCCACCCATCACTGGGATCCACCGACAAACTCTTCTGTCTCTTCCCTCCCTGCACTTCCTTTTCAGCGACACCCAGACGAGGCTACAAGATCTCGTGCAAATCACCATCAGCTCCTACATAGCCTCTGCCATCCTCCTTAGGCACCCCTCAACCACTGCAGGAGAAGTGTTCTTTTTAAACACAAAATCGTTTTGAAATCCCTCTGGTGGCTTTCACTGTTGTCGCTAACCTCGCCTGTCACTCATCCTCCTGCCTACACCAACAGCTGCCTTCCAGTCCCCAGTCTCCCAAGTTTTTTCTTACTCACTTTGCCCTGCTTGTACCTTACAAGCCTAATTTAAAGGCCAACTGGGGTGGGGGGGGGCACTCTTCACAGAGCAGCATCTCTTTGTTAGGCCAGTACTGCGGCTGGCAGAATGGCAGCTTTCTCCAGATGTGCACGTCCCGTGCCTGGGCTCTGTCATGCTACCGTGCATAGCAAAGAGGGCTTGGCACATATCACTGAATGATCTTGATACAGGGGTTTTTCTGTATTCAGTAGGTGGAGATGCACTTGGCTGGGCAGCCAGTGTCGCCACAGGTCAGAGTGAGTGAAGGGTGGAAACAGAGCTCACAGACGCTGAAACCACTGCACGCCAGGCCCTGCAGACAGAGGACCCACAGGCTAAGGAACACAGGCAGCCTGCAGAAACCCCAAAAGCCAGGAAGCGGGTACCCAAGAACCTCAGGAGGGTGAGCAGCCTGGCCATATACTGTAAGAAATAAGGCTGCTCTTTCTAAGCTAATAACGCTGTGTGTTTGTGGTGTGTGTGTGTGTGTGTGATACTTGCACATGTGTGTGCAGGTACACATATTTCTGTGCATGCGTACAGAAGCCAGAGGAGGACATTAGGTGTCATGGTCGATCACCCGCTGCCTTACTCCCTTGAAGCAAGGTCTCTCACTGGACTTAGAGCCTGGCCGGCAGTAAACCCTAATGATACTCCACTTCCTTCCTCATCCCCCAGCCCTGGGATTACAGATACAAGCTGCCGCACTTGTCTTCCTGCTTGGAGGCTAGGATGGGAAAGTCAGGTCCTCACACTTGGATAGCCGGCCCTCTTGCCTACTGAGCCATCTCTCTCTCTAGCCACTAGGGTAATTCTTCATATCAGAGAGAACTAATACACCTCCTCCACCTCTCTTCATGCACAGTCATCCCAACAAGTGACAGTGATCATTAACCTCTGGTCTAATCCCTAAACAATATATGATGTGGTAACCTTCCCAATACCACTGCTAGATGGAAGGTCATGTGGATGGGCACAGACAGGGGTGGTTAGGGATGTCTGTGATGCAACTGTGTGCGTGATAATTTGATGGGCATAGACAGGGGTGGTTAGGGATGTCTGTGATGCAACTGTGTGCGTGATAATTTGATGGGCACAGACAGGGGTGGTTAGGGATGTCTGTGATGCAACTGTGTGCGTGATAATTTGATGGGCATAGACAGGGGTGCTTAGGGATGTCTGTGATGCAACTGTGTGCGTGATAATTTTATGGGCACAGACAGGGGTGGTTAGGGATGTCTGTGATGCAACTGTGTGCGTGATAATTTTATGGGCACAGACAGGGGTGGTTAGGGATGTCTGTGATGCAACTGTGTGCGTGATAATTTGATGGGCATAGACAGGGGTGGTTAGGGATGTCTGTGATGCAACTGTGTGCGTGATAATTTTATGGGCACAGACAGGGGTGCTTAGGGATGTCTGTGATGCAACTGTGTGCGTGATAATTTGATGGGCATAGACAGGGGTGCTTAGGGATGTCTGTGATGCAACTGTGTGCGTGATAATTTTATGGGCACAGACAGGGGTGGTTAGGGATGTCTGTGATGCAACTGTGTGCATGATAATTTTATGGGCACAGACAGGGGTGGTTAGGGATGTCTGTGATGCAACTGTGTGCGTGATAATTTGATGGGCATAGACAGGGGTGGTTAGGGATGTCTGTGATGCAACTGTGTGCGTGATAATTTTATGGGCACAGACAGGGGTGGTTAGGGATGTCTGTGATGCAACTGTGTGCATGATAATTTGATGGGCACATACAGGGGTGGTTAGGGATGTCTGTGATGCAACTGTGTGCGTGATAATTTGGACACGGGTTTGTATATTCTCCCAACGTCCTGTCCAATGGAGCACGGGTGGTATCCTCCAGCACTTCCCCATTCTCCCATTCCCTTTATAGACACACAGGAGTTGGTTTCCATGGATACAGAATGTAACAGATATTGACATTTGGAACGAAACTCTTGCTTTTACATTCTAGCATTTTTTTTTCCTTTGGTAGCATGAATCTTGTACCTCTTCAACAGATTCGGGGGTTACAGGCATTAAATGCAAATATATCCATGGGACAGTGACAGACGTGATGGCAACTGTCATGACAGGGATGATGATGTGACAGGGACTTAAAGGTTAGTTAAGTGGTGTCAATCGAGAATTTAAATGACCATGTCCCTCAAAGGTGCAATTCCACTTTATTACATAGATATACTCATGCAGGTGGATACAGAGAGTGTCAACAAAGACTCAACTCGGGTATGTGGCTTCACAAAATGGAGATTCATTTGTCTCTTTCATGTAAGTGTTCAAGATGCAATCCAGGGCTGGTGCAACAGCCCTGCAGTGCTGTGGACACGGAGTCCTCATATCCGGTCACTTTGTTGTAAGAGTCCGTTTGCAGCTTTGGAACCACGATGGCTATTTTAGCTCCTGCCACCAAATAATCTCTGTCACAGCAAAGGGGGAAAGTGGATGGATGGCTCCCCTTACAAGGAGGCTCTTAAGAGCTACAAAGGATATTTTGCTAATAAACCCTCTGGCCAAAAGTCTCAGTCATAGAACCACAAGGGAGCCTGGCAAAGATGGTCATTGCCTAAGCATCTGTGGCCAGTTAGAATTTTCTCTTACACTAGAGATAGAAAGCAGATATTGAAGGGACAACCAGCCGGCACTGTCTCTGATAGTCCTTGCAGCAAGGGTTGTAACAGAAAAAATTAGAAGTGCCTCGAGCTAATTAAATATTTTTAAAAATAATTTTTATTTAGTTTTATTTTATGTGCATTGGTATGTCTGTGTCCGATCCCTTGGAACTGGAGTTACAGACAGTTATAAACTACCATGTGGGTGTTGGGAATTGGTTTTGGCTTTTGGTTTTGGATTTTTGGTTTTTGGAGACAGAGTTTTCCTGTGGAGCACTGGCTGTCCTGGACTCTTTTGTAGACTAGGCTGGCCTCCAGCTCACAGAGATCCATCTGCTTCCACCTCCCAGAGCGCTGGTGTTAAAGGTGTGCACCACCACACCCAGCTCTTTGTAGATCAATTTTAAAGTTTCTTCTCAGGAACTTCTAGGTAAAACTGTACAAGACAAATGATAAGTAAAACACAGTATATTAACAGTGTATTTAGGACAACTAGAAATGTCATTTGTTAAGTCAAGACACAGCTGCCCCTATTTGTGCCTGCAATGTGTTCCATCCTCCTCTATATTTGAGGAGGAAGGAAATCAAAGCCAACCAAGCTGTTGTATTCAACACCTGCATTTTACTGAAAATTCCCAGAACACTTGCTTTTGGATTGAGGGTTTACTTTAATGTTTGTGGGTTTTTTTGTTTGTTTGTTCTTGCTTTTGAGACAGGGTCTCCCTATGTTGTCCAGGGTGAAGCTCAACTCCTGGGCTCAAGTCAGCCTCCTGCCTCAGCCTCCACAGTAGCTGGGGCATTTGGATAACACTCAAGAAATCATCAGTGACACTGCCAGAGACAGCGTAAGGGCTGAGAAGGCCACAGAGGGCTTTTCTCTTCTTTTTGTAAAGATGTATTCACTTTATGCATGTATGTTTTACCTGCATGGATGTATGTGTGCTCCTTGGGTACTGGTGCCCGCAAGGGTCAGAAGAGGACACCAGATCCCCTAGAACTGAAGTTACAGATGGTTATGGACTATCATGTGGGTGCTGGGAACCGAACCTGGGTCCTCTGCACGAGTAACAAGTGTTCCTAACCACCTCCACGGGGTTTTCCTTTTTATCCTTTTAACTCTAGACTTTTTACTATGAAGAGACATTATTTTGGAATTCACATTTAATAACAGTTTAGAGCACACTAATCCCATGAACCAGTGAGCTAAGGCCTGCACATTTGTCATGGCTGCGGGCTTTTTGTGTCAGTACTTATTTGTCTTTGAGTGTTCCGTCCCTTCACCTCTCTTTGGAGCTCAGAGGTGTTGGTGCTGATGTCCCCTCTCCCTGTCCCAAAGGACGACAGGAAGTAAGGCACACAGCCAAGGTTATCATGCCATAGCAGTCACTGAGGGCATGATATCCACACAGCCTGCCCTCCTACTGCCAGCGCCCAGCATAACAGGCATCCGGAGGCCCTGAAAATATAAATGCTGTATGACCAGATGCTGAACAAAGAGCCAATCCTTGTGGGGGGGAAAGACCACAAGATCTGGAATCAGAAGAAACAAAGTTCTTACTTCACCCGGTGAAAGAAAAGTGGGAACCTTCTGAAGAACAATATGAAGAATTTTATTAAAAATCGAGCCTGAGCCGGGACTGGTTCCAACAAAGCTGTGATGCTGGCTTTTCAAAGCACCTCTAAAGACTACGGAGGGTGCTCCCGACACACACAACAAACAGCTCTTGAATCACGAATGTATAGAAAGGCACAGGAAGGAATCTCCTCTTAAAAGCGATTTATAAGGAACACAAGTTAGAGTTCCTCCGGGGGGGGGGGGGAGGGTATTGCCTGAGAGAAATAATTAGAACAATACCACGATAAAGTCAAGGTCTATCCGAAACGGTGAGGACATTGCTGCAATATGTGGGAGCTAAAAACACAAACCCCGAGGCCGGGAGGCATCCTTGGAAGTGAGCTAGACCACACCACAGGTGCAACAACCAGGGCTAGGGAAACAAATGCCCTTCCCTAGATCTCCCCAAGACAGCTCATGTATCTGCATGCCACGCCATGTACAAAGTAGAAAGCGGACCCAGGGAGAGCCGAGGATCATATCAAAACACACATAGAAGAAAGCATTGGTTATAGAGCGTGAGTCAAAACGGATGACGTGAGGCGGGGAATGTTGCTCGGAAAACTCTAGTTTTATGTCCAAAAGCAATTAGATATTCATAGAACGATGGGACATTCCAAAGGACTGTGTTCCTGGACTTCTGGCAACAAAGGGCGCCCCACAGCCCAGTGACGGGATGCAGCCCAAGTTTGTGGAATGAGTCTAAGGCCCCCCAATAAGGCTCAGGAGGAATCGGGAGCCTGGTGCCTTCGTGTAAGCAGAAATGGTGACAGATAAGGGGAGGGGCAATCGCTGTGTAGTCACTTCTCTCAAGGCTTCAGGCACATTTTACTCATTTTAATCCTTACAACAATTATTCTTCCTATAGTGGGTGGGGCGGGGGGAACGCTGCACTCATGTGCACGTGGGTGTGTGCCAGCACGCGGAAGTAAGGGGACGGTGTTGGGTGTCTATGTCAATCACTCTCCACCTCTTTTTTTCCCCCTTCTCACTGAATCTGAAATTCTCCATTAGCCTAGACATTAGTGTGATGCAGGAACATGTCAGAGGCATCCCCTGACATAGAAAATGCCCAGTCCTCTTATACAAAAATCTTCATCGGGGGCTGGAGAGATGGCTTAGTGGTTGAGACCTCTGACTGCTCTTTCAGAGGACCGGGCTTTGATTCCCAGCAACCACACAGCCTTCTGTAACTCCAATCCCAGGGGATCCAACCCCTTGTTCTGGCTTCCTCAGGGGTCAGGTATAAGCATGGTGCAGACATACATGCTAGCATATAGCCATACGCACGAGTAAAACAAAATTTAAGACAAAACACAACAAAACAAAAGCCTTTCTATAACGCCACAACCTCCTTGAAGGAAACGGACCACCAGGGCTTGCAGAAACAGGACAGGAGATGTTGGCAAGGAAAAAAAATATTTTTCCTTCTTTGTTTCAAAAGCCTCTACCCAAGTAATGAAGTTATGTTAAAATTTAAAAAGGCAAAAAGAGAACTGAATTCCATGGAGTAATCCAAGCTAACACTAAATAATGAATTAAGGTGCAATCTTACCCCCTCCAACTTCTAACTTCCTGCCTAGATACTACAGTGTGACAAAGGAGGGGACACACAGATGGGGGGTGCGACAAAACCTCTTAGTCTATGAAGGTATTACGACCTGCAGAATCTCGGCAACTTGCTATCTAGCCCTCTACAGAAAAGTCCACCAGCTCTACAGTGGACCCATCGATACAGAGTCTCCTCAGGAAGTCGTTAGGTCTGATCGTGTGCCAACACCCAGCAGTCTTTTCCATAGAAAGAACTTGACACATCAGCTCACTGAACAAACTGGGGAGAATGAGGAAGGAGACAGTGAGTGGTGTGTACTCACTATTCCAAGGACGGCACATCTGCGAGCTCGTGCACATCTCACTGGAAGCCCAAGCAGTGTCCTCCCATCCTGCGCAAGAAAATGCTGGGGGAAAGCTACCGAGCTCACTGAGCCAGGGACCCGAAACCGCAGCATCTGTCTCCAGAAATCAGGCCAGAGAAAGCTTCATTCACATTTTCAGTCCTTCCTTAGCCATGAGTGGAGGGAGCAGGCAGCTAGCCAGGAGTGTTTCCTGGCGGCTGACTGGACACATCCCTGAGTGTTATGAATGACCATCCTAGCTATGAGCTAGCAAACATCACCCCGGAGCTTCTGCGCCACTAAACAACACTGAACCCAGCTCTCTCTGCCAATAAATCACACATGGGCATGCCCAACCCCCCACCCCACCCCCACCCCCACCTCACGGGCAAAGGAGAGGTGAGGACGGCAAAGCTGAAGAAGTGGAAATAACTTGGCAAGATCAGGTCTCGGCTGAGGCAGAGGTCAGCGGTGGCCAAACGCTCCAACCCCAGCTCCAGTTGGAGAACCTTTTCCTAGCACTTATCAGAGCTTCAACAGCCAGACATCCGCAAGCAGGCCGATCATGGCAAGTGCGTGACAACATGAGTTTCTGTCACTAAAATGATCCCGGAAGGGGTCCTGTTATTCCAAAAACCTAACACGATCTCATGTGACCACCGTCACATGGATGTCCAGTATCTTGTCTACTCCTGAAGAGGCAAACGCTCCCTGGGACATCTGGCTACACGGTGGCACTAAAGTCATCCCGTGAAGGAACATCTGGCCAGGGGTTCTGGCAGGCGAAGCAGCCGAAGGCAAGTCAACAGAGTCCTCAGACGGAAGTTAATTTCAATTCAAGAGCATAAGAGAAATGGCGGAGTCCATGTCTGTTTTCCAGCTGGGAGCGGAGAAGGGCAAACCGTCTCCCAGCCACTGACCTCAGGGAGCTAGAAATGAGAACTTCACTCGCAACGCAAGGCCCCAAGAGCCCTCCTCACGGATGATGCCCCTTTGGCTCTGACCCTGCCCATCTGTTCTCTTTTCGTCTCTTTCCAGAGAGGTGGTGGTAGAGGTAGGATCCTGGCAAGGCCCCCGCTCTGCAAATTTTACTACACGGTCATTTCATCCTCCCTCTTAGTCAGTCTGCCACCGCTGGCTCTGTGCTCAAGGTCTGCGATGAAACCCATGAGGCAGGCAGCCCTCTCCCCGGCATGGGGAGAACAGAGTCACCGTGCCTGAGCACCAGCTGCCTCGCCACCTTTAGAAACCACGTCCTTCCAGGGCAGCCTGGCACCATTAGAGGGAGTTGATACAGTGAAAACATCGGCAGTGTACGGATCGCAAAAGCAGAAATATAAAACTCTTCATTGTCTCCCCCCTTGCCAAAGAGCACGGATGGTGGCCAGAGAAGGAAGTTAAGGAGGGGTGAGCAGTGCTTTAAAATAATGTTTCTTGAAAGCATTAGCACCAGCCCCCAGCCACGCTCGGAAACTGCAAACACACATCCACCACAAGCGGCAGGAGCAATTTTGCATCTGTCAGGCTGAGTCATAAAAAAAATAAATAAATAAAAAATAAAAAATAAAAAATAATTGAGGCTTCTGTTTTACGTATCTTTGGCTTGTTATTCCATTTTGCTAGCGATCCTTTTTTTTTTTTTTTAACCAAAAAAAGAATGGGTCTGAGACAGATTGAAAATAAAAAATAAAGTACGTGCTTCACTACAGACTTTGAAAATAATTGCCAAAAGCAACACTTTTGAAAGGAGATTGAGTTATCTTACATGTATGAACAGCTCCTCAGGCACACTTCTAGTAAAAGAGATGCAAACTAGAAAACACCAAGATGCCATTTGCCCCTAACTGGCCAAGAGGTTTCTGTGTGACACCTGCTAAGGCAAGGCTGAGGGGTAGACACGCTGCCCATGTGACTGGTGGTGGGCAGTTTGGCAACATTTCTTCACGTTACCAATGCAAAACCGTTTCTAAGAGGTCAGTTCGCAGATGTGTGCCTCCACTGACAACATGATACATGAACAAGTTGGCCCTCATAGTGTTGTTGGTGAAAACCAAAGATTAGGAAACTGCTAGTCGGTGGGCGTGGTGATGCATATCTTTAATCGCAGCACTTGGGAGGCAGAGGCTGAGGGAATCTCTGAGTACCAGGAGGTCCTGGTCTACAGAGCCAGTTCCAGAACAGCAGCCAGGGCTACACAGAGAAACCTTGCCTTGAAAACAATAATTTTTTTTAAAAAAGACAAAAAAAATTTTAAGGAACTTAAAATAAACTTGGTACTGTATGTATTTTCCCAGTTAGGAATACCTAATTGTGCACACCAAAGAGCTCAAAGGAGGGGCATACACTCATCAGATGACTAAGTATCTTTCAAAAGACCAGGTGCCCTCATTAGCAGCAGATGAAGAAAACAATACATCCTAACTGATGAGCCCACAACATGGCTGCATGCTCTCAGCCTGAGCATCCTAATGACATTTCAGTCTAAAACCACAGCTCCTTCCGCCTTTTGCCATCCCTGACTAAAGCCAACACGAGGTCCCAATAAGCTTGCCTTTGTGCCGCCGTTCCTGCAGCAAAGGTGCTTACTGTGTAGACACAGATGAGTCACGGAGATGTGTGCCCTGGCATCACTGAACTAGAAAGAGACTGGACCCTGGGATCTGCTCTGTCTGGACTCCAGTGCTACTCGACAAAGCAAAGACACTCAAAGGTTCACAGTCACAAAACACACGGGTACCACGTGAAGCCCTGGGCACAACTGATTCCATCTGAGCCCCACAATAAACCAGGGCAGCAAACTCATTCCTCAACCATGCGATATGGTGAGAGGGGAGTCTGAGAGAGGAGAGGACCACTGAGCTCATAGAGCCAACCAACAGCGTGGAGAAACTCAAACCAGACCTCACTCGCAGGCTGGTCCACCCTCAGGATGCTCTCTGAGATTCAACTGAAATGAAATATAAGGTAAGTTTGGGTGGACATGATTAGGAGGCATTGGCCAGGGCTGGAGAGACGGCTCAGCAGTAAGAGCACTGGTTGCTCTTGCAGAGGACCTGGGTTTGGTTTCCAGAATCCACATGGCAGCTGACAACCAACTCCAGTAACTCCAGTCTTAGGAGACCTGAAGCCCTCTTCCTGCCTCCAGAGGCCACAGTGATACACAGACATCCACTCATATAATATAAAAATTAAAATTAAAAAAGCTAGCGACCTTAAAGAATTGTACCTCCTCTATTATTTCTTTCCTAGAAGAAAAAGAATTGGAAATAGAAGGTACCTTACCCCAGTACATGCACACAAATGTTTCCGAGTGTCACCGTACTTAATTTTTTTTTCCCATGCCATATGCCTTCTCTCAGACCAATGAGCCAGAGTCCCCTCCACTTATTTAGGTGGCCTGAAACCTGGCATTTAAGTGACACTCACTGTCAGGGTGTTTCCCTGAGAAGCTCAGATTCCAGGCACAGTAGGGTGACCAACAGCGTAAAGTCATCTTCCGCATCACTCGCACTTTCGGAAGTCCGCCTTGGGGAATAAACCATACAGTCTCCTGCTATTGGGCAGAGTTGATTAGGAGAGAGCTGTGGGCTTCTCTCTGCCTGTTTGACAACCCAGAAGCAGGGAGACAGGGCCCGTCATCTCTCAAGGACCCACACTTAGAATGAAGGCAAGGGACGGATCTGCTTGTTTGCGTATTTCTTTATTTTAGAATTGCATACGTGAGTGCTGTATTTATATAATTTCTACCCCTCCTTCTCTTCCTCCAACTCCTCCATGTCCCCTCCCCTTACTCGCAAGTTCATGACCTTTTCTTCTATAATTATTGTTGCACATACATACGTGTACACACACACACACACACACACACACACACACACACCACCTACTAAGTCCATTTAGTGTTACTCTTACGTACATGTGCTTAGGGCTGACTGCTTGGAAAGGGATGACCTTTCCAGGAGCCAAGACTGACTCTCTTTCCCTCAACAGCCATTGTTCAGCTGTAGTGCTTCTTCCAGGGGTGAGGCCGCACTAAATTTCCACCATCCACACGAGCATGTCACTGACCAGGACACCTGCTGCTGGACAGTGTCTTACAGACACAACGGGGATCTGTACCCATAAGACCTCAGCAAGGAGTAGATTTGTCTCCTGTACCCCCAGTGACACTACTCCCAAAGCCAGAGGACATGCCCCAGGAAGCACAAATGGCAAGTCAAAAGGAAAGCAGAGGCTGCTTGCGCCTTGAGAAATGAAGAGCTTTGTGCTTAAAGGATCATGGTGGCGCAGGCCTTGAATCCCAGCACTCGGGAGGCAGAGGCAGTTGCATCTCTGAATTCAAGGCCAGCCTGGTCTAGAGTTCCAGGACAGCCAGGGCTACAGAGAGAAACTCTGTCTTGAAGAAACAAACAAACAAACAAACAAACAAAAAGAGCTTTGTGCATTCAGCAACTGAAGGGAGACATTAAGTCATTACCAGAGGGAGATAATTATAAAAAGCACCATGCACAAGGCCAGTACAGCTTGCCAAGTGCTTCCACAGGGGAGTTCCTTTGATGCTCAAGAAAGCAGAGAGGAGGGACTTGGCTGTTTGCTTTTGTTGAAAGGGATGAGGAAATACACTCTGAGATTTCCCAAGCAGGAAATATTCCCATATCAAGCCCGCGCCTGCGCACACACAGTCAGAAACTGAGTGCAGGGCCCTTCATCAGCTGAGTACCAAATTCTCACTGACGGGACCACTATGCAGAATACTCAGACAATAGCTCTGTTTTCTGTTACTATATCAAAATACTCCAAGGCTGAGTCTCATAAAGAAAAGAAAGCCAGGCACAGTGGTGCACACCATTAATCCTAGCACTTGGGAGCCAGAGGCAGGTTTGAGGTCAGCCTGGTTTACAAAGCAAGTCGTAGAACAGCCAGGGCTACAAGGAGAAACCCTACCTCGAAAAACAGAAAGAAAGAACGAAAGGAAGGAAGGAAGGAAGAGGAGGAGGAGGGGGAGGAAGGAAGGGAGATAGGAAGGAAGATTTATTTAGCTTATACTTTTTATATGTATAATATATTTTTATATGTTATATTACCCATTTTGTGTGTGTGTGTGTGTGTGTGTGTGTGTGTGTGTGTGTGTTCATGCACGCCTGTACATGAGCATGCATGTGTGGGGGAGCCCAAGTGTTATAGGAAGCCTGTGGAATAAAGGACAATTTGTGGGAATTAGTTTTCTCCCTCCACCAGATGGGTCCTAGGGATCCAATTCAAGTCATCAGGCTTGGCAGCAAACGCCTTCACCTGCTGAGCCATCTCTCTGGCCCCAAGCTCACAGTGTTAGGGGCTGAAAGTCAAACCAGCATATGGCAGGAGCTCTGGAGAAAGCCTCGCTCATGTGCATGCCTGACAGTGACAGGGGCGCATGTGGCCAGGAGCGATCATACTGGGAGGCAGGAAGCCACAGAACCCAGGGAAGGGCCAGGCTTGCTCCATCAAGGCCCCTCTCATGACACTCATGTGAGAGCTCAGCAGAAGCCCTTAAGACAACATCCGTCCCTTCCTAGGGTGGTCCATGATGACCTAACATCGCCCACTAGGCTCCACCTCTTAAAGGTCCTACCATCACCCTGGGGAAGCAAGCTTCCAACACATGAACCCTCAAGAGACACACTAGACCCATTTCCAAAACACAGCACCTGATAAGCTGCACATGGCATACCCTAAGAGAGACACATCTACTGCTGGACTCTAGGACAAAGAGAATAAAGACACTGGTACAAAGAAAGGGCCAGGGCGTCCACTGCAGCCCTATTTTCAGAACAGAGTACTTTAGAAGCGATCGAACCTGCCTCTGAGGAAGACATTGAGTGATGGAGCCGTACCCAAGAGCACTGTCACAAAGCCACTGGACTGAGTAAACTGGCTATAGACCTTGAGCAAAGCCAGAGAGTTGCAAAAGGCCGGACGGTCTGACACACAAACACGGACAGACGGCCAAGAGAATCACAAATCAGTGGTGTGAGTGGTGAATGTCACCGCAGCCACAGAAATAGTTTGTTCTAGGAGGAGACGTAAAGGAAAGAAGAAAGGGTAGTGGCTGTTGGCTTCTGGACATCATATATGAAAAAAACAGCTTAACTAAATGTGGCTACACGTTGATATCTATGAACTCTGAAAAGTAGATGTTTAGGTATATGGCATATGTTACTTTTTTTTTTCATATTTGTGTTGAGGGTTCGTGATTTAATTTTTTAAAGTTTCTTTTAAAGGCTTCACAGGTGATACATGGCCAGTGCTCAGAATCTCTGTGAGAGAAAGAGAAAGTAATAGTTGTTTAACATCAAGAAATACAACTGCAGAACGGCAACAATCTCTGGCCTTTGAGGTAAATCACTACCTTAAATAATTTTACATTGATTTTTAAAAAACCTCTCACATGGCAGGTAATTTCTCTAAACAATATTTTTAAGAGCTCGGGGCTATTACTCAGGAACTCAGTATTTCTCAACTCGTGGACCTCGGAGTATGGCGGGAGTGCAAGTAAGGAGCTGGGCATCTCAGAGAGCAGGTGCCAGGGCCCTGCTTACTCAAAATCTCTCAGGGGCAGACTCCTTGAGTCTGGATTCTTAAGAAGAGAACACACGGGTGGTCTCCCTCCTTTGGACACAGAAAGCCACTAAGTTATAAGTTATTTTAGCAGCTGTTGTGCTCCATGAGGTGACACTCCTACAGTGCTGTGGTTGGAGTGACCGTGAACCCTGCACTTGTACCAGGACGTTCAAGCCAATCCTGATGGGCACTGGCTTTCAACGCACAAAACCTAACCCAAAGGACAAATAAATGCACTTTTAGAATAAGACCAGCTTCTAAGAGACCTTCCAACAGCAACTGGGTCAACAGGAAAACTCCCCCAAGTCCGGCCTTGCAGCTGTGCATGCCAGAGGAGGCCTGACATGATTTTCACCAAAGCCAATTTCCTTCAAACAAAGCATGGGATTGAGCTCGAAATGGGGCTTGAAATGAGCCCAGCCAGCACAGAAGCAGATCCAAGATGTCCTTGCCACACTCAGGGCATCTCCACTGGTGTCCACCGCCCCTGAGAACATGTCGACGTCGTCCCTTCCACGGTGTCTTTTGATGTCTCCCCCACTTGCCCTGACTTTTGCTCTGGCTGCCCTGATTGTCGTCTTCAGCATCCTGTGCCCGGTGTTCAGGCAAAACCAACACTGGTGCTGAGGTAGAGACAGCGTAGCTTGATACACACGTGAGATGTTCAACCTCACTAGTAAAGAATAAAGAGTTTAAACCACAGAGATGCAATTTCACACCCATCAGATAGACTGGCAAAATGCCACATCTGACAATATCCAGTGTCAGCAAGCGTGTGGAAGCACCGGGGTCCCCATCCCCCCTTCCCCTCCCCCTCCCCCTGGCTAGAATGCAAATTGGTACACCCGCCTCAGAGAGCAATCTGGCAGTGTATTGCAGCAGGAGATGCCCATTTCCTTTGACGAAGCAATCCCCTCCTGGACATCTACCACAGAGAAACTATAAACATTTACACAGGAAGCCAAGTTTAAAACTGTCTATACCATTGAAACGGATTGATCCCCCCCCCAAAAAAACAAAACAGTAAGCTCCCATGATTATTAATAAATTGACTATACAGTAGCACATTCATTTGAAGGAATATTATACAGCAGATAATATAAACTAGAATTATGAGTTTCTTGATGAACAGATCTCCTAATTATTTAATTAATATTAGGGAATTGCTTTGAGCTCAGAGTTTGTTTAATACACAAGAGCCAGTACTATATCTGGTTTCTCAGTGCACACATATCTAGTAAAAAAAAAAGCATGAAACACGTGATAAATGCCAAATTTGGAATAATGGCCACAGAGTCTGGAGAGAGGAGTGACGAGGTGAGGATGCTCGAGAGGAGTTTCAACCCTGTTTGTCAGGGCTCATCTCGTCCCTGGGTGGGGAGTGCTGGCAGCTTGCTCTGTTATTCCACATACCTACCTGGAGGCCTGAAGTTCGCCTCCACCCTAAGGAGGAATCCGAGGACTGAGTTTGTTTATCGTCTGTGAATGCTGAAAGTAGTAGGAAGGGGCGGGGGGGGGAGGGGCTGGACCAATGAGAGGCAAGGAAAGCATTAGGAACCAACAGGTCCCCTGCCCGTGATCACACTCAGCGCCGTGGTGAGCATGGGATTTATAATGTCCCTTAATTAACCCAGAACAGCAGCAGTAGTGCAAAAAGCCTATAGCGGCTGTGAGGGCAAATAACACAGGACATATTTATGTGAAGAAAGTTTTTCCTGGTTCATTTGTGGACATTTTCTCTCCGAAGGCTACCAATGCCTTAAAACTCCAAGACAAGCATTGGTGTCTCCACAAACGACGGTTGACCTGTTAGCAACTCATGAGAAAGTATTTTGACCGCACAAGTTAGCCAGATTAAAAGGTACCACGTTTCGCAAACCCTGCAGTCAGCTTGCTTTGGACTGGCTTCATAGGGAGACCAGAGCTCAAACCAGCAAGAGGCCTCTTTCTGATGATTCCACCAGAGCTTAATGCCTAAGAAACCTTAAAGAGCCGCAAAGACCAGGCTCAGATACCGGTGGGCAGGAGACCCACATCTAACTAGAGAGAGTTCTCCTAACTGTGAAGGCAATGGAAGTTCAAGATTAGTCTCAGTTTTAACCCAAACACATGAAGACCCCACACTAGTGAAGACGAATAAGCAAGCCTAGCGTATGGTTGAGCAGAACACGCGGCTTCTAACTCAGAAAAGGTATTGCAACCTTCGGTTCTAGCCAAATATTGGTGTTCAAATTTGCCTTCCCCCAGGAGTCCAGGGAAAACAGAAATTCCACAGACTTAATTGTCAAGGTCTGACCTAAAATAAACTGCAGCATATTAGACCTGGAAGGCCAGGAGAGGAGAATTTTTTTTTCTTTAAACATTAACCCACCTCACCTCAGGCTGTGTTTGTTAAACACCTAACAACTATCAGCACGGACCCTCACTCATAGCTGCAACCTTTGCCAGCTGATACAGTGAACTCCGCTCCAGCTGCCAGTTACCTTTGCAAATAGAATGCATGAGTCACGGAAATAAGTTATCTCTTCAAGCACATTGTGAGACTGGCTTTTTTTTTTAATTAACTGTCTTAGAAAAGTCCTGTTTGAGGGCTGAGAAGACAGCTCAGCCGCTGTTCTTTAACAGGACCTGGGTTCAGTTCCAAGCACCGCAGGGCAGCCCACAACTGCATGCATCCCCGGTTCTGGAATCTAGCACCCTCTTCTGGCCACTGTGGGCACCAGCTCACTTGTAAGGCCGATAGACACCCATTCATGCACGTAAGATCAAACCCTCAGTTTTGCTGCCAGTGCCTTGCTTACTCGCTTTACTTTTTCTTCATCTGAAAGCAACTTCATCTACTTAAAAAGGATTCAAACCCGGCACACAAACGGGCCTCAGAAAACATCCTTGGGGTGGCCCATGTTGAACCACCAATGTCTGGTAAGTTCAACAAGGTTTGAAGCAAGCTAGGTAGGAACCGAAGTGACTGAGCCAATTAAGAGAGGAAAGACTTTAGGAAATACTAATCACTAGGAAATGGCTCATGACCTAAAATATAGTAAACAGTTTTACAAGATGAGAAAAACTAAGATTCCCAGGAGTAGAATTTACCAAAGGCCACCAGCACTGTACTGGCGATGTACGAGTCAACACTATACTGAAATGACACCCAATCTTACAGCTTCAGTTATGAATGGTGTTGACTATGATCACACGATCAGGAAAAGCAAAAACCCCAGGTAGAAAGTGTGAGAACACCACAGAAGTGTCCAGTAGTGCTCATCGGAGAGACCACATCCCTAGGTCTGAGATCCTGCTCAACCCCATCCGTGCGGCCATCGCACTGCACTGAAATTGTTTCTTTTCCAACATCAGGCCACAAGCTAAGGAACATCGAGCTCCTTGGGGCTGTGGACTCACATCTTCATTTACGAAGCACCCGCAAACACAACCCAAGCCTCACACAGGCTAAGCAAAGAACGCCACCCCTAAACTACATGTCCCACACCAGCACCACCACCACCACCACCCCCAAAAAAAACTACAACTTGATCCAGGCACTCCCTCCAAGACACATCTTAACAGCATTACTAACAAATAAAATGAAAAAGAGATGATTTAAGCTGATTTACACCAGGACAAGTCACATTTGGTTCCTTCCCCCCAACCCTTAGAAAATTCCTGAATTCAAGCAGGAAACAGAAGAAAACATGAGCACCAATGACATCTTCCATTTGTAGGACCATGAACCACAACGGGGCGTGGAATCCACTGCTCTGAACAGCAGAGGGTTGTCAACAGGGGATACTTCCTTGTGCCTGGTGGCAGCTGAAGCATATTCAAAATTACAACACACCAACCAAACAAGCTTTACTATCTCTAGCCACACACTGCCATGTGGTCAGGCTGACTTGCCCTAAGACAGCTGATCAGGCATTGCTATGGGAGGCGGTCACAGGAAGCAAATGGGAACCAGCTCTAAACTTTCAAAGGACAAGGAAACCTCAGTGAGCCAGGCAAAGGGAAGAAAGGGAATAGGAGGACGGTCTGCTTCGTTCTCCATCTCATGAAGCACCGGCTGCCAGGCTTCTTTTAGCTGTGCTGGGCTCCCCTTCAATGGAAGGCAGAAGTCGGCCTTTCTGAGCTAGATCTTGGTCTGTGTATGGTCCCCAAGAAGATAGTGTCTTTAGACACTCTTTCAGAACACACACCAGAAAATGTTTAAAGCAGACGGAATACCTACTTTTTCTAAGAAGCGGCCTGGGTGTGTTGCTTGTGTGGGGTAGAGCGCTTGTCTAGCAGGTACAAGGCCCTGTTTTGAGCCGCTCAGTCCGGAGTAAATAAATATAAACAAACAAGCATGCGAACAAGCAAATCCCGGCTTGCTCTACAACTCCTCAAAGCAGCTGGGACCAAAAGGAGAAAATGGGAAAGTTCAACTAAGAAGGCTAGTAGCAAGTGAGTCTCAGAAGAGGCCTACCTGGAAACAGTTCATGGTCACGTCAGGACTCTACACTGAGAGGCTCAGTGAGCTGTTATCTCTCTGCGCAGAGAGAGAGAGGGATGGCAGCCTCCTCATCACCAGCCCTCTCTGGGAAATGAGAACGGGAGGGGCACGAGTGACCTGAGCAGCTTTTTATAAGGGGCGGGGTTTCCAGGCCCCACCCCCAGCTTCTCCATAGTGTCATTCAGCCTGCTTTGCGTAAACAGCCCCATGGGTTGCTTATTCTGGGTTAGGAGAAGAAGGACTGGAAGGTAGCCTCACAACGAGAAAGAAGGCTCTGAGCCCCAGAAACTCAACTCAATGCCACCATTACCAGCCCATTTCTACAAACAAAAACCAAGGCACAGAGCAGGCTGCTCGAGGACACACAGCAGGTGTGTGTTCAAGGTGAGACCCGAAGGCTGGATAAAGCGGAGCCCATCTGTCATCTAATGCTTAAGGCAACTCGCACTGGAGGTCTTGCTGGGGTAGCGTGACCCTGCCTCGAAAACACACGCCACACACAAATACATAAGTGGGATTGAACCTAGAGGTTCGTTTTAGAAGGCAAACACTTCACTTGCCCAAGACAGTGTCTGAACAGAAAGATAATAGGTTTAGGTCCTCAGGAAAAGGGGGGAATATGAGCCTTAACTGGTACCTTTTGAGGTCACCAGAAGAAATATTGATTCTATTGACACAGTATTGGCCCGTTCCTCTCATGTCTTCCCAGAAGCTTGTCTCTCTGGCTGAGTTCTGCTGAAAACAGGTTGTGACACTCTATCCAGGTGTGCCAAGAAGTCCTAGCGACAGCAAGGGCAAGAATAAGCCCGAGGCAGACTTCCTTTGGGGCATGCTAGCTCTCCAGTCTCCACTCCACGTCAATACTGAGGTGTCACTGAATCCAAACTGGACAAGAGCACCGCTACAAGCAGGCATTGAGCCTCAGGAGCCTGTAGGCCCGAGGCCACCCCCACAGGCGGCGAAAGCAACACGGAAGCTACTGTGGTTTCTCAGTCCCCACCATCCCATCCCCCCCGACCCCCCAGGAACTTGGTCACAGGAGAGACACTGAGAAGAAATGCATTGCTTTCTCGGAGCATCCAGCCACGTTAATGCCACTGGACAGGAAGCAGCAGGAAACCTGTGCCTTCAAGCCCAGAGGGGGGATGACAGGCTGCAGGAGCCGCTGCCATCAAAGAAGACCTGTACCACCAAGTGGGCAGCTATCACGGCTGCGTTTGCTCGGCTGGCAAGGCCCTGGCGGCCAGAGCTGAGAGCCAGGAGCCAGCCCCAGCAGGTCACAACTCCACCTGAGTTAACACATGGCTTCCTTAATGCTCTGTGCCATGTGTTGATCTTCCAACAGAATGTGGGACAGAAGACGCAAAGCCCTGTGTGATGGGGGAAGGGCAGCCAGATCGCCTTACCTTCTTAATCAGGCCTCCTCAGATTCCCTTTAGATGCTAGTATTACTATCTATCTTGGGGGTGGGGTGGGCGGTGTATTCCCCAAAATGGCGAGAAAAAAAAAAAGAGCAAAAACCCAGCAGTGTTCCAGTTTGAGGGGGCTCGGAGGGAGAGAAGACTCAAGGAGTGTAGGCAGAGCACGCACCTACACACCCACACTGTAGGCAACGCCTTACCCCAAACTGACCTCCCAAAGGCTCTCACAAGTAGGGGTGCCAGCTGAGTACACCCAGGGGACCCAAAGGCTGGAGGCCAGTCCTGAGGAAACTAAGCAGAACCAGAAAGTAATGGGGGAAATCCCAATTAAAGTGACCGCTTGGGTAGCACGCCTCCCGCCCCCGCCTCATCAGAACAGTGACACGCCAGGCAGTGCCCAAGCTAAGTGGAGAGGAGGCGGGGCAGGATGGCCCCTGCAGACTTCCTCACACCCACAACCGGCTCACTCTCAGGGCCTGCAAACATTTACTGCCATACAATCTCTCCTGCAGGTAGGGAAACTGATGTCTCCAGATCAAATTGCCATGCCTTCCCGATACCAGGTCTTGACCAGATTCTGCACTTGGATTTTTTTTTTCCACAGCTTTTATGCCTACCCAATTTCTCCTGGTAAAAGCACTGCTGTTGCAAAGTGAATCTTAAATACAATCGAGCCTGAACTCCAAAAGGAGACAGTCAGAGAGTCCAGCAAGGGTTTATTTACTGCACTAGGAGGATCTGCGTCCTCCCGCTCGGGGCTCGTACCCTTACGGTCCTCCCTCGGGACATCGGTGTGCAGCCACCTCGCGCCCTTCACCCCCACCCACCGCCCGCACCTCAACTCGAGGGCGGGGGCATGGGGCCGCCCTGGGGATCCCCTGGATCTGCTCGGGGTCCCCGGTTAGGATAGAGGCGGCGGACTGCGGTCAGCTGGCCCAGCCCCGGGGCCAGGAACTTCTGGCCGCGCGGGGCCCCCCACGACCGCGGCGCGTGAGCAGCTCCAGCCCGGGGTTCCCTTTCTTTGCCTGGCTCGCCGCGGGCGCGACCCCCGGAGGCTCGGCGGCCACTCACCATATTACAGATGGAGGCGATGTTTCGGACAGTCATTAGTCTAAAGGTTGCAGCGATCGCGCACCGCCATCTTTACCAGGGGAAAACGGGACTGTCCATGGTGGCGCGCAGCGAGGCCGGGCGGCGGCGAGGCGGCCTGGGGCCGGCTTGCAGTGGGGTTGGGTGAGCGAGGCCGGGCGGCGGCGAGGGCGGGGCGGCGGCGCGGGGCGGGGAGTGGCGGAGCTACGCAGCCGGGGCCGCGGTCGGCAGGAGGAGGAGCCCGGAGCCCGTAGGCGTGGAACCGGGGCGGCTGCTACGCTCTCGCCGTCGCCCGCCCGGACTCGCTCGGCCAACCTCGCTGGAAGCCGTTCTTGCTCCGCTGCCCCAGGGTTCCGCTCCGTGCCAGTCGCACCGCGAAGCCAGCCCTGGGTGAACCCAGCAGCGCGCGCGGCCTTCCCGCCGAGCCCAGGACCGCGCGGGGGCACTGGACACTTGCCGATCGCCAGCCGGGACCCACACTCCCGGGACAACGGCGCCTTCGGTTCCCGATTTCCCTCTCCTTGCTCGTGCAGGTCTCTAGCAAGCCTTGGACTTTAGGGGCCAACTAGTGAAGGATCTGAGGTGAAGGGATGACCGTAGTCCAACTTCAAAGTTTCTCTCTAGGGTTCTAGGCAGATGGTATGCGCCGGAACCCGAAAAGTAAAACAAGACCAGGTCGTGGGCGTGGCCAGAAAGCCCTGGCCACCAGTGATCCAGCAGCCTAGGGAAAGGTCCCCAGAAAGGATGGAATTCCGCGGCTAGGTAGATGGACTTGGGAGATTTGTGACATTTAGCAGGCACAGAGGTAATGGCCAGGTTCTGGACGATACTAGAGGCTGTCTAGGAGAGACGAGAACAGAACTTTCGTGCCCCTACCTCACCATCTGTGGAGCTCCTCCTGATCTGTGTTGTGAGACTGGACGCTGTTTGAGTGTGTACAGGTTCCTGCAGAGGCCAAGACTGCAAGCTCGGCTTGCAAAAAGTGCACCCAGCTTGAAGGCCATGTTCATGAGAAGCGAAAGCATCCATTTCAAACGTGGGGAGCGACTGTGTGGGCAAGCCTGCAATCCCATGCTTTCCGCGGGGAAGCTGTGCACATGAGACGTGATCAATTCCTGAACCAATGTATTTTGTGGCAAATGAAATTAGGAGAGAAGTTAATGTAATTGAAAACAGCCTTTTCTAGCCAAGAGTAACATACTAGGGGAGGGAAGTGGGGTTACGTAGGTAATGCGTGAGAGCCATCCATTGGTCATTCTCTTGGGGCCTAGGGTGGAAACAAGACAAACATTACTGACTGAAGGTTTGGGGGGGGGGGGGAATCACGTGGATACTGTATTTTTCAGTGTGTAAAAGGATTAATATTCCTGCTCACAACCCTACCTAAATTTTATTTTCTTCTTTTTTTTTTTTACCACTGTCAATTATGATATACTTTACGATTCCTTCAACTTCTACCATGACTGTGAGTTAATAGACACCATTAGCTCCATAAGGCTTAGAAAACAGGTATCCAACCCAGCTCTGTGTTGCCCAAATGGTACAGATGAAGATGTGTTAACCCTCACTTGGGCACCATTTTGGGAGAAAACATTGATAAAGCATCCAAACTGTGGCCGAGCGGTGGTGGCACACACCTTTAATCCCAGCACTCAGGAGGCAGAGGCTGGCAGGTCTCTGTGAGTTCAGGGTCAGCCTGGTCTACAGAGTGAGCTCCAGGACAGCCAGGGCTAAAACAGAAAAACCATGTCTCAGAACAAAAATAAAACATCCAAACGATGGCTGGCCAGAACAGCGAGGCCCAGGAAAAGCTTAAAGACTGAGAAATGTCACAAGCTGAAGGACCAACAGGTAGTTGTTCCAAAGCTTTAAATGAGGATTTTTTTTTCTGATGATGAACTTCATTATTTCTTCTAATATGGGTGTGCTGAGTACAAGGCCCACAAGACTTAAAACACAGTTGAGGGCTGGGGAGCTGGGTCAGTCAGTAAAGTGCTTAGTGCAGGAGCACAGTCCATAAGTTCAGTGTCCCAGAATGCACCCCTACAAAAACAGACAGGTGATGACAGAGTATAACTAACCCAGTACTGGCCAGCTAGGCTAGCCAGATCCCAAGCTACAGGTTCAGGGACAGACCCTCTGTGCCACAAAAAGTAAAGTGGATGGGCCAGAGGGATGGCTGGATGGTTAAGAGTACATTACCGCTTTTCCTGAGGGCCTGAGTTCATGTGGGGTGGCTCACAAACACCTGTAGCTTCACCTTTGTAACTTCAGCTCCAAGGGATCCCACAGTTCCTAGCCTCTGGGACACCTGCATCAAATGCATATACCCACCTAACACACACACACACACACACACACACACACACACACACACAGAGTTTAAAATAAAATAAATATATATATATATATATATATATATATATATATATATATATATATATGAGGGCTAGAGAGATGGCTCAGTGGTTTAGAGCACTGGCTGCTCTTCCAGAGGACCCAGGTTCAATTCCCAGCACCCACCTTTCTGTAACTCCAATTCCAGGGCTTCTTATGCCCTCACACAGACATACATGCAGGCAAAACACCAACGAACATAAATAAAATAAAAGTAAATGAATCATTAAAAAATAATAATAATAAGGTGGAAAGGCAGACATCCAACATCAACCTCAGACCTTGGCAGACACTTGTACTCCCACATGAACATATACACATGTTTACACAAACACAAACACCACTGACCCAGTGAAAAGTGGCCAGCACCTGACCCCTGGGGGGACATGCCAACAAAAACACCTCAAGAACTGAAGAGGCTGAGTCAAAAGGACTCCACGTGTTCAAAGCCCACCTGGGCTGTTACCAAGTAAGTGCCAGCCAGGGCGAGGAGACAAAACTCTGTTGTCTACCTCTGGAGAGAAGCAAATGAGGGTGACAGCCAGGCTGTGGGCTAGTCAGCAAATCAATTGAACATAGCAGTGTTTATCCAACTCATGAATGATTAAATGTGTTTTACGCCTCGACAAGGTTGATATTCACAAGTCTCAGTTACAGAAGACTTGGGTTGGAGAATTGTAACCTTAGCTTTATTGAGGTGGGAAAGGGATTTAACTTGAAAATGTCGGTGCCTAGCTGATGGGCGGGGGGTATTTTGAGGGAAAGTATTTCTACATATGGAAGGCAGCTGGTGTGAGATCCACAGTGAGGAAAGGACTAACCAGGAAGTAGAAAGACGGCTTCCAGGCCAGCATCAACCTAAAAGGACCACTCCTTGCTGTAAAGTGAGATCCATGGACCAGCACTGGCATCGTGTAGGATGTGGCAAGTTGCACCCGCCTCAGAAGAGGTCAAACTCTGCCTCAGCCATCCACCGTGCTGGCTGTGCCAGCCTGGCAGCCATTCTGCTTCTGGTAGCTGCTCCTGGACCTAGTGTGGGGACTCTCCTTCTCCTGTGCTCAGACCCTAGGGGTCGGGTGCGTCTGTCGTACTGTGCACAGAGGCACAGTCACAGAGACTGATCTGTTCAGTAAAAAGTCAGCCCTGGGACTTCATGTGCACACGTGACTGTGAGTGCTGGTACATATGTGTAGACTTGGGGTGGGGGGAGTTGTGGGGGGAGCAGGGGTCAGGCAAGGTATCTTCCTCAGTTATTTCGTGTCTTTTTTTTTTTTTTTTTTTTTTTTGAGACAAGTCATCTCAGTGACACTGGAGCTCACTAATTTTGCTAGGCTAGTTGCAGGGTGAGCCCCAGAGACCCTCCTGCCTTTGCCTCCCTAGGGCTGGTGTTAACAGATGTGAGCCAACATGCTCATCTCTGCGTGTGAGTGCTAGTGAACCAAGCTCAGGTCCTCATGCACTTTACCTACTGGGCAATGTTCCCCAAATGCATTTGTCCTTGAAAACAAACAAACAAACAAGGTCTCAGTATGTAGAGCAGGCTGGCTTCAAACTTGAGGCAGCTCTCCCACCTGCAACCTTCCAAGTGCTGGAGACTACAGGTGGGAGCCACCGTCAGACCCAGTTTCTCATCCTGAGACTTCAGTGGGAAAGCAGGTCCTATCCCCATTCCTGATTCTGAAAACCTGACGGGACCTGAATCTAGAGCCAAGATCTCACCCGTGACCCAGAGTGAAATCAACACAGGAAAACGGCCCCGAGGCATGCAGGAGAGATCCTATCGTTGTTCGGTCTCCTGCTGCCAGATCTAAATCCCAGACTTTGCTGTAACCCAAACCAGTGAAAGTATTCTTTTCCCTGATTGGTTCACATTGGGCACCTGCCACTGAAAACTGAAAGGATCCCAGTTTTATCAGTGTCTCTTTCTGGAGCAGCATCCCTGTCTCTTTGCCCTCTAACCAGACAGCTCAAAGTCGGCCTCCTAGATTGTTCCTCCCACGTCCACTGCTCTCCGCTAACCCCACAGACATGAAGAGACAATCCAGTCTGTTTTACCTCCATGTTACACCTGAGGAACCAGTGTGTTGTCCATTGGAACCACTGTCCCTGAGTCACCACACAGCCGACAAGCAGCAGACACCCTCAGCACCACAGCCTGAGTGAGCTGCACCAGTGACAACAGATGCCAGAGCTGTTCCGGTCCTAGCAGCATTTGTAGGCACTGTTTAGGAAAAACTTTGCTACTTTTAGGGGTACCGTCAGTACAAAGTAAGGCTAGGTTTGGGGTGATCGTCACATCAAAACTCTGCTAATGGAAAGGCTGCATCTGATATATAGTTTGGTGCCTGTGTTTTTGTGGTGCTGCAGGCTTGTTTTGTTTTTGTTTTGTTTTGTTTTTTTAAGCCTTCAGAAAAATCAGCCGATTTTGAACTGCCAATTGAATGGCCACTTAAGGACCTTTGAGCTAGATTGGAACATTATTAGATTTTTTGATAATACATTGCAACTGAAAAGGCCAGACTAGCCAAATCAGTGAGTTCTGGTTCGACTGGGATGCCCTGCCTCAGAGAATAGGTAATTGTGGAATACAACGTTGGGCCTATATACACACATATACACACATGTACACACATTTAGATGCCCATTCAAACACAAGCCTCACACACACACATACACACACACACACACACACACACACACACACACACACACTAAAATAAGTAAGTTAAGTAATTAGACAAGTAAACAGGCACTTGAGAGAGCCCCAGAGTTGACGATATCCTGGATTTAGGGGAATGGCAAGAAAAAGTAAGAAAGAGAGGTGGGCAGAATCAAAACTGGCTTTTGTGGGTGACTGGGATGGAAGACAGGGAGCAGCCCCAAGTTTCTGACTAGAATGAAGTATGTGCCACTCGGAAAAATGTGTCCATGGGTGCTTTGCTTTCACGTATGTCTGTCCATCACGTGCATATCTGGTGCCCACTGAGGCCAGAAGAGGCATTAAGTCCCCTGGAACTGGAGTTCCCGACAGTTGCGAGCTGCCATGTGAGTGTCTGGACTCGAACCCAGGTCCTCTGAAAGAGCAGCGAGTGCTCTTAACAGCTGAGCCATCTGTCTGGCCTCCCACAATACTTTTATTTGTTTGTTTGTTTTTATTTTTCTCAAGACAGGGTTTCTCAGAGTGGCCTTGGTTGTCCTGGACTCACTTCGTAGACCAGGCTGGCCTTGAACTCACAGCAATCTGCCTGCCTCTGCCTCCCGAGTGCTAAGATTAAAGGTGTGTGCCACCACCGCCCGGCTACTTTTCTTTTTTAATAACAGGAAATGCTAATGGATTAGATTTAGGTGAGGGCGATTGGGAGATGTGAGCATGGCTCAAAGGTGTGAACTCATGAATGAATTAAGCCCTTAAGTATTTAAGTCTGAGGTTAAGAAAAATCTTCATTGAAGAAATAAATCTAAGAGCAATTAATGCATAGCTAATAATGGAGGCCATGCAGCTCTGGAGGAACTTGCCCCAGGAGAAGGTAGAGCAGGAGGCAGAGGGTTGTCATAGAACTCCACCATGCGAGTTAGCCATGGGAGAAGAGAGGCCAAAGGAAACTGGGCGAACCCTGAACTAGAGAAAGGATTGGTGGTGGTAGAAACAGAGTGTTTAAAGACAGAGGAACTGTAAGATACAGCAAATACAGCTATAAAATCAACATAGCCTACCCCCTGGTACACACTACCACAGCCAGCAGCCACCTAATAATACCACATAAATAATACTGGCCACTACGATCTCTTCTAGAACAGAGGCTAAGATAACGTGTCACCCTCAGAGTTCTTTGAGAACGGTCAAACTAGAGTCTGTGTTTGGAAGGGAAGAGAGCTGAGGGGATGGAAAGAACTTGCCCAGAACCCATGTGTGGCGGCGCCTGCCCTTTAATCCCAGCACTTCCAAGGCAGAGACAGGTGGGTTTCTATGAGCTCGAGAGCAGCCTGGTCTACAGAGTGAGTTCCAGGTCAGCCAAGGCCGCGTAGTGGGAAGACAAAGAGCGGAGAAGGGGAGGCCCAGAGTCTGGAGGAGCATGACTTAGTGGATGAAGGTGCCTGCTGCCAAGCCTGAGCACCCCCAAGACCCCCAAGATCCACACAGTGTAAAGAGAAATGGACTCCATAGGCTGTCCTTTGACCACAAACATATACAGAAAAGAAGGGGCGGGGGAGGAAGAGACTGAAACATAGGCTGTGGGGAGAGAGAAGACTGTGCCGTGAACAATAGAAGAGCTCCGAAGTTCCTTCAGTGTGGGCTTCCCCCCATCCCCCCCCCCTACTGCTTGACCCGGCTCTGCCCACTTGGTCCAGCCCACCACCCCCAACTCCATGCTTTCAGGCCTGCAGCCCACTCCGGCCCCTACCATCCTCCTTCTGTTTCAGATCACTCATTCCTCAGAACTCCGCCTTTACACGAAGTCTCCCTGGAGTAATTTTTCTCCAGGAGAAGTTCTGCTCAAAGATAGTTGTTTTGAAAACCCCCTTAGAAGCCGGGCGTTGGTGGCGCACGCCTTTAATCCCAGCACTCGGGAGGCAGAGGCAGGTGGATCGCTGTAAGTTCGAGGCCAGCCTGGTCTACAAAGTTAGTCCAGGACAGCCCAGGCTACACAGAGAAACCTTGTCTTGAAAAACCAAAAAAAAAAAAAAAAAAAACAAAACCAAACAAACAAAAAACAAACCTCCTTAGAAACCCTAAACTGCCTGGGGCAGTGGCCGGCACCTTCATTTTACCTGAAACACTCAGCTCACTCAGTCTTAACCGTAGCACTCGCCATCTCGCTTTCCTCAAGGGTCTCTCTCCTCCAGAAATAAGTAGCACCGGAGGCTCTGGCTGATGTGGGCGAGCGAGGTTTGATAGGTGAGACTGCGAGAGAAAGCTGGGACAAACTGGCTTCCGTGAAAGCTCCGTCCTAAAGAAGTTTGGGGATACCATTAGGAGGTCTCTCGGGCAAAGGCTTGAGGGAGGAGAGGGAATCAGAGGGCTTTCTTATTTCTAATTTATTTATTCGTCAAGATTATCAATATGGGAAACGACGGTCAATGTGTTTCTCGTCTCTAAGGAAAGGGTGTGGCGCCGGGCGGCGGGGGTCTACAACCCCAGATAGTTAGGAGGCTGAGGCAGAAAGACTGCAAGGCTTACCAGAGTTACACAGTAAATTCAAGGCCAACCTGGGCAACTTAACATGAACCCTGAATCAAAAGAAAAAGAAGAAAAACAAAAAACAAAACAACAACAAAACCAAGGCCAGGAGGTAGGAGGCGGGTAGGCTGTGGGGTGTGCTCAGTGCTGGAGTGCTGAGCGTGGGTGCCCTCCTGAGCACTACACGAAGAACAATAAAAAGCTAAGAGCCAGTAAATAGCGAAGCTTTCTCACAGCAGTTATTACAAGGGGTGAGCATCAAAGCAGGTCAAAAGCCCCAAAACTTAGGAAACGAGGAGATCCTCCATTAGGGTGAGAAAATTCTTGTGACATGGTCCTCCATCCTCTCATGCAAGCAAATAGATAACATATTCTCCAAAGGGGCCCGGTCTCTGTTCACAGCTGGACCTTCCGACTTGTAGGCTCGTAGGTGCTATGTGACTAGTCATTGAATGAGCATCTTCCTGAAACAGGGTAGAACTGGAAGGAGGTTAAACAGAGCCCTTAGGGCCTGGTGAGTGGGTCTGTGGCTGGATTAGACTTAGAACAGGTGACCCTCAGGGCAGTCATGGGCTGTCCCCAAGCCACATACAATGAAGGGAAAATGATCTCTTCCTGTGTCATACTCCAATATTCCCCCAGATCTCATGGGGGTTTTCCCATTTTAACAACCCACCCACCCCCAACTGGCTGCTTGAAGGCCAAGCTCACAGAAATGGCACCTGAAACATCTCCCCTCGGAGGGGTGTCACCTACAATTCTCTTTGTCCCTGTCCTATGATAGGACTGCCCTGAATTCTCATACTATGTTTATTTTACTTTGTGTGTGTGTATGTGTATGCGTGTGTGTGCTGTGTGTGTGTGTGTGTGTGTGGTGAGGTAGGGTCAGACAGCAACTTTGTGTGTGTAGTGCCCCTTCAACCTTTCCTTGGGTTCTGTGCATCTTTATTTTTGTACTGTAAGCACATTTATTTATTTGTTTGTTTATTTATTTATTTTTTCAGACAAGGTTTCTCTGTGTAGCCTTGGCTGTCTTGGAGTTTCTTTGTAGGACTAGGCTGGCCTCAAACACACAGAGAGCCACCGGCTTCTGCCTCCCAAGTGCTGGGATTACAGGCATGTGCCACCAAGCCTGGGTGTGCACATTTATTCTTACTAAGACATCTCATGGGCCCTTCCGCTGCCTGCTCTGTCAAGTGTGAGAGTTCTATCTCTTCATCTTTCCTCAGGAAGCAGGACAGACAGACAGACCAGGGACATTCCTTTTGGGTCAGGCGAGTCTCATCCTCCTAGGAGCAGCTATGTTACTCTCTGCCCTGTGAACAATTACACAAATGCTGGTCACCGATCGCTGTCACAGACAGCCAGAATAAGAGGTAGTCACTGAGGTCTTGACATGCTCTGAGGCCTGCATTCAGTCAGCAAGGCTTTTAAGGATCACTGAGAGCTAGGGCGTGGGTCTCAAGAGAACCAGCTGGTTCAAACGTTTTAAATAAATCTTTATATAAAACTGTTTCAGTTGCCACCTTGTGGAGTGGGGGGGTGGGGCGAGATACAATGTGGAGGCTTCCGTCAGAGTCATGCTCACGCTGTGTGGACTTGTTAAATAAAAGAACATGAGGGCGGCATGCCGGAAACCACAGTGCTTAGGAGAGGGCGGCAGTAAGATCGGGAGTACAAGGTCATCTTTGGTTATACAATGAGTTCCAGGTCGGCCCAGGCTGCATGAGATCTTGTCCCAAAACATAACCAAAAGCCTTTAAAAAAGAGTGCAGATGACTGAACCAAACAGCTAAGCAGCTAAAGGCAACAGCCTCAAAGCCTGAGACCTGAGTTCAATTAGCTCCCCCCCACCTTGCCCCCCCTGCCCCGCCCCTCCTCCCCCCCACCCCGCCCCCCTGCCCCACCCCTCCTCCCCCCCACCCCGCCCCACCCCACCCATAAGGCAACACCCGGGAACCAACTCTGCCCTCCGCATGTGTGCACTGGAGTATCCATGTAATCACCATCAAACATTCAAAATAAATAAATACTTTTTAAAAATAAGTATGTAGGCACTTGCAGTGGCTTCCATTGCCCACTTTTCTGAGCATTTGTGTTATGACTCAGAAAAATATGGGGGGTTCCTTTTTTTTTTTTCTTTCTGGTTTTGTGGTTTTGTGTTTGTTTGTTTGTTGTCATTGTTGTTTTCTCCAGGCAGGGTTTCTCCATATAACTGCCTTGGAACTCCCTTTGTATATCAGGCTGGCCTTGAACTCAGGGAGATCTGCCTGCCTCTGCCTCCAGTGTACTTAGATTAAAGGTGAACACTACCACACTTGGCAGGCTGTTTTATTTTCTTAAGACAGGATCTCTCTCTCTCTCTCTCTCTCTCTCTCTCTCTCTCTCTCTCTCTCTCTCTCTCTCTCTCTCTCTCCAGTCCTGACTGTAGGTTCTTCTTTTACATTCTTTATCATTTTTTTTTTCAGGTATTGGCTAAAAGGCTAAGCATGCGCTCCCTGACACTGGGGTATCTTTTTTCTCTGAATATACCCTTCCACACATTTTTGCCATATGGATGCTTGCTGACTTCCATTGTAAACAGCATGGCTTTTCTTTTTGTTGTTGTTTTTTTTTTTTTTTTTTTTTGGTGTGTGTGTGGGGGGGGTTTGTTGTTGTTGTTTTTTGGTTTTGTTTTTTTTTTTTTTAGTCTGGGTTTCTTTGTATAGCTTTGGCTGTCCTGGAACTCTGTAGACCAAGCTGGCCTCAAACTTAGGGATCTGCCTCCCAAGTACTGGGATTAAAGGTGTGCACCACCACCTCGAGGCCAGCATAACTTGCTTTCTTCTTTTGCTCCATTTCCCTTATGGAAGCTGTCAGGACTTGCAGCCTGCCTGCCCTATTGTTTCTCTCTAATGCTAATAAAAAATATGCTTGAGCTTCCAAGGTATATAACAACAACAACAACAATAATAATAATAGTATGGAGACTGAAGATGTGCCTCAGTGGTAAAGTACTTACCTTGCCTAGCACCTGGCACTGAAAAAAACTAATAAGTAAATACAAAAGAACTTAATTACGTTCTGGGAGGTGGTGATTGTGAGCCATTTGATAGAGGTGCCTGTAAAAACAATGAGGTTCAACTCCCAAACAAAGTGGATTCTTACAGATTATCACAACATTGAAAGACATGTTATATCTCAATTAAAGACTGTAACTCAGGTGTTCACAGAATCTATAAATAAGACAACATACAAGAAAGTACATATAGCTTAAGTGAGTGCTGCGAGATCAGACACACCTGTGCCATGACTCAAGTGAGGTCACAGAGCACTGCCCATCACTAGGACCTGAATCCCCTTTCCCCCAGCCAACCCCATCTGCCGCCCCCAGGAAACCCTGCTCTGTTTTCCAACGCCACGGTTTGGCTTCGTGAGGGGGTTTTGCCTGTGTGCATTTATATAAATAAGACCATGCAGCATAAGCTTTGGCTTTTCCCCCCTCAATATATGTATGAGATTTGTCCACGTTGCTCAGAGAAGCTGTGATTCTGAGCTAAGCCTCAGTGGTAGAACGTTTGCCCGCCATACTGTAAGGCCCAGAGTTCCATCCCTGGGGGAAGGGGGAGCTCCAATTAGTTGTCATTGCTTCATAATATTATAGTCTGTTATCTGAACATCTAATACATTTACAATAGATTTGGGGTTTTTTCCCCTACTTTGACCCCGTCACCAAAATGTTTGTGAAACTTTGTCTGTCCTTCAATGTCCATATACACATTTCTCCTTGCTAGCTGCCTTAGGAGTATGAACTTCAGCGGACAATGCTAAGCTGGTGTTTGAGGTCACCATGTGCACTTCCCCTCCAGCAGAAACTCAGAATTCTCTGCTCCACGGTCCCCAAGGACTGAGCTAACGGGCTCCCTAGCGCTAGCCCTTCTAATGAATTGCAATACAGTTATACTCACTGTATAATTTGTTCTAAATACTCCGTTTTAATAAAGCAATTGTCGGGGCTGGAGAGATGGCTTAGAGGTTAAGAGCACCGTCTGCTCTTCCGAAGGTCCCAGGTTCAATCCCCAGCAACCACATGGTGGCTTACAACCACCTGTAATGAGATCTGGTGTCTTCTTGTGGTGGGCAGGCACACATGTGGGCAGAATACTGTGTAAATAATAAATAAATCTTTAAAAAAATAAAATAAATAAAGCAATTGTCATTTTTGCATACAGCACAAGAGAGGGAACTATAGATAACGTCACGATGCTCCTGAAAATATTTTTTGCTCAGCACACAGAAGGCTAAGGTGGGAGGGTTTTGAGTTCCAGGCCAACTTGGACCAATGGCAGTGACTCCATAGCATCCTCTTTCCTTTCATGATGGCCATGATACAGGAACACCAGCACAGACATGAGTCCACCGTTAGGCCAAAAGGACTCAGCTAACATCTCCTTGGAACTAAGTGAGATGGGCAGGTGGGGATGTAGCTGAGTGGGAGAGAGCTGCCTGGAGGCTGTGAGTTTAATCCCCAGCACTGAAACTTGGAAAGATAAAATAGAAGTTAGACAAATTAAGTCAGACACTATAAACAGCAATGGAGAAACAACTAACTTTAAAAAAAAAAAATCAAATGAAGGGGTCTAGAGCGATGAGTCTGTGGTTAAGAGCACCCATTGCTTTCCCAGAGGATGTGAATTCGATTCCCAGCACATACACATGGTGGCTCACAACTGTCTGTAATTCTATTCCTAGTCATGTGGCTTCCGTAAGCACCAGGCATACACATACATGCAGACAAAACGCCCATACACATAAAATAACAATATGCATATTTTTTGGTTATTTTTTGTTTTTTTTGAGACAGTTTCTCTATATAGCTTTGAGTGTCTTGGACTCATTTTGTAGACCAGGCTGGCCTTGAATTCACAGAGATCCACCTGCCTCTGCCTCCCTGAGTGCTGAGATTACAGGTGGGTGCCACCACAACGCATGTAAATTAAAAAAAAAAAACTAGAATAAGTGAATATGATACCGAGATTCACCTAATCTAACCAAGTTAGAACCAAAAGCAACCCAGCACCCAGAACCTCAGCTGCTGCTGGCTGAGCCAAAGCTAGGAGTTTGGTCCACGTACCACAGTCTCCCAGAATTACTCCCCTAAATGACTTTTCTTAAGTCTAAAATTTGCCCTGAAACACAATCTAACTTCTTGAAGTTTGGATTCCTTTCTAAAATGTCCGCAGCTAACCATGAGGAAGAGTGGTCTGTTTGTCTGCTACGCTTTCTCTCCCTGGAGAAGCAGCTCAACACTGCAACCCCATGCCAGCAGAGGACACCATCTGCCCATCACTCTCCCGAAAGGCCGGAGTGGTCTGTCTAAACTCCCACTGCTTTCTTGGCCAGCAAGTCCAGACTTAGAGCAGTGGTCCCCAACCTTCCAAAGGCTGCGGCCCTTTCATACCGTTCTTCACGCTGTGGTGACCCCCAACCATAGAATTATTTTCGTCGCTAACTTCGTTAACTGTAATTGTTGAGAATCATAACGTAACTATCTGATTTGCAGGATGTCTGTTATGTAATCCCTGGGAATCCTCCGCCCCCTTTTCATTTGATGAGTGCTAATCTTGTGACAGCTTTCTTACAGGACCTTACCACAGTCCTCACCATGTGGGCTTTGAGTGACCGGTTCACACCTATGCGTTCCATCCTGAGCTGCCAGGTGGCAATGGCTCCCAACCACAGAAGCCTGGCCTCCTGTTCCTAACCATTGTACATTTGACTTGTCACTACAAGGCCCATGATTTGCATCTCCGCTAGTGGCTTTGACGAACCAGCTATAACCTGATTTTCACTCATCTCTAATCTAATCCTCTTCCATTAGTTTTTGGTATTAATTAAGTATTTGTGTCCTCTAAATCTAAAGTGGTGGCCCATAGATGCATCTAGTTCAACTGTTGCTGGGTTTAAATCCCTTTGAATCAGTGCCAATACCTGAAATAAATGAGCTCACATGAAACTGAAGATGATCACAGCTAAGAATGGTGGTGCACACCTGCCATCCCAGCACCTGAGGGAAAGAGGGGAGAAGACCTGGGAGCTTACTGCCAGCTTTGACTACATAATGAGTTTGAAGTTAAGCCTGGGCAGTATGATACACTAGCTCAGAGGAAAATCTAAAAAGAAAAGAAAGAGCCATCAAAAACTGAGGTTATCGGGACCAAGGAGGCCATGCCAGCCAGTGAAGTGTGTGTCCTGCAAGCGTGAGGTTCTGAGTCTAGTCCCAGGACCTTTTTTGTTGTTGTTGTTGTTTTGTTGGTTGGTTGGTTGGTTGGTTGGTTGGTTGGTTGACTGGTTTTGGTTTTTTCGAGACAGGCTTTCTCTGTGTAGCCTCGGCTGGCTGTTCTGGACTCACTTTGTAGGCTAGGCTGGCCTCAGCGATCTGGCTGCCTCTTGCCTCTGCCTTCCTAAAATTTGGGATTAAAGGTGTGTGCTACTACACCCAGCTCAGAAGCCTGTTGGAGGTTGGTCTGATGTATTTTGATGCTGATTACTGCTTGTTGTCTCAACCTTGCCTAGAGCCTAACCTGATTGACCAATAAAAGGCCATCACAGCTGGGCAGGACGAATGGGATAGGTGTGGCTAAGGTTCCAGGGCTGGGGGGGAGAGGGAGGGGCGGGGAGGGAGGAGAGAGAGAGAGAGAGAGAGAGAGAGAGAGAGAGAGAGAGAGAGAGAGAGAGAGAGAGAGAATATCTTGGGAGAAGGAGAGACCCGAAGAGAAGGAGGCTGCGCCATCATGGGTTAGGTGGAGGAGAAGCACATGGCCAGCATAAATGGAGACTTGGCCCAGATGATGATAATTAACAAATACTTGGGATTATGGATGGGAAATGACCTGATAGAAATTATTACAAGCAGATGGCATGGGATTGGGGCAGGTATCCCACACCTGCCCCACTATGGGAAGTAGTTTAGGGGATTAATATCTGTCCTGTCCCTGGTTAACTAAGGCTATTTTAAAATATATCAAGTGTCTGTGTCTTGATTGATTGGTAGCAGGTTAGAAAATACTGCCATCATCATCATCATCATCATCATCATCATCATCATAATATATAATTATTATAATAATGTTTATTGTTAGGCCATACTGGTAAATTAACCACAACAGAATGCCCCCACCCCCCTTTTTTTAAAAGCCCGCCATGGTGACAAACCACTGTAATCCCAGTGGTAGGGAATTAGAGATAAGAAGATCCTTCAGACTCACTGACCAGCCAGCCTTGCCTACTCAGTGAGCTCTGGGCCAGTGACAGACTGCCTCAAAGTACAAGGTGGACAATGTCTAGGGAATGACACCAGAAGTTGACTTATGTCTTCCACGTGGACTTGCTCACATGCATCGACATAAATATGTGCATACATGCATAAACCCACACATACACGATAAAAGCAACAACAACAAAAATCACATTAGTTTGTCTAAATGTCTAAAATCTTTAGCCATTCAGGTCCACATTCCTGGCTGTGGCCAGAAGTAGCTGAGCGGAGTGACCTTCTTTGAGGGGCCTTGTGGCCCTCACCCACCACAACCTTCTATCCCAGCCTCCTCTCCTTTTATGTCACCTTCCTGGAAACAACGGCATCCTGAGCCAGTTTTCTTCAGGCCAGGTCTCTGCCTGGACACAGCAATGCCAAGGCATTGGCAGCGACTGAAGACGCGCAGAACTGGGCAGTTGTATGTAATTGTGACCCCTGCAAGGCCCTGGAGGAGTGGCCTATCCCTTTGCCGCTGTGCCCTTTCTGTGTGCTGGATACTCACACAGGGACTGCGCCCACTGGAGAGTGTCGGGATTTCTGCATCCCGGTGAACCTGATTCCTCATCTTTCTTCCAAAGGACACGCTGAGAGAATCACTGGGAGATGTGATGTAGCTTTCTCTGATCAGCAAAAAACCACAATTGACAAGGAGATCTGAATGTCTGAATCTTTATTTTTTTTTTCCCTAAGCATCACATTTCCCCTCTGTGAGTCAACGCATTCAACAACGCTATTTAAAATTCAATAACCAAAGACAAATGAAACTATAAAAATGGAACATCTTTTATGGAAAACCTACTAAATGCATGTTTTGTTCAAAATGTCAAGCATCAGAAGACTTAAATAAAATATGGAAAGTGTGTTACCTAGGAGAGATGAACAAAAACAGCACTAATTCATAGTTAATACAAATACAAGGAGAGCTGTGTTACCTGGTGAAATGACATAAACCAAGAAAGTGGCAAGGGGTGGGGGTGGGGTGACCTCTGGAGCCAGAAGGAGAGCAGTGCAGGATGTAAGGCTGTAGATATTGCCACACTGGGTCCCTGATGACGTACAGGGGAAACCAGCTCTTTGTCACGTAGAATCCCATTACACAGGATCTGGTGTGTGGGCAGAAGACCCCCAGAGTCCTAAGAAACCCAATCAAGACCAAGCCCTGCCAGGATCCCAGGACTAACAGCTCCCATCTGCTGGGCTCCGCCAGAAGAGGGAAGCCATCAGCCCTGCCTTCTGGATTCTCTTGTAAACCTATCCAGAATAACTGCAGAGGGTCCCCCCAACTCCTTGTCCTTTACTCCCAGTGTCTGATGGGAGCACCCCATGAAGCTGAGCTACAGGCATTTAAGAAACACCGCCCCCCCTCCACCGCCCCAGAGAGTCAGCAATACCATTGATTCCAGAGCTAAGTCCTGGGAGTGCTGGGGGTGGGGAGGCAGGAACTGACAGATCCCACGGGCTCCAGGGACTTCTGATATAGGCGGCCCATGGCCATAGTTTCAGAACACTATGTCAGAAAGCTGATGTCAGCAAATCAATTGGAGGAACGCATCTGCCACGGAAACATTTGATACATAAAAAATTCCGAGTTCATAATAAATAATGCAAAATTGACCTCACAGTAACTGAAAGCTTTTTCTGCTAAATTACGTAATGGGGAAGGAAAAAAACAATTAGTGCTGCTATTCCTAGGTGAGCTGTTTTCCATGGGACCAAACAGTCAAAGAGAAAGTGCCTCCCTCCATAAAAGCCCAGCTACTAATGCAAAGGGCTTGATGAATCTGGAAAGGGAAATAATGGGTAAGGATCAATAAATAAATAAATAAATAATCACCCTTTCACAACTACTGATTACACAAAATGTGTAAAGAATAAAGCCAGATGGATATACAAGCCCTTTACCTAAAAGGTGTAAAAGGGAGCCAGAATTGTTGGTTCACGCCTGTAATCCTGGCGCTCGGGAGAGATGGATGAAGGAAGATTGTGGGTTCAAGGCTATCCTTGGCTATGTGGTGAGTTTGAGGCCATCCTGGGCTACCTGAAACTCTGTCTCAAAGACAAAAGCAAAGCAAACACAAGAGCGATGGAGGCCAGCTACAGGGATCACTAGATACTCAGAGCCAAAGGAAGCACTGTTGATGTGGCCTAAAGAATGTGGGTCAATGTGTCACAAAGAGCCTTGTGACAGGAGGTGCTAGCAAGCAGAAGCCTTCTTGCCCCGAATTCAATCTCATTCTCATTAAGTCAGGAACAGGAAACGTGAGCAATAAAGAAATAGCAGAGGAAACTATAAAACAAATCTGGATCACAGGCCATTTTGCAGGACCATCCAATCTCTATAACAGATTAGGGACTGAGTAAGGACAGACAAGGTGAAAAAAGAGACTTAGGGCATACGAAATGCTACATGTACATTTTGCGCTCTCTCTCTCTCTCTCTCTCTCTCTCTCTCTCTCTCTCTCTCTCTCTCTCTCTCTCCTTGTTTTTTAGGTTTTGTTTTTGCTTTGAAGCAGAATCTCACTATGTATAGCCTTGGCTGGTCTGGAACCCCCAGTGTAGACCAGACTGGCTGCAAACTCACAGAGATCCACCTGCCCCTACATCCCAAGTACTGGGATTAAAGACACGCACCACCATTCCTGGCTTCTAGTTTATAGTCTTAACTAAAAGAAAGTGACTGTAAAAGCCAAAATTGGGCCGGGAAGTGGTGGTACCTACCTTTAATCCCAGCACTTGGGAGGCAGAGGCAAGTGGATCTCTATGAATTTGAGGCCAGCCTGGTCTACAAGGTAAGCCCAGGACAGCCAGGGCTACAAAGAGAAACCCTGTCTTGGGGGGGGGGGGGTGGGCGGGAGGAGACAAATTTGAATCCCCAAATAGATGTGGTAGGTGCTGTCCAGGCCCCATGCCTTCTGCTGGTAGGATTCCTGTACTCCAGTGGATGGCCCCATGACCGTGGACAGCCCTAACTGGCCTTAGTAGGTTATATTTTTTTAAAGGACATGAAGTTGGAAGAACTTCTTGAGTAGGTTATGGGGGAAATTAGAGGAGATAATGCAGCAAATATGATAATAGTTTATTGTATGAAATGCTCAAGAATAAAGAGAGAAATCAAAGTCAAGGAGTTTTGCGACCAGATGAAATGGAATCTGCAAACTATTGCTGATCACTGAAGCTTACTATGTTCTTCTTATATATGGGGATAATTGGCATTTTCTGAGATTAAAAGCTCTTTTAGGGGCTGGAGAGATGGCTCAGAGGTCAAGTCTTCCAGAGGTCCTGAGTTCAGTTCCCAGCAACAACATGGTGGCTCACAGCCATCTATGATGTAACCTGATGCCCTCTTCTGGCCTACCTGTAGACCACTGTATAAATAATCAATACATCTTCCAAAAAAAAAAGAAAAGAAAAGAAAAGAAAAAGCTCTTTTAATTGTAGTATTGCATAGCCTCAATCTCCATCCACAGCCAACTAATGAGGTCAGGAGAACCTCAGTTGTTTCTCAGGATTAGAGTCCCCTTCAGGGATTCAGCATAACCCTCCTATTGACAGTCATCTGTTGGAGGTTGGTCTGATGTATTTTGATGCTGATTACTGCTTGCTCTCTCTGTGACCCACCAGCACCTTGCCTAGAGCCTAATCTATTTGGCCAATGAAAGGCCATCACACCTGCACAGGGCAAATGAGATAGGTGTGGCTAAGGTTCCCGAGCTTTCGCAGAAAGAGAGATTCTTGGGAGGAGGAGAGACCTGAGGAGAGGAGAGGAGAAGAAGGCTATGCCATCATGGGTTAGGTGGAGGAGAGGCACGTGGCCAGCGTGGATGGAAATTTGGCCCAGATGAAGAACATTATCAAGTATTTGGGATTATGGGTGGGAGGTAGCTTGATAGAAGTTATCTGAAGCAGATGGCATGGGATTGGGGCAGGAATTCCAACCTGCCCCGCTATGGGAAGTAGTTTAGGGGATTAATATCTGCCCTGCCCCAGATTGACTAAGGTTGTTTTAAAATATAACAGGTGTCTGTGTCTTGATTGATTGCTAGTGGGTTAGAAAATACTGTCGTGATAATAATTATAGGCCTAATAATAAATGTTATTAGGCCATACTAGTAAATTAACAGCAACAGTCATTATTTACTTTTCCTAGAACCTGTGGCTTTTTACCCCAAGTCCCTGTCTTAGTTACTTTTCTATTGCTGTAACAAAACATCATGACTGATGCAACTTATGAAAGAAAAGTCTTAATCTAAGGCTCACAGTTCCAGACCACCATGGAGGGCAGTTTGGGGGCAAGTGGAGGACACGGCACTGGAGAAGTAACTGAAAGCTTGCACGGTGAGACAACCACCACAAGGCAAAGAAAGGGTCAATTGCAATGTTGTGGGCCTTTGGAACCCCAAAACCTCAAAGGCCTCGGTGACACACCCCTCCAACAAGGCCTCACCTCCAAATCCTTACCAAATAGTTCCACTAAGTGGAAAGCAAGCGTTCAAACATATGAATCAATGGAGGCCAACCTCATTCAAACCAACACAGCTCCCCAAAAGTACCAATAGCTTTTCTCTGCTGTGTTACCATTTCTTCCTCCTCCTCCTCTTCTTCTTCATCATTTTCCACTTCTTCTTCTTCTTTTTGGAGACAGGGTTTTTCTGTTGTAGGCTTGGCTGTCCTGGAACTCACCCTGTATACCACCTTGGCCTAGAACTCAGGCATTAACCTGGCTCTGCCTCCCATGTGTGCTGCTGCTGCCTGGCCTGCCTTACCTCCTCCTCCTCCTCCTCCTCCTCCTCCTCCTCCTCCTCCTCCTCCTCCTCCTCTTCCTCCTCCTCCTCCTCCTCCTCCTCCTCCTCCTCCTCCTCTTCTTCTTCTTCTTCTTCTTCTTCTTCTTCTTCTTCTTCTTCTGTTTTAGGAGACAGGGTTTCTTTGCATAATAGCCTTTGCTGTCCTGGCCTCACTTTGTAGACCAGGCTGGCCTAAAACTCACAGAGATCCACCTGCCTCTGCCTCCCGAGTGTTGGGATTAAAGGTGTGTGCCACCATGCCCAGCACATTACCACTTTAAGAGCTCATGAGATCAGAGTAAATGAAACCCCATTTGCAGCTTGGAGGAGGGGCATATAAACACTCTAAAAAGCACTACTTTTCTATTAAGTGATCACAAACACATTTCCAGGAACATGGTGGAAAACAATTTTTCACTTTTAGGAGCTTTTCTGTTGCAAAATGTGTTTTTACATAGTGACAAGATGTGAGAGCAGTAGCGGTTGCCCTTTCTTAAGACCTACTTCTAGAGTAAAGTGACAGCTGTGTTACAACAGTCACAACTTGATTTGTTCTGGGTCAAATTAAAAAAAATGGTATTGGATTCATAATTTCAGTTTCCTCTCATTTTGGACAGAGAGAAGGGTCAGCAAGTAAAAGCTCCTGTAGCTGATCCTGGTGACCTTTATTGAGTTCCTGAACCCCAAAGTAGATAAAGAGAACCAACTCCCAAAAGTTCCCCTCTCTGACCTCCATAAGTAAACTACCGCATTCTCTCTCTCTCTCTCTCTCTCTCTCTCCATAAAATCAATTTCCCCTATCTAATTAATTAATCAGAACACATTTGTAAATTTGAAGGTCAATACTTTGAAGACATGTACACTAAATTAGTTATTAGATGCCACCTGGCTTTCATTACCTAGAAAGCTAGACTTGGCTCCGAGCAGGGAGGTTAATAAACAGCACACATAAATTCCAGCGGTCAGCGTTCTTTCAAATGTCCAGCTTCTCCTCAGAGCTTAGGCCCTCTTAGAAACTCTGAAAGTGGTGTATTTGAAAACTTATGCTTTAAAAGTATTGGAGACCTGACAGATGTTTTTATGGCACTTCCTGTGTAAAGCTAAGTGCTGCTAAAATCAGGATTTAGGAACACGTAGGAGTGTTTTGTGTTTTGTTTTGTTTTTTAATAGTGTTCTTACATGTGTCAAAATTATGCTCGGTATCTGAGAACAAAGCAACGTACAGAGTCCCAGGCTGCCCCAAAGAGCATTTGTTTATTTGTTTGGTTTTTGGTTTTGGAGTCTAGGTTTCTCTGTGTAAGAGCCCTGGCTGGCTGTCTTGGACTCGCTCTGTACTGGTGTCTGGACACTAAACTAGGCTTTCTTCCTTTGAGACTTATTTTCCAGCTTTTTCTATGTTGTAACGTGTGCCATACACACATCAGTTTATTTTACAGCTGAACAATAACAGCCTTATAAGGAACAGCGGTCTGTTAAGCCATCCATCAGTCTTTGTGTCGTCTGTTTGCTGGATCCTGCTGTCCTGGCTGACCTTCAAGTCCCTGTATGTAGCCATGGCTAGCCTTGACGTCCTGATCTTGTTTCCAGGGATTACCAGGAAGCGTGGGCCACCATAGCAGACTAGTTTTTAACTCTGGAGACCACGGTCACTCTGCTAAAGTTTATAGGGTCCAACTGATTGTTTACTTCTGGTGTTATTATTTCTGTTTTTCTCATAAACTTGAGAGAAATTTTATGTTCTTGAAGGTTTGATTGTCAAACTTTAGTGCATGAAATAAATCCCCTAGTCTGCTTGCCAGAGCTACAGAGTTCCAGACCATATTACCAGAGAGTAATTATAAACAAAAAATAGATTTATTTATTTTTATTTTTTGTCTGTCGGCATTTTGCTTGCATGTACGTCTGTGTGCCATGAGTGTGTCTGGTGGGCAAGGAGGCCAGAAGAGGGTGTCAGAGTACCATATGGGCGCTTTATAGGCCCTTGGGTTTTCTGGAAGAGCAGTCTGTGCACTTAGATGTTGAGCCATTTCTCCAGTCCCAGAGAATGATCTTAAATGCTCTCTGAGGCATAATGGTGCACTTTTTGTTTTTTGTTTGTTTGTTTGTTTGTTTGTTTTTGTTTTTGCGACAGGGTTTCTCTGTGTAACTGAGGCCTGGCTGTCCCGGACTCTTTATAGACCAGGCTGGGCTCGAACTCAGAGATCTGCCTGCCTCTGCCTCGCAAGTGCTGGGATTAAAGGTATGCACCACCACTACCCAGCTGGTGGCACACTTCTTTAAATTTAAAAGAAAACAAAACACAAGCTGGATGTGGTGATGCGCGCCTTTAATCCAAGGACTGGGGAGGCAGAGGCAGGTGGATCTCTGTGAGTTTGAGGCCATCCTGGTCTACAAAGAGAGTTCCAAGACAGCCAGGGCTATTATACACATACACACACACACACACACACACACACACACACACACACACACACACAACCCTGCCTCGAAAGAAAAAAGAAAAAGAAAAAGGAAAATAAATAAATAAAACCTTGCATGAGTGCTTCCATTTCTGTGAAAAATCTTTTTTATAAAAAATGATAAATCCATAATGTTTTCCAAGAGCTACAGATGTTTTTTAAATGTTTATTTATTGTTTATTTTTTTATGTATGTGTATGAATGTATCGGTGTCCAGAGGACTTCAGATACACTGGAGCTGGAGTTACAGGAAGCTGTAAGCCACCTGAAGTGGATGCTAACTCTCATCCCCTCTAAGAGGAGCAAGTGCTCTTAGCTGCTGACCCATCTCTCCAGCTCCATGGGGCTTCTTTTTCCAAATAAAACCCAGACTGTCCAAATGATCTGGGAGTAGACAATGGTGATGATGATAAAACCTTGATGAATATTAAAAAAAAAAAACACTAATTTGTACACTTAAAAGGGTGACCTATAACACTTGTATTCAATTTCAAGAAGTTACCTGAAAAGTCAAAGGAGTACAAAGTAGGCCGTTGTTTTTCTAGACTAAAAGAGGCTTTACAGAAACACAAGTGAGGGTAATGAATAGACCTTGTTTGAGTCCTTACTGAAAGAACACACTGTAAAGTACCAACGTATCACAATAGAAGTCTGGGTGTCAACTTGTTGTAGCAATCACATTTGCCTTGTCCTCAGGCATGATTGCCTGTTTTCTTTTGAAATAAATACTGAAATATTGAGAGGTGAAATAAACAAGGCTTGAGATTTGTTTTTAAGAATGCACGAGGCAGGGTGTGGTGGCGCACGCCTTTAATCCCTGCACTCAGGAGGCAGAGGCAGGCAGATCACTGTGAGTTCAAGGCCAGCCTGGTCTACAAAGCAAGTCCAGGATAACCAAGGCTACACAGAGAGACCCAGTCTCGAAAAACCAAACCAAACCAAACCAAACCAAACGAAACAAAGAACGTCTAGAACTTTTTCTTTAACGCAAGCTTGAGAATTTTCTTCTTCCTTCAGAAATTTTTACAAATATGTCTTATATTTTAGCTGGGTGTGGTGACTCACGCCTTTAATCCTCAGACGGGCACAGGCAAGTGGATTATAGTGAGTTCAAGGCCAACCTGGTCTACATAGTGAGTCCAGGACAGCCAAGGCTACACAGAGAAATCCTCTCTTGAAAAAAATTTTTTTAAAAATTTAAAATTTGCTAATAAAAATCATCTCACACCATGGAAATGTTCATAGAAATGAGTTAAACTTACATCCAGGTATGGTGGTGAAGGGATGTAGTCCCAAACCAAAAATGTAGTTAAAAGAGGGTTAGGGCTGGTACGGCACGAGGAAGGCCAGGCACCGTGATCAATGCACAGGACCACAAAGAACAAGCAGACTAGACCGGGTGTACAGTGTGGCACGCAGGCCTATAACCCCAGCCGATAACAAGTTTTGAGACCCTGTCTCAAAATAAAACGAAGATGGGGGTGAAGAGGTAGCTCTGTGGTAATAGCATTGTAGAGATCAAGAGAACCACCTCGGCTCTCCCCTAGCCTTAATCCTTGATGACTCAACACGGAAAAAAAGCCGGTCTTTCCAGGGTTAGGGGGAGGCCCTGGGAATGAACTCGCTGAACAAGACAAGATCTAAATCGGAGCACACGGGGCACGGGCGCGGCTTTAGGAAAGGAATGGAATGTTCCTAACTTGGAGCAGCCGAGAAGGGATCGGGACTGCCGCTGAGACCAGCACAGCCAACCACGCGGGACAGGGTCGTTAGTGACACCGCAGTGGGTGGGGAATCTGCAGCAGCAGCCCCTGGCCCCGCCCTACCTGGCTGGTCCGAAACGTCCCGGCGATAGGCTTCCCGTACCAGTCCCGCCCACTGTCTTGCTGGGGATTGGCTGATCTCTCATTCCTGCCCCTCCGAGAGGCACTCTGATTGGCTGCGGCTGTCTGGCCAGCCCCGCCCCGTTCCCTGCTTGCTGTATTGGCTCAGCGCGCACCGGCTCGGTCCTTTCCCTCCGGACGTCGGCGGTGAGTGTCCTCGCGGGAGGAGGGTGTCCGGGTGGTCCCGTGTCCCCTCGAGCTTTGCCCGCCCCGAGCTCAGCTGCTCCCGGCGGCCAGAACGGAGGGGTAGAGCAGTCCTCGGCGGCCCGGGGGGCGGGCGGCCGTGCCCAGCCCGGGGCCGCGCGAGACACAAGGCCCTGTGCGCTCTCCGGCCCCGGGCGCCCTGACCACCGCCCTTTCCCTCCGCAGGCCGACCCTCCCGAGCCGGACTCGCTGCCCCGCCATGCGGCTGCCTCGGCCCCAAGCGCAGGTATGTACCCGCTTTGATCGAAGGAAGGCCCAGGCCACGTGGCCGCCGAGAAGACCGAGGTTCCAGGTACGTCTTTGTTGAACCGCGTCAGTACCTCCGGGTCGCCCTTTCCTGTGCCCTTTTAAGGTTGTTGCAGTACTTTAAGAGGCTAACACAGAAGGGTAAAGGAACTAGCTCTCCATAAAACCCAGAGAGGAGGCTGTACACCGCCTCTTTGGATCCTGTCTGGAGTCACAGATGAACCAGAAGCTTCATTTAAACTTTGAGCGTGTTCTCTCTAGATTCTGGCGCTTGCTAGGTATTGGCATAGAATAAAAAGAGCTGGCCTGCTTAGTTTAATTTGATTGAAGGGGAGAAGTCCAGAATTCTAGAGTGCATTTACTTTTCTAGAGATGGAAGTTTAGATCAGTCGAAAAGGATATACTTAATTGCTTTCCACTTAGCAGGAACATTTTTTTATTCTCTTACAGGTTGAAAACTACCGGGAAGAAACCAGTGAGCTGAATGCCTCCAAGGTGAATAAATAGCATTAACACGTGGTGAGCAGGCTTGCCTGTGGCCCACCTTAGGATTAGTGTAGCCAATCATGTTCACCCGCTGTTGCTGAGGTAGGTGACAGATGCTGAGGTTCCATTTGACAAATGAAGATGGGCCCCCTTGAGAGTTTCCTTCAGTAGCCTTGTAGTAATTGATTGCGCTGACAGTAGTCTCCCATAACTTCTATCAAGTTAGGGTTGTGTCCTCTCCCCCACCCTTTTCTCTGGGTCAGGCTGGAGTCAGGTCTACATCCTTTTGTCTCCTAAGTGCTAGTAAGCAGCATGTACCACCACGTCTGGCATGTTAGAGATCTAATGTTTTGGTAAAACGGCTAGATCATTAGAATGTCTTGGTGTTAGAGTATGTGCACGCCAGGACAAGTTATTTGCTAGTACCTAGTCACTTGCTAGCAGTCAAGATGTTATTAGCCTGTACATTGTTGTGTATTGCTAATTTCCATAATCTTAAATAAAGGCTTTTCCTGTGTCAATTACATAATGGTCTTTTTTTTTTTTAAAGGTAGATTTTTGTATTTGCCTGTGTCATTGCATTGGAATATGTGGAAGTCGGGATAACTTAGGGACGGCAGTATTCTACAGTGCAGATCCCTAGGTCAAACCCGGGTGGCCAGGGTTGGTGGCAGGCCCGTTAGCTGTGGGTTTATTTTAATCTTGTTGCATTGTTTGGGCTTTGGCCTTTACAAGTTTCTGTATAGTGCCTGTTGAACCCAGTTTCGGTTCTGTTAGCCAGGTGCTGTGTGTGTGAGAACAGACACGTGCCATCACAGCCAACTTTCCCATGGATCTCTAGGGGGTCTAACTTGTGGATAGGCTGCATGGCACTTGTTCCTGTGCCTTCTATTTTTCAAGTAAAGTCTCATTTGAAAGGAAATTGGTATGCCTCAAATTTCAGGTCTTTGTAAAGATTCTGTGGCTGAATGGACTAAGCTTTCTCCAAGTTAATAGGTAACAGCATCATCAGTGGTTCTTAACCTTAATGCTTCAGCCCTTTAGTACAGTTCCCGGTGTGGTGGCCCCCCCCCCCCCAAGCACAGAATTACTTCACTGCTACTGCATATCTTATTTTGCTACTATTACTGTAATGTAAATATCCAGTATGCAAGATATCTAATATGTAACCCCCAAGCGAGTCTTGACCCCACAGGTTGAGAACCATTGTTAAACAAGTTGCCAATACCAGTAGTAACTACTAGGGTTAATGTTACAAGCTACTCCAGAAGTTTTAAAGCAGAAAAATACAAATACACTGGGGAGTTAAAGGTGCAGGCCTTCATCATTCCAACCACCGAAGGGTGAGTCTGCATTGCCCTAATGGTCAATAGGAGTATACCCGGAATACCATATTATAGTAGATAGCACTACACACCTCCAGAATCTAAAGTAAAACTGGCCTTGGGCTATATATTTAGAAGGAGCAGGTTTGAGTAAGGTGTGGTGGTGCACGCCTTTAATCCCAGCATTGAGGAGGCAGAGGCAGGCCGATCTGTGAGTTATACAGAGTAAGTTCCAGGACAGCCAGGGCTACACAGCTACATGCGCACACATAAAAAGAATGTGACTTTGTGAGCATTAGGTCAAAGCCTGTAGTTTTGTATACGTAGAAGTATTTCCCCTGGGATTGTAAGTGTGTGCTGCCAGGACCACTCCCATCCTGTTGGGTTTTGTCTGTTTGAGACAGACTCCCTGGCACCCTGGTGGGCCTAGAACTAGCTGACGATGGCCTTGAACTTATGATTCTTGTGCTTACAGCCACCCAGTTTTATGTGGTGTTTGGGGTCAAACCCAGGGCTTCTTGCATGCTAGGCACTCTGTCAACTGGGCTCCAGCCCTCAGCGCATGTTTCTACAATTCATATGGTAATAACGCCCAAAGAACTGACAATGCTCAGCTGTACACACACACAACAGACGGACATTTGGATTGATTCCTTCTTTGGACTATTGTGAATGTTAATCTAACACATTGATGTGCATGCATGGGTTTGACTCTTAAGTATTTGCTGAGAAGTAATTGTTGGCTTATACTTGTAATTTCTGAGGGGCCGTCCAGCGCTATGTGCGCCTGAACACAATATCAAGTACAAGGAGTTACTCGCTAAGTGCAGACATTTGATCCACACTGACAGTCCTTTACTGGGAGGATCATGTTACCATTGCTGGAGAGGGGTGGGTGTGCCCGGGAAAGGCACTTTAACCTATAAATGTTGCCTTATCCCACTAAAGCAGAAAAATCATGAGCAGTTCATTCCTTTACCCAGGGTACCAAGCCCAGCCTCCCGCACCAGTGGGAACATGGAAGGGTACAGCAGCTGTGCCTTCAGGTCCCCTAGCGGGGAGCAGCCGGTTAACAGGTGTAACAAACGTCTCTGGTAGACACATCTGCCAATCACTAGTTGGGAAACTCTGGTGCATGTAATTGATTAAGCCAGGCTCCAACTCCACCCCTTCTGCCTGAGTCCCTGCCCTGGCACAGTTCGGGGTGCCCTCTGCTGACACCAGGAGAAGGAAGTGACCTGAGCTTCCCATTTCATTGCGACCTGATGGGCCCTGTGTCCTAACCTCACCCAGTCCCAAGCAGGTGGAGGTTTTACCTGTGCTTGGAGAAAGATGGGTCGCCTACACCTTGTCAACTCTTATGTCTATACTTACATCTTGTTCTGAATAGTTGTACAAGGGGCATTGATCTCGTGAGGAGAATATGGCCAATTACAACTAAACATTAAATCATCAAAATAGCACCCAACACAGATAGTTACTCACATTTTTCAAGAAAGGACTTGGAGGCAGTAAGACCTCACCATGCCTGCTGTCTCTCCGGAAATCCACGGTAGTTTTTTTTTTTTCCTTTGGGGTCTGGTCACTCTTGCTTTACACGCAGCCCTGATTACTCCGAATGAGGGTCCCCAGCCGGTCTACTAATCTCCCTAATGCAAATCTGATCATCGTGTCTTCCAAATCTGTCTTGAGTCTCTCAAATGTCAAGTCTCTGAGATCCGTCGTTACAGGTTCCAGCAGACACTTCATTCCACTGTGACAGATGGCAGGTAAATACACCAAAAATTAATGCAGTTGCCTGAAATTTTACAAGTCATACTCAGGCATGAACATAACCAGCGACCAAGGAAACCTGGACCGTTTTCCCTCAGATGCTTATCCGCTGTCCTCCACGCTGGGGACCATACCCTGCCTCATCCTGATAGAATACTAGTTCTGTGTTTACACAGGGTGGGGCATGTCAACAAGCATTTTGTTTCTAGTTTCTTTAACTCACTATTGTGAGTTTTATCCTTGATTTCTGTCATTTGTTCATGAGGATGCATTGCACTCAATTGTGTGAACGCAGTAAAATATATCCAGATAAATGTTGACAGTAATTGGAGTCGTTTACGTTTTGAAGTTATTAAAACATTGCTTCTGTGGCCATCATGATGACATCTTTTGACGCATGATGCATGGTGAGTGCATCTCTTTGGTCATATGCCAACAAACAGAAGTCATGAATCAAGGTCATGGCCACGTTCAGATTTCCGGGACATATTTAATGGTTTCCAAAGTGTTTTGTGTTCACTTACACTCTTACCAGCAACATATGGGACTTGACGGCCGACGTTCCCATCAACGCTGTTTTGTTTTTTTTTTTCCAATTTGGTAGGTGATAATTGAGTTGCGTGTGTTTTTAATTTGCATCTCTGTGATAATTAAGTTGAGCTCATTCATTTTGTTTTACTATAGGAGAAGCCCAGGCAGGACACGCACTATAGGAGAAACCCAGAACTACAGCCTCTGACCACTTCCCTTGCCAATGCCATCTGCTGTTTTCCATCAGTCAGGATCACACGTAAATGATCTCACTTTTCTCACAAAATCTGGTACGGAAGAGAGATGTTTCAGTTCAGTTCATCTTTCTCTTTGGAACACCAGAAACATCAAGTCAGATGCAACTCGCACTTCTCTTGGTAACTTGTGTCACTTAAGTAATAGTGACTCATAGGTGCTGCACGCCTGTAGTCCCAGCACTCAGGGAGGCAGAGGCAGGTGGATCTCTGTGAGTTCAAGGCCAGCCTGCTCTACAAATTAAGTCCAGGACAGCCAGGGCTACACAGAGAAACCCTGTCTTGAAAAACCAAAGGCGGGGCAGGGAGAGAGAAGTGGGTGGGTGGACGGGACTCAGAAAGCCAGGCAATGGTGCACCACGCCTTTAATCCCAGGACTCCGGAGGCAGAGGCAGGCAGATGTCTGAGTTTGAGACCAGCCTTGTCTACAGAGCAAGTTCCAGGACAGCCAGGGGCTACACAGAGAAACTTTGTCTCAAAGAAAAGAAAAAGAAAGAAAGAAAGGAAAAAGAAAAAAAGGCAGAAGAAATAGTGACTCAGAGATGAGGGCAAGCCATTCTTCTCCCTAAGTGCCTCTATCCACTGCTGCCGCTTTTTAAATCTCACTGGACATTCAGAAAAGGAAAGAATTAGCTTTGTTTATGTGGACGTGCATTCCAGGCAGGTCTGCATCAAAGGTGTCAGGGTGAATAAGACACCTTTTATCTTGCCTTCAAAAAGGCTCCACACACAACAGTCTTTAGAGCAGAGCTCTACAGATTCAGCGCCAGGCCCTACTTGTCTGCACACGTGTGACGGAGGACCATCAGGGGGCAGCTGTTAGCGCGGTGGAGGCACTGTTTCCCTGCAGAGTGGTGTGAGGGCCCAGGCACAGCGGTGTGCACTTGCCATCCCAGCACTCTGATGGGTGCTGCAGACTGGAGGCCAGCCTGGCCTACACAACAAGTTCAAGGCCCACTCAGGATACACAGTGAGATCCTGTCTCTAAAAGACCCAAATAAACAAATATACAAGCAATTTTTTTTTTCAAGACAGGATTTCTCTGTGTTAGCCTTGGCTGCCCTGGACTCATTTGTAGACCAGGGTGGCCTCCAACTCGCAGCGATTCACCTGCCTCTGCCTCCCAAGTGCTGGGATTAAAGGCGTGCACCACCACACCCGGCTAATAAATTAAAATTTAAAATGCAAGTAGGGGAAGCTGGAGAGATGGGTCAGTGGTTAAGAGCACCGTCTGTTCAATTCCCAGCACCCACATGGTGGCTCACAACCATCCACAATGAGATCTGGGGTCCGCTTCCGGTCTGCAGGCATACATGTGGGCAAAATACTGTATAAATAATAAATACATGCATCTTCTTTTAAAAAATGCAAGTAAGGGCTGGAGAAATGGCTTAGCAGTTAAGATCGCTGACTGTTCATCCATAGGAACTGAGTTTGGTGCCCAGCACTTATGTTAGACAGTTTACAACCACTTCTAACTATAGTTTCAGAGGGTGGATGTCCTCTTGTAGCCTTCACAGGCATCTACACACACACACACACACATTCACACTAACACACACACACAAATAAATAAATGGAAGTACACATGTGCTAGTTTGTATAGGAACGGCCCATAGGCTCATATATTAGGCAGTGGCACTGCTTGACAGGGGCTCGGGGGTGCGGCCTGTTGGAGGAAGTGCGTCATTGGTGGTGGGCTTCGTGGTCCTGCGGATCTGGATGTGGAACTCTCAGCTCCTTCTCCAGCAGTGTATCTGTGTGCTGCTGCCCCTCCCCCAATGCTGATAGTGAAGTAAAACTCTGAACTGTAAGCCCGTGCCAGTTAAATGCTTTCTTAGAGTTGCTGTGGTCATGGTGTCTCTTCACAGTAATAAAACAGTGACTAAGACAGCATATCAAAGTATAAGGAAAACAGTCATCAGTGAGCAAACTATTAAGTCTTGACTAAAATAAAACACCCCATAGTGTGCACATGAAACTCTGAATCTAGCTGGGAAAGGGATCTTGCAGATACCCAAGTGTGTGTGTGTGTGTGTGTGTGTGTGTGTGTGTTTTCTTGTGTTAAGATATATGTAATCCTGGCATTTTGGAGGTAGAAGGAGTGGAGCAGAAGTTTGAGGACATTGTTGGCTGGCTGTCTGAGGAGTTTGAGGCTGGCGTGGGTTTCATGACACCCTGCCTCAAGCAAATAAATAATATATAACATAAAATGTACTCTTTTTGCTGTTGATAAGCATGCAGCCCCATGGCGTCACACACACACACACCACCATGCAGCCACTGTTCATTCCCCACGCTCCCCATCCCCGTGTCCCAACTGGTCTACTTCTTGTCCCCAAGCATTGACCATGCTCATTTCCTTCTGTGTCTTATGTCACTCAGCCAAGGCTTACCCATACCGTGCCATGGGATGTGCCAGAACGCTCTTCCCCTTTAAGGCTGCATAACATCCCACCGCACTGTACACATCACATTTTGTCTACCCGCTTATTGGTGGGTATTGGGGTTTCCTCCGCTGGGCTACTGAACAGTGCTGTGATGAAGGTTGTCTATCTGCACGTGCATGTGCTTGTTTATTGTAGTATGTGTATCTATCGTATGCTGTAGGTTACACAAACCTTTAATCTAGAATTTGTATAATGTAGGCGATAAGTGGGTGTTTGTGCTTGTTTGTTTCCGTAGTTTTCACTGAGTGGCTGTCCAGGAACTCACTGTGTAGAGCAGGCTGGCCATGAACTGACAGAGATCTGCTTGCTTCTGCCTCCCAAGTGCTGGGATTAGAAAGGTGTGCACCACCACACCTGGAAGGAAGTAGCTTTAAAACTCCTTTAAGTTACTGGTTATAAAACCTGGCCATACCTCTGACGTACTCGGGCTTTAGATTTTTCACAGCATCCATGCCACACTGCAGATGAGCTATGTCAGAGCCCTGAGATGTGGGACTCGGGCATTGGGGTCAGTTGTAAATCTTACCAAGAGCAGCCAACTTTGAGAGGTACTGCCCTGAAAACTTGACTGGTGAACACTTGCTATGGTAGGGATGTAAAATGTTCGCACAGGCCCATTTGCTGAATGCTTGGTCCCAGCTGTTGGCGCTATTCTAGAGTTAGTTAGTGTGTGTGGGGGAGGTAAATAAGGCAGGTCAGTGGGGCAGGCCCCAGAGGTGGGGGGACCTTTCCTGCCCTTCCCTCTCTCCCCATTCCGTCCACCCTCTCTCTCATTGCCAGAATGTTCTGCCCAAGTGCATGGTATGAAGCAAGCATAGCCTGAACACTCTGAGTCTGGGAGCTGAATCCGCCTTCCCTCTGTTCCTTGTCCACTGGACATTCTGGTCGCTGAAATGCAGAAATAACGTGATACTGTTTCGCCCGACGTTCTTGCTCTCTCTCCTTACACATCCCAGAGTATGCAGAGGACTCCCTGACCTTCATATCCTATTTGGTCAAATCATATTCCCTGTCATACTTTTAAGACCCTCCAGCCAAAGTACTTGACACCTATCATTTCCAATCAGAGAAGTTGATATGGTGTCGCACGCCTGCAATCCCAGCCCTGGGGAGGCTGAGGCAGGAGGATCCGGAGTCCAAGATCAGCCTGGCCAGGTGCTCATGATGAAGAAGGAAAGAGTGGCTCTACCAGAGGTAAGGTGGATCCTGTATACTGAAATGTGTAGAAAAACTTCATTTTAAAAAAAGGTTTATTTATTTATTGCTATATACATGCTCTGCCTGCATATACACCTACAGGCCAGAAGAGGGCATCAGATCACATTATAGATGGTTGGGAGGCACCATATGGTTGCTGGGAATTGAAGTCAGGACCTCTGGAAGAGCAGTCGGTGCTTTTAACCGCTGAGCCACCTCTCCAGCCCCAGAACAAACTTCGGTAATGCGGCTCTAGACATACTAATTTCAGCACTAAAAATGAATTCTAACACAATTAGTACTTGCTGCTGCTTTATCTTAAGGCAGAACAGTCCCTGCCACACAGCAAATGCCATGTGAGAGCTAGCTTTGAGATTCATTAGCGGGCATCCTTGAGAAGGGAGCTGATGGCAAGGGGCATTACTTCTTGGCCTTTGGCTAAGATCTAGTGTGACTACATGAAGAGCAGACTTCAGGGCGAGACTGTCTTAGGGTTTCTGTTGCTGTGAAAAGACACCATGACCACGGCAACTTTTTTTTTTCCTTTTTTTCTCTTTCTTTAAAAAAATTATTTATTTATTTATTTATTTATTTATTTATTTATTTATCGAGACAGGGTTTCTCTGCGTAGCCCTGTCTGCCTTGGAACTCTCTATAGACCAGGCTACAGAAATCTGCCTCCTGAGCGCTGGGATTAAAGGCGTGCACCACCGTGAGCAGTGACCAATGCAACTCTTAAAAGGCGATCATTTAGTGGGCGCCGGCTTACAATTTCAGAGTCCATTACTGCCATGGCAGCGTGCAGGCAGCTCTGGTGGGGGAGAAGGAGGGGGGGGGAGCACGAACTCTACATCTGCACCAGCAGGGTGAGAACTGGCTTGAGCTTCTGAGGCCCCAAAGCCCGCCCCCAAAGTGACACACTTCCTCCAACAAGGGACAGCTACTCCAGCAAGGCCACACATCCGAACAGTGCCACTCTACTGGCCAAGTATTCAGCCACACGAGTCTATTGGGGCCATTGCTATTCAAACCGCCAGAGACTGAATGGTACAGAGATGAAGGGCAAGGGAGAAAGACACTGGATGGCTGGATGCATGTAAAGTCTAAAGCCTAATACTAAATATTTTATATGCCTCTTTATCTTATAATTACATAAATGCATATGAAAGTGGTGTGTTAGTAGAATGGTTGCTAAATATAAGTATAAATAAGATGTTTACAAAAAATTCATAAGAAAGGGTGAGATACGTAGCTGGGGTAGAGGCTTGCCTGGTCTTCAGTAGGGCCTGTGACTGAACCACAGTACTCTGAGGAAAATATCCTACAGAAATGTAAGTGAATTTGAATATAAAAGAATATATGCCAAAGAAGGGCTATTATTAGTTTTTAGAGTCAATTATGCAGCAATTAGAAAATTTCAGTGGTTTCATAAAATTTTACTACAGTACATTAAAATGTAGAAACACACTGCTCCAAGCTTTAAACGAGAGTAAAACAAGGCTTAAATTAATGGAGAACTATTAGGGAATGATTGTTTTGAGGGTTTTATGTTTGTTTGTTTGTTTGTTTTCAGCCAGGTTCCTGGCTGGCCTAGGGGCCACAGCGATTCACCTGCCCCTGCTGGAATTAAAGGTGCCAGGCATGGTGGCACATGCCTTAAATCCCAGCACTTGGGAGGCAGAGGGAGCGCTGTGAGTTCGAGGCCAGCCTGGTCTATAAAGTGAGTCCCGGACAGCCAAGGCTACCCAGAGAGACCTTGTCTCAGAAATAAATAAAAAAAATAAAAAATAAAGGTGTGTCCTACACGCCCAGCAGAAGCCATTTCTATAACACAGTGGAAGAAAGTACATTTTTACCCACTTTGAGGAAATCAATAGAAAGATACTGGAGGATCTGAATCAGGTACGTTATAATTTTAATTATCTGTAAATGGGAACAAAATAACCAATAAGGATATATGAAGGGCTGTTGAGGTGGCTCACTTGGTAAAGGTACTACTAGCCTTCGAGCCTGAAGACCTGACTTTGACCCCCAGTTCTCACATGGTGAAAGGAGGAAGCTGACCCCATCATTCATCAACGGTTCTCTGCACATGCATGGACACACAAACAAATCAATGTAGTTAAAAACAATTCTTAAAGAGTTCATGATGTTGCCAGGCGTGGTGGCACATGCCTTTGATCCCAGTACTCAGGAGACAGGGGCAGGGAGATTGCTGTGAGTTGATCTACAAAATGAGTCCAGGACAGCCAGTGAGTCTGGACAAAGTGAGTCCAGACAGAGAAACCTTGTCTTGAAAAAACAAACAAACAAAAGACAGCCAGGAAAAAAAAAAAAGAGTGCATGATAAGTTCTAGGAGATGTCTTGCTTAATAGGCTCAGAACACTTACTGCCCCCGTGTGAGGACCTGAGTTCTGGTTACCAGCACTCCAAACCAGGAATAGCTGTATGTGCCCCTAAGCCCAGGGCTGGTAGGGGAGTGGGAACAGAAGGGCAGCTGGTGGCGGGCCTGACCAACATATAACACACGATAGTGAGCCCTGGGTTCAGTGAGAGCCTCTCGGCTCAAGAGAATAAGAGCAGGGAGGGAGGGCATCTGAAATCCTCTTCTTACACCCATCACCCACTACCCACCACACAACCACCACACACCACACACCACACACCACACAACCACCACAAACCACACACCACAATACAGGGAAGCACACTCATACACCAAAACTAACCCCTCCCCAAGTAAAACAAACAACCCCTCCCCACACACACACACAAATTTCCTTGCTGGCTCTCCCTCTAGTCAGCTCCTCTCCCTGGTTTCTTGCTTTCCTGGAAACCCATCTTCCAGCCTGGCAGAGCAAGATCCCTTCAGAATTATTGATAAGACCATGACAACTCTCATCACGTCACACTCCAAATTACCTCCCCATCCTGCTTAAAAAAAATCCAAATCCCTAGGCAGGTCTACGAGGCCCCACGTGACCACTCACCTCCCCAGAGCCAGCTAGCTGGTCCCTCGGCCTTCAATATTCATCCTGAGCCCACCTCACAAGACGGGATCCTTTTTATACTTCCGATCTCAGCTTAAACGCTTCTTCCTTCTAGAAGCCATAAGCAAGCTCCGCATTTAAAGCAGACGAAGATATTCCATGTTTTCCTGTATGGCAGCCACCACCAACACTTAGTACTCAGGACACGCTCTCAGAACTTGAAGAGACAAGGCTCCATTCTTCACATACTCATCTTTTCTTCTTCTTCTTCTTCTTCTTCTTCTTCTTCTTCTTCTTCTTCTTCTTCTTTTTTTTTTTTTTTTTTTTTTTTTTTGGTTTTTCGAGACAGGGTTTCTCTGTGCAGCCTTGGCCATCCTGGACTCACTTTGTAGACCAGGCTGGCCTCGAACTCACAGTGATCCGCCTGCCTCTGCCTCCCGAGTGCTGGGATTAAAGGCGTGTGCCACTACCCCCGGCCTCACATACTCATCTTTAGCAAGTTAACTGAATCCCAAGTATTAGGGAAAAACTCGAGCAGGCAGCAAGAAAGTATCTCTCTCTATCTCTCTCTCTCTCTCTCTCTCCTTCTCCCCCTCCCCTCCCCCTCCCCCTTCCCTCTCTCTCTCTCCCTCTCTCTCAGGGAAGTCTCTCAACAGAGCCGGCACTGGATCATTTTGCCCTGCTGTCTGTAGTCACAGTGACCCCGCTCACATGATCCACTTGTTCTCACTCTAGCTCATTGCAAGGCGCTGTGCCGGTGGGAATTACCCTTCGTGACAGACTACTAGAGGGCGTCTGTGTGTGGAGTATGTGGGGCACATGCTAAGGCCTCCGTGAGCGCCTTTGTTCTGGGTGGCCCTTCAGTGATGTGGCTGAGGTCTCTCCACAGCAGACAGAACCCTGCTTTAACTGTGCTGCCTGCAGATTCAATGTTAATATCACCTGAAAACTGTTCTTATAGCAACACCCAGAATGCTTGAAATATTTCCTGGGTATCCCCAAACCCAAGCAAGTGGACACAGAATACTCTCAGTGTGACTCAGGGAGGCTTCTGGAAAGGGTGGCCAACTGTGCAGAATGGGGCTGTAAGTTCAGCTAAGAACTTTATAGGGGGCTTAAGAGTGCTTGGTTATCTTGTAGAGAACCTGGTTCACTGCCTAGCTCCTATGTCAGGTGGCTAACAAGTGCTTTCAACTCCAGCCCACGAGAGCTGAAACCCTCTCCTGGCCTTGATGGGAACCCACGGACTTGTGGCATACAGATATGCATGCTCATGAATAAAAATACAACTGGGAAAAAAATCTCAGGAAGATCATTTGGCATGATGGAAGCCAAGAGAGTTTTGATGAGCAATCCCATCAGCCGAAGCTTCGATGAAGATGTTGTAGGTGACTAGGAGGTGAGAATGCTGAGATGCTGAACGGTACTTCATGGAAAGAGAGAAGGCAGTGGGGGGAGGAACGGGGTAGCTTGAAGCGAGGAGGATAATCTAATTGCTTCTGCTTCTCAATGAAATGTGAGGCAAGCTCTTCTGATGAAAATGTAAAGGAAGTGGCCTAAGGATACTCTTAGAAAGACAGAGAATAACAGTGATTTTTTTTTGGGGGGGGGGGTTGTTCGTTTGCTTGCTTCTTAGATTTTTGAGACAGGGTCTCACAGAACCCGGGGTGGCCTCAAATTCGCTTTACAACTAAGGATGACCTTGTACCCTTGATCCTTGTGACTCCAGTTGTAAGGGCTGAGCTTATAGGCATGTACCACCACCCATGGCTATGACCGTAACTTTGCAGAGCGCAGACTAGAATTGTGAGGCAGGCAGGAAAACTCTACCTTGGATTTATAATCCTGAACTTGAGAAGGAGCCTGGTTCTGTATTTGATTATTAAATACTTGCCATGCTCGGGGCAGGTCAGGAATAGACGCCAGCCGGAGGCCAACCAGGCTGCCCCTGCCAGCTAAGTACAGCAGGGGAAAGAAGTCGGGGGATGGGAAGTCATCGGGATCACTGACCTTTGTTTAAGTGTGAGTTCAGCTCCTCTGAACATCCTTGTAGATTCCTCACTGGGAAGACACTTTTCTATTATTAGAAAGGCTTGAGAGGATAGAACATTTCCTTAAAGATGCACTCTCAGTAAAATTACTCAGCCAAAGAGAACAGCATGGGGCAACTAATGTGATCTCACCATAATACAGAAAAAAATTTAAGGCAATTCGGTTTTAATATATACACATTTAAGTTTAATTGGAAGCTTTAAATGTCACTTTTAAAAATTTTTTATTATGAATTATAGTTTCATGGAAACTGGCAAACACTATAGAGGTTGCATACACGCCTCACCCAGATTCCTCATAGTGCACATCACGAGTGTGCGACTTCAAAAGCAGGAGACTGACACTGGGACAAGGCCCCAGTGTCCCATGGTTCCAACGCATTGTGTTACCTGTAGAAATAGGTAATCGGTGAAACTGATACAGAATCAGGTCCTCACAAAGATCTCAAAAGTCAATCAGAACAGCATTTGCTTGGGAAGACAAATATCACCCCCTACCCCCGTTTCGTGAGACAATTACTTTAGTATACCTTTCTTGTGTAACAATGTATACAGTGTTTTTATGGATGGGTCGCCTTCTTCATCTTTTACTTTGCAGACATCAAGGTCTGGAGTTACAGAGCTGTTGTGAGGGAATAATGAAACTGCTTTCTCCACCTGCTACTTAAGATGGCTACATGGGAAGTAGCCAGAACAGCCAAACTTATCTATTCTTCAGTAGTCACTGCATCTATGTAGCATTGAAGTTAAACAAGGAGAAGGCTGGAGAAATGGCTCTGTGGTAGAAAAGAAAGGAAAAGGAAAGAAAAAAAAGTATACGGGTTGCTCTCCCAGAGGACCCAGGTTTAATTTCCAGCTCTCACCTGGCAGATTGGAACTTCCATCTCAGTGGATTTGACACTCTCTTCTGGCCGCCTGGATACCAGGCACACACAGTGCACACAGACACACATTGCAGGCAAGGCACACACACATAAAAAATAATTTTAAAAAAATTAAAGGAAACCATCTCAAAGTGAATTAACTGTTTTTTTTTTTTTTCGTTTATTAGTCCTACTTTGCACCTGGATCATCCAACTTCCAAAAATAATTACTCAATTTTGAAAGAAGCGATTATGTATGCACATATGTAAATCTGATATCACACTTACCTTTTATTCTTTCGTGGTGTTGAGGAGAGAATCCAGGCATTCAAACCCTTTCCCCAGCCTTCTTCTTACATTCTGAAGCTGCACAGGCTGCCCTTGAACTGACTCTTTACAGGTAGGCTTTGAACTTGCCATTCTCCTGCCCTGTCCTTTCAAGCAGGACAGAGTACAGACTGCCACGCGATGGTTTCAGCCCTCGATCTAAGCATTGTTTCTGCTTTTTGAGACCCAATCTCACTCTGTAGGCTCATCCTTCACAACTCTTGAAAACAACACTTAGAGCAGACCCTGTACAGCTGAAGAGAAAGGCCAACTCTGGGAGCTAGGACATTCATTTCGCATAGGGAGACAGCGTAGGTTGCACCTCATAGAGCTCTAAGCACTGATGACTGAAGTTAATACATTTCAGGTGATGGGGCTGACCGTCACAGACATGAAGCTGCAAATAATAAGGGGTAAGAATGAATGCCACTGTGCTGCCTTGAGGGTTGGGGATATCTGTGTGAACGTCCTAATTTAAAGTGTTCTAGATATGCAGTATCTGTGTATACAAGGATTAGTTTTGTACATCTGTGTCCATGAGAGAGGTAACACATGGGAACATGGATACCTGACCAGTGCAAAAACTGACAGCATTCATGCCCAGATCTTGTTTTTGAAAAACTGGGGGGGGGGGGGGGAGGGGCAGCAAAGACCATTGTTTCCTTGGTGGTGGTGGTGGTGGTGATGGTGATGGTGGTGGTGGTAGTTGTGGTGGTGGTGGTGGTAGTGGTGCTTGTGGTGGTGGTGATGGTGGTGTGCAGGAAAAATACAAGATGAGCCTGGAAGTACTAGAGAATGTGTGCCGAAGCCCCAAAACATCCCAGCATGCAGCGAGGCAGAGGCAGGCAGATCTCTGTGAGTTCAAGGCCTGCCTGGTCTACAAAGCAAGTCTAGGACGGCCAGGACTACACAGAGAAACCCTGTCTCAAACAAAAACAAAACAAAACAAAACAAAAAACCCACCACCACCAACAAAAAAAAACAAAGCCAAGAAGGTCAACATCATGTCATAAGCACCTAGGAATAAACTTTAAAGAATTCTGAAAGGCCAAAGCTGGAAGAATTTAGGCAAATGTATCAAAGGACAGAATTAAAGGACAAAAAGTGTGTGTGTGTGTGTGTGTGTGTGTGTGTGTGTACACCCATCCATCTGGGATGCCATCCAGACAGACTGAATAACAAATCTTCCCTATGCAGATGTAAATAGAAGGCTAAAATGCCTGAGACCTGTGAGCTGGCTAACAAACTTGTGGACCAGTGTACCTTGAGTCTCTTCTGATGCATAAAAGATACCCCAGCCCCATCATGAAAGCTAAGTGTTGGGATTGGAAGACAGCTTGGAGGTCAAGAGTACCAGCTGCTCTTTCAGAGGACCTAGGTTTGGTTCCTGGCACCTACATGGCTGCTCACAATGGTCTGTGTCATTCCACTTCCAGGGATCCAATGATGTCTTTCTGGCCCCTGAGGGCACTGTATGCAGGTGATGCCTTACATACACATAAAAATAGAATTATATGTATGTATGTATATATATAATTTTCAAAAGTTGAATTTTAAATATTAAAAATGCCTTTCATGTCCATCTTTAGGGGTTCTGGAACCATTTCCCACAGCTTGCAAAGCCGTATAAGCAGAAGAAACAATAAGCCCAGCACCCTCTCACTTCCTCTGTCTAAAAAAACCACTTGGGGTACTTCATGAGCTCTCCCCATCTTCCCACAGACATTTTACCATTCCAAGGACAGAATCCCTCCTCTGAGCTTAGAGCTTGATGTCATGGCATTGCTTGAACACGTACCATTCACATCCAGCACTAAAAGCTATGGTTTGTAAATATGTTTTTTTCCCTAAATCTCATGTGTGGGATATGGGGCTGTCTTAGTATATCCACATCTGTTAACTGTAATTGCTTCATGCAGAGGTAGTGCAGCTAGTTTAATTTGGAAGACTGAGAGGGTATAAATACCAGGGCACACAGAGAGAAAGAAAGGATTCAAGAATCCTTCAAGAAATCGCTTCAAAAAAAAAAAAACAGAAAACAAAAAAAAAACAAAGCCTTCAAAGAGACGGTTCCTGGTCCATCTTGCTGCTGTGTTTGCCGTTGCTGGGCTGTTGGGCTGCCTGATATCCTGACTGAGATCGGTATTGCCCCAGAGCCTGCCGACCCTAACCAGCCGGGAGCGGCTAGAAAGAACTCTACCCCCTTTCCCTGCTAACTTTCTTCTCTCCTACCTGGGGTAGAGGGGTTGGAAGAGAGATAGAGGTATACAAATCCAAATAAAATAGATTTTTAAAAGGTGCCAACCTTCCTCAAGCTCACAGAATGACTAGCCAGCTCATGGTGCATTCAAAAGGACAAGAGCCAAGTATATATGCATGCATTTTAATACTCTACTTTTAAGCAAAATGCTCTGGTCTATTTGGAAAAACCTAGAATGTGCCCCTGAGAGGAAAATTTGTCTTCTAACAGCTTAGCTTCCAAGTTGGTTCCATGGTTGGTTTTCTAAAGCTTAACAGGTCAATAAGAAAGTGCTATATTGCATACACACGAGCACACTCTACAAGAAACTCTGAAAAGCCGGGTCAGGGTGGCAGTAGTGGTGGTGGTGGTGGTTGTGGTGTGTGTGTGTGTGTGCGCGTGCGTGTGTGTGTGTGTCTGTGTGTGTCTGTGTGTGTGTCTGTGTGTAAGATACCTTGGGAGGCCCTCAGGCTCAGCCTCCTCCCTTCCCTTGCAGGGGGTTGTGGCAGCTCAATCTCCAGAAAGGTCTGCCCTGCTCACCAATGGGCAGCTTAGATGACACTTTTCCCTGCGGCTGCTGTTTACTCAGATGTCCAAACTTAGTAGTTGTGAGGCCATGCTAGTGGGCTGTCAGGCCATGAGCTGTCAGGTGATGCTGATGGGCTGTCAGGTAATGCTAGTGGACTGTCAGGCCATGCTGGTGGGATATCAGGCCATCGGCCGTCAGGCCATGCTGGTGGGCTGTCAGGCCATGCTAGTGGGCTGTCAGGCCATTGGCTGTCAGGTAATGCTGATGGGCTGTCAGGCAATGCTAGTGGGCTGTCAGGCCATGCTGGTGGGCTGTCAGGCCATCGGCTGTCAGGCCGTGCTGGTGGGCTGTCAGGCCAGGCTGGTAGGGTGTCAATCCATGCTGGTGGGCTGTCAGGTCTTGCTGGTGGGCTGTTAAGCCTTACTGGTGGGATGTCAGGCCCTTCACTGGTGCATTTGAAAACTGACATGAAGTTTCACTGACAAACAGCTAGCTGCACAGGCACGATTTGGGTGAAAGGTCAGGAGTTAGAGCCGTGGAAGACAAGAACACAGATAACAACAAAGTTGAAAAAAAAGCTCACAAGATCAAAGAGAATTACACAGGCCCATGTTCGTGGAAGCAGGTCAGTCTGATTAAACAAAGGCACTGCTTTTATTTGATGTTGGGCATTGATCTGGTCATTCCTACACAGTAGATTAGAGATTACTTTTTATGTACATAGAGGCAGTGCCACTTGCCGACAGCTGCACAAGCAATTCCCAGTTGCCTGCTCAGTGTGCACAGCGCACAGACCAGGAGGACAGACGCAGCAGTGCTGCATAATGGCAGGGAATGTCCCTGCCACTTGGAAGTATTCAGATCTGCCTTTGCTAGAGGCTAAGTCCTCAAACTTGAGAAAAGGGCCCACATTGCTGAATGAGTCTGTGGCACACAGGTAGACTGTCTTGAGTTGTTGGCTGCATCTAAGCGGTGCTCCATGAAGGAGCTCAAGTTTGCCATCTGCTCTACAGTAAGGTGAGACATGCCTTTGGAGTCATTACCAGGGTGTCCCCTGACAAGACTGCAATGGTGAGGGGTCAGCAAAGGGCACAGAGATGAGCCACTCCGGAGTCTTGCACGTGAACAGCTACTTGTATAGTGGAAGGGTAGCGGCTGTGATTAGCTAACACATTACCTCAGACTGGACAGACCCACCAGAGTCTCTATGTGGAGGAAGCACATTAAATGAGACATGGCGAGAGCAGACTCACCAGGCCAGCTACCGACCACTCAGCATCTTCAGAAGTCAGTGTTCTGACTTCCGGGAACACTCAGAGCACGGTGTGCCATGCTTGCGCCTGCATTTTCTCCTACAGGGAGAGTTGCTAGAAAGGTCTCACATAGCCAAGTCCACATTCTCCAGATCATTGGCTTGAGATCTTTATATGACTTTTTATGCATAAATTAAAGAGACCAGAGCTATTTTCAGACAAAGCAGCGCAGTACCATGAGACACAAGGTTGGCATCTGATGCTTCTGTGACCTTTGCTAGTAGTTATATTGTACTTCACACATCTCTATTTCCCGTGTGTCTCTGTGGGGCTCTAAGACCAAAGCCAGGCAAAATTCACAGTAACATGGCTGTCCTAGTTTCCTGCTACTGTGATAAAGACTGTGACCAAAAGCAACTTGGGGAGAAAAGGGTTTATTTGGTCTTTACATCTCTAGCATGGTCCAGCACTGATGGGAGCAGGAATTCATGAAGGACAGGAATCTAGATAGGCAAGAACCATGGTGGAATACAGTTTACCAACTTGCTTCCCATGGCTCAGTCAGCTTGATTCATCATCATCATCATCATCATCATCACCACCATCATCACCACCACCATCATCACCACCACCACCATCATCACCACCACCACCATCATCACCACCACCACCATCACCACCACCATCACCACCACCTCCACCATCACCACCACCACCATCACCATCACCACCACCATCATCACCACCACCATCACCACCACCACCATCATCACCACCTCCACCATCACCACCACCACCACCACCACATCATCACCACCACCATCATCACCACCACCACCACATCATCACCATCACCATCATCACCACCACCACCATCATTACCACCACCACCACCACTACCACCACCACCACATCACCACCACTATCATCATTTTTAATACGATTGTGGTGATTTGACTGAGAATGGCCCTTAACAGCTCAAATGTTTGAATGCTTGTTCCAAAGTTGGCAGAACTGTTTGAGAAGGATTAGGAGGTGTGGCCTTGTTGGAGTTTTGTCACCGAGAGTGGACTTGGAGGTTTCCAAAGCCCATGCCATTCCCAGTTAGTGCTCCCTCTCCTTTTGTTTCTCCCTCCTCCTCCTTCTCTTCTCTCTTTCAACGTGAAGATCATCAGGATGTAAGTAGGCCCTTAGCTACTGCTTCAGCACCATGCCTGCCTGCCTACTGCCTTGACATGACATTTGTGAACTAGCCCTCTGAAACTGTGACCAGAAAATACTCCACCACACAACATGGACATATGCTCAACCATGTTCATAGTGGCATTATTCATAATAGCCAGAACCTGGAAACAGCCTAAGTGTCCCTCAGTAGAAGAATGGATAAAGAAACTGTGGTACATTTACACTATGAAATACTACTCAGCTATTAAAAACAAGGAATACCCAAAATTTGTGGACAAATGGATTGAACTAGAAATGATCATAATGAGTCAGTTAACCCAGAAGCAGAAAGAGTCAAATGGTATATACTCACTTATATCTAGACACTAGCCCAAGGGGCATGTCCCATGAATGTCTTCACTTACCAGGAAAGTGGGTCAGAGGGGAGGACATCCATTTGGGACTTTAGGTGAGAGAAGCATGGGAGAATAGGGAAATAGAAGGATCCAGAGGGTCCTAGAAACCTACAAGAAGAACATTATGATGGGCAGATCTGGGCCAGGGGTCCTGCTCAAACTATGGAACCAGCCAAGGACAATACGGGCAGTAAACTTCAAACCCGGAACCAGATCTAGCCGATGGACAGCACATTCTCCACCACTGAGTGGAGAGTGGGGTCTGACTTTCACATGAACTCTGGTGCCCCATTTTTGACCACATCCCCAGGATGGGGAGGCCTGGAGGCACTCAGAGGAAGGATAGCAGGCTACCAAGAAGAGACTTGATACCCTATGAGCATATACAGGGGGAGGAGGTCCCCCTCAGTCACAGTCATAGGGGAGGGGAGTAAGGGGAAAATGGGAGGGAGGAATGGGAGGATAAAAGGGATGGGCTAACAACTGAGATGTAATATGAATAAATTATTAAAGTATTAAAAAAAAGAAAGAAAATTGCTCGCTGACTTGTCTACAGGCCAATTTGATGCTGGCATTTCTCTTTTCCCAGATGTCAAGTTAACAAAACCAAAACCAAAAACCAAAAACCTCCACCACCAACAAAAAACTGACTGGTACAACAGCCTTACATTTCAGAGTGACAGATCTAGAAATGGGTATCAAAGAAATTTCCAGGTCAGGGAAGGGAGGTCCCTCAAATATATGGGGATGGAGTACTTAGTTTTGAGATAAAGACTATTTCACGGTGTAATTTACTGCTGGAGTCTGTGAGAAGACTCTAGGAAGGGTTAGTTTAACACACGGGGAGTCCCTTCAGATTATCACATGATGACCTTGGCTGCCCTGAGTGCAGGGGTTTCATTTTGATGCCAGTGCAGGTGGTTAGCAGTACTGCCAGGTGGGAGTTTACCTGTGTTTTTCCGAACAGTAATGGACACCTATTTGAGCATTTGGAGGGAACAGATGGCAGGGACCGTCAGCAAAGACCACACACTGAAGATATGCTTCAAGTATAACAACTCTTTCTAACTGTTTTTCACTGCTGGGGACCAAGCCCAAGGCTAGCCTATCCAGGTGAAGTGAGCGCTCAGCCACTGAGTCACACCCTCAGCCCAATTCCTGTCTACAGCAAGCTATTATGTGGCACTATTTGCTCTTGCTACCATATATAGCTCAGGATAGTCCTGAGCTCATTATGTAACTGAGGTTAGTCTCAAATTTGCAGTGCAGGGAGTACAAGTATGTGCTACTACTCTTGGCTTCCAAAACTTGCTTTAAAAAGCTATGATCTGCTGGGTATGATGGTATATGCCTATAGTCCCAGCACTTGGGAGGTGAGGGCAAAAGAAAAGGAGTTCAAGGCTAGCCTGGGCTACATAAGACAAAAGATATATATATGTATTTTTTTTTTGGCTGGGGCATGGGAATAATTCCAGACAAGGTTCCTCTGTGTAGCCTGGCTATCTGGCTATTCTGGAACTTGCTCTGCAGCCCAGACTGGCCTCCAACTCACCAAGATCTGCCTGCCTCTGCCTCCTGAGGGCCAGATTAAAGGTGAGCACCACCACTGCTTCGATAGACTTAAGAGACAAAGGCCATTAGAGTACAGCAATTGCTTCCCCCAGTGTTGTTTTTGTTTCATGTGTCCTGAGGAGTAAGTAGAGGGGATGGAAACTTAATAAGAAGATTCTTTGCAAGCAAAGTGAGTGCCTAGGCTTGCTAAATTTTTTATATGAAGAATAGAGGTCGGGAACGGAAATGGGCAATGCCGATTTCAGGGTTTTAAAAGAGATCAGTGGACCAGGAAGGCAGGGTTCCACAGCCATGACTGGAAGAGCTAAGGTCAGGAATCCACCGGCTGTCAGTTCGTACAATCTTGTGTCCTATGAGAAAGCATGAACAGACTCAAGACATTCTGAGGCCATGAATACCCTGAACTATTTTAACACCCCAAGTAGGGAAGACCTAAGTGCACCCCACTGTCCCAGTCAGCCAGTGCCTTGAAGGCCAACCATCAGAGTACAAGAGGGTATTTTCTCTGTGTGTGTGGTTCTGAGGGTTGGGCAGGTTAAGTATGAACTCAGAACTTGTGCTATGATTAAGGAAAACATGACAAGGTGCTTACACTGAATGGAAGTTTCTTTTGGTTCAGCTGCGACTCCTTCCAAAGGCTTTTTGCAATGGTTTTAAGGGTTTTCTGTGTCAGCCTTAAAGAGCACAGGAACGGGTGATTTGGGGTGTTTTTCTTTTCTTTCTCTTGTTTGTGTAAGCCTGGCTGTCCTGGAACTCTCTCCGTCAACCAGACTGTCCTGAATTCACAGGGATCCGCCTGGCTCCTCTGACTCCAGAGTCCGGGGATGAAAGGCGTACACGCCACCGCCCCTGTTGAGAGTCCTTTCGTTTCTTTTTAAGCAAATGTCAGCTTCTGCCTCTGCAGCACAAGGGCTCAGGAACCCTCCAGATATCATGCTCGTAGTCTGAGCCGGTCTGGGTCATTCCTTTCGCTCTAGGGCAGGAATATACCTGCTGCGTTGGGGAGCAGCCCTGGCGGATCGGCCTGAGGGGGCAAAGCGCAGCCGTCAGATGCGGGAGAGTCCCACTCCTCGGTTCTGGCCTCCCGGAGCTCGAGGCTGGCAAAGCTCAAGGGGACACGGGGTGGTCCTGAAGCCCTCCCTACCTGCAGAACGGACGCTGCAAAGTCAGTAGTCCTAAGGCGGGGACCCCAAGCAAGCCACACTCGGACCCGAAACCTTGGAGCGGAAAACCCGTGGCTTGGGGCCGTAAACAATCAGCCAATCCAAAGTAGGGCTATCCGAGCAGCCAGCCAATCCCAGAGAAGACTCTCGGGGCGGGGCGGAGGGCGGTATCTGTGCGTGCTGTAGTCAGTTCTCGGGCCCGGCCATTGGCTGCCAGGGATATTCAGCTCGCCTCTCCCCTTCCGGGTCTGGATCTGAAGGAAGAAGTCGGGGAGTGTGTGGAACGACCTTCTCTGGAAGCCACACCTCCAAAATCAGACCTATTAGCTTCCCACGCACCCTGCGAGGGATCTGGCGCTCTCCGCTCGTCTTCGCGATTGCTCTGTCCGCACTTCTGCGCTCACGGGAGGCTTTGCGTCCCGGCCTCCTAGCTTCCTGAGCGGCTATTTCTTAGGCCACAAAACTCTGGGTTCCATCCCCAGCATCACTTAAACCAGTAGTAATGGTGCAAGCCTATAACGCGCTGGGGTGGGCGGAGACAGGGAGATCTTGGTTGGGTTCAGGGTACACGTAGGCATGGCAGCCTACCCATAATCCTGGTTCTTGGGCGGCAGAGACAGGGTCCGCAGGACAAACTGGCTGGCTGGACTGGACTAGTGAGCTCTGAGTTCAAATGCTGTCTCTTGACTTTTTGTATGTAAGCCTAGCTTTAATGGCTAAGCCATCTCTCCAGTCCCCCACAGAACCATCAATAACTCTAGTCCAGGGGTCTAATGCCCTCTACTGGCCTCCTCAGGCACCAGGGACTCACAGAGTGTACAGACACAGATACGCGCAGGCAATACACTAATGCACAGAAGATAAATATAGGAGAAGAGGTATCATAGCGAGGGTCAATGCCACCCCAGGAGACTGAGGAAGGGATGACAAAGTGGAAAACCCAAAACGACTCTATGAGGCAAAAGAGAGGAACCAGGGGCTCTCCCTGCCAGTAGTGGGAAGGACCAACCGAGCATGCGCCAGGAAGGAGCTCTGTGCTCCGTGCAGGTGTAGAACAGCTCCAGGAAATCCTACCCAGCCAAGGACCAGAGCGACTGAGGCACGATGGAGTATGATGACATCAACTAGGCTGCAGGACAGGTGCTGGGTTGTCAGCCTATACTCAACATGGTTGAGCATATTTAAAAATCTTCAGCAACAAAGGTGGCCACGGTAGAACACCCCTACATATAATCTCATCACTTGAGAGGCCGAGGCAGTAGGATTGTTGCAAGTTTAGGCCAGCCTGATCTACCCAAGGAGATCCTGGCCAATCAGAGCTACATACTGAGGTTCTTCTTCTGGTTTGTTGTTGTTGTTGTTGTTGTTGTTTTTGTTTTGGGGGGGTTGTTTTTGTTTTGTTTTGATTTTTTTTTCGAGACAGGGTCTCTCTGTGTAGCCTTGGCTGTCCTGGACTCGCATTGCAAACAGGCTGGCCTCGAACACACAGGGATCCACCTGCCTCTGCCTCCTGAGTACTAGGATTAGAGGCGTGCGCCACCATGCCCAGCACTGAGGCTCTTCTTCTAATGAAGCAACAGGCCCTTAAATGATGTTCAGTAATAGCACGTGGCATAAAACGAAGATCAATAAAACATTGGTATTTACATGCCTGTCATATGTTCAGGCAAGCATGTTAGACACATTACGTTAGCTATCTGTGTTAGATGCTAGAAGCCGATTTTTAGTGCATATTTAGTACACTCCCTTTAGCTGCTCCATGTAGGGTATCTGGACCTGGGCCTGGTGTCAGACACCATCCTAGTCCTTAGGAGGCTGAACTGGTAGAATGGAGAGTTCCAGGCCACCCTTGGCTCCTTCATGAAAATTTGTCTCAACTAAGAACAAAAATAAGTCAAATGCAGTGCCTGTAATCTTCATGAGACCTGAAAGATGGGTGCAGGAGCTGGAAATCAAAGTCATCTTCCACCTCATAATGAGATTGAGGTCAGCCAGTTCTACAAGAGACCTTATCTTAAAACAAAATAAAAGCAAAAAGCCAACATTGATCCCATTTATCCCACCAACTCTTCTTCCCAGTCGGATGACTTAACTCCTCGATTTAACCCGAGGGCCCATGTATTGCTAACATTTTGGGAAAGCCATTTGATTACCCAGTTGTGAACACATTACGGGTTCTAAGCACATGCAGTCAGTGAAGCAAATGGTCACCCTGGCTCCACTTTTACACGTGCACACTCATGTGCACAAACGCAGGAACTTTGCAATGGCAAGAGAATAGGCACAAGACGGAAGGCAGACAGCATGGAATTTTCCATTCTTATACCATCTGTATTGGTATACACCATTGCATTACTTTTCTCTTGGTATGATCAAACACTATGACCAAGAAAGCTTATAGAAGAAAGAGTTTATTTGGGGCCTACAGATCTAAAATGATGGCTCAGGGGAGGTACCAGGTGGCAGCCAGGCATGGCGGCTGGAACAGCAGCCACTGTAAGCTCACATCTTGAACCACAACAAGAAGCTAAGAGGGGGCATTAAAAATAGCATGAGTGTTTTGAAACCTTAAAGGGTGTCCCCCCCAGTGACCCACTTCCTCTGGCAAGGTCACACCTCCTATGCCTTCCCAGTGGAAGCCAAGTATTCAAATGCCTGGAATTTGTTGGAGACATGTGGTTCAAATAACCACACCATTGAAGGTGTTTCTGCTAAGGGTGATTGTAGGCTAGAAATTAGAATCCCCTAAAATTAAGAATTCTATGAGAGTAGTCATGTTAGAAGCTGTCTGTTGACCAGATGGACTTACATCACACAGCTTCCTCTTTTACAGTGTTCAGTTATATTGGGTTTAAATCTGGTTTACATTTTTGAAGATTTTTTTTCCTTAAAATTATCATAGAGCATCCATTATGCATAGTGTCCAATGTACTCAGGGGTATCATGAATTATATTTGACTGGTCAGTTAGGCTAATTAGGATAAAATAACTATTTGATTAGAAATAAACCATTTTGTTGTTACTATTCTGAGAAGGGAGTCTCATATCTAGGCAGACCCGAAGCGCACTATGTAGCTGAAGATGACCTTGAACTCCTGATGTTACTTCTTCCACTCAATTCTGGGATTATAGACAGGCACCATCACACCTGCCAAACTGCTTAATTCTATTAAAGAAAGCTGAGTGACAGGAAAGATCTGACTCTTCTGTAGTATGATTTAATGAGGCTGCTTGAGCCGAGAGCTGTTCTACATCAAACAAGGAACACAAATCCCCCGGGGATCTATTTCTGGCTCTACAGCAGATTTTGCTGTTATACCCGGAGCAAGATGGAACCTGTTAGTTCTTTTCCATCTGCAAAATATGGGCGATGCTTTTAGCCTTTTTCACAGAGAAGCAGAATAAATGAGCACCATGAATGACCTTGACCTATTTTGTAACTGCAAATTCATCTTTATTGCTGTAATTTCATGAGAAATGAAAATCATCTCATGGGGGGGGGGGAATCTGACATCATGGGGGGGGGAATCTGACAAGTTAATATGAAGCTAAATCTTAAAAATATAGGCCAGCTGCTCTTTAAAATTCCAGTTTCCAAATTTGAATAAGAAGATAAATATGCCTTTCAAGTAATGAAACTAAGATGCAAACAAAAAGATGGCTTCTAACTTGCAGTCAAATTGTTTGGGGGAAAAGCATTCTATTTTCAGTAAGATTAGTAAGAGCATCTGGTTATTATTACATTAATACATTATTCAATGCTAAATCAAATGAGGCTGACTTGTTGGAAAGAAAAATAATGTCGTGGAGAATTTCTGTGTCCACGGGGATGGACATGGGGAATTAGGAAGTTAGTCTCTAATCCCAGCACTCAGGTAGGAGAGACAGGCAGATGTACTTAGTGAGTTCCAGGCTAGCCAGGGCCACATACTGAGCCTCTGTATCAGAGAGAAAGTAAGCTGGCCGAGAGCCTGTGTCAATGTGCTTTAGGATGGCTTGATCCCTCTGAGACCTCCTCAGCAATCTCAATACTGAAGTGGGTGGTGACAGACTATGGCAGGAAAGTCACTATGAGCTCTGGGATAGCCTAAGCGCTAGAGCCATTTCCAGCACAGTCTGGGCTATAGCGTGAGAGCCATCTCAACAAAATACCAACAGAAAAAAATGGCAACCCTCCCTTGAGAGGATCACACATCCTCATGGATGTCTTCATTCTTTCCCACAGTGCCTCTCAACCCTTACACTGTTTTTGCTGTTGCTGTTTGTTTGTTTGCTAGACAGGATCTTTCTACATAGCCATTGCTGTCCTGTAACTCATTATGCAGACATCCTGACCTCAAACTCACAGAAATCCTCCTACCTCTGCCTTCCAACGTTGGGATTAAACTGTGCTCCACCAGAGCCGAGTGTGGTGGCGCACGCCTTTAATCCCATCACTCAGGAGGCAAAGGCAGGCAGATTGGTGTGAGTTTGAGGCCAGCCTGGTCTACAAAGTGAGTCCAGGACAGCCAAGGCTACACAGAGAAACCCTGTCTCAAAAAACCAAAAACAAAAAGCAAAAACAAAAACAAACAAAAAAAATCCCAAAACAAAACAAAACAAAAAAACAAAAAAACACCCAAGCCAAACCAACCAACCAACCAACCAAAAACAAAACAAAACAAACAAAAAACCAAAACAACAACAAGACAAAATTGTGCTCCACCACACTTGTCCTTGTTCTTAAATTTCTCTCTCTCTCTCTCTCTCTCTCTCTCTCTCTCTCTCTCTCTCTCTCTCTCTCTCTCTCTCTCTGTCCCTCCCCCCCCCCTCTCTCTCTCTCTGTCCCTCTCTCTCTCTCTCTCTCTCTCTCTCTCTCTCTCTCTCTCTCTCTCTCTCTCTTTCTCTCTCTCTGATGAATGAGTGCTCTAGCTGCACGTATACTTTCATGCCAGAAGAGGGCATCAGATCACATTATAGATGACTGTGAGCCACCATGCAGTTGCTGGGAATTGAACTCAGGACCTCTGGAAGAGCAGGTGGCACTCTAAATCACTGAGCCATCTCTCCAACTCTTAAACTTGTCTCTCAATGAACTTTGGGAAAAAAAAACTCTGAACTCTGAAAAAAAAAAAGCTACCTTAATTCTGATGCTGAGGATATGGATATAGGAAGTAAGAAATGCACTCTTTTTTTTTTTCCTAGACAGGGTTTCTCTGTGTAGCCTTGGCTGTCCTGGACTCATTTTGTATATCGGGCTGGCCTCAAACTCACAGAGATCCACCTGCCTCTGCCTCCCAGAGTGCTGGGATTATAGGCATGCACCAAGACTCCCGGCTAAGAAATGCTCTTAAATTGAACCATTTTACAGGTCTTAATTTGGTTCTTGGTTCTGGAGTCTAGAAAGGCACCAACATTTATTGGGGGTTGGTCTGGTTGTTGCCCGGATGAGCAAACCCCAAAACATTTGTAACCTTGCTTTAAAAACTTATTTCTGTTTGACCAATAAAAAGCCAATACACCTGGGCAGGGCAAATAGAATAGGTGTGACTAAAGTTCACAGGTTTTTGGGACAGAGAGGATCTTGGGAAAGGAAGTAGGCAGAGAGACTGGGAGAGGATCTGGGGAAGGAGATGGGAAAGAGAAGAAGGAAGTAGGCTGCCTCCTTCAGTGAGGTGGAGTAAGAAGCCCATGGCCAGCATGGATGGAGGATTTGGCCCAGATGAAGATTAGCAGGTATTTGGGATTATGGATGGGAAGTAGCTCCATAGAAATGATTAGGAGCAGATGGAATAGGATTGTGGTAGGGAGATATGGGAGGTAGTTTACGGGACTAATATCTGCCCTGCCCCAGGTGAACCACGGCTTCTTTAAAATATAACATGTGGGTATGTTTTTATTGATTGGTATAATTATAATTAGCCTAATAATAATTACCCTGTAATAATAATTAGCCTAATAATAAATATTTATTAGGCCATACTTATAAATTAACTACAACAAACATTTGCTCAGTTTCCTTTGTGATGGAGAGTAGTGCGTGAGGGCACAAGGGCATCTGTGCATGGACGTGACTGGTACCTTGAAGGAAGATGCCTGTCATGTTTTAGAGAATGCTAACTCAGTCTCTCCTTTAAAGGGTTTTATTACTTTTACTTATGTGTCTATGTGTCTGTGTGAATGCATACCACATGTTTGTGCCCTTGGAGATCAGATGCCCTGGAACTGCAGTTAACAGTGAGCTGTCTGACACTAGCAGTAAGCACCTTTAAGCCCCATCCTACCCCCAGCCTTCTCTCCAGCCCCTAAAGTTCCTCTTCCCTTTCGTTTTCTTTTTTCTTTTTCTTTTTGGTAGTTCTCCCTAGCTTGGAACTTGCTGTGTACAACAGGTTGGCCTCACACTCCCAGAGATCCATCTGCCTCTGTTTTCAGAGGGAGATTAAAGGTGTGTGCTCTAGCTAGACTTTTGGCTACTTCACTGGGTTCTTTTTCCAACCTCCTTACGCCATTCCTATCCCTTCCAATGCCCCAAGACTAGGTAGGACAGAAAGAAGGTCAGAGGGGGAAAGGGTGGTCGATATGGTTAGACAACTTCCTGCTGACTAGGGGGTTTCCTGGGAGCAAGTTTCATCTTCACTGGCAGGAGATCTCCAATCAGCAAGCAAGAATCCAGAAGCCAGCAAACAGCTACCAGCAACAGCAGGAGGAACAAACCGCAATCACCAACAGCAGCAGCAGCAGCAGCAGCAGAGGGAGCAGCAGTTGCCACCACTCTTGGGGCTCTGGCATTTTTATGTACCCTCTGAAGAGTCCCCAGAATTCCAAACATAAACTATCTTCAGTTGGCAAAATCATGCCCCTGCTACAGCACAAGGCAAATCACAGTCAGCTGCTCTAGACAACCTGAAGCTGACCCCATATCCTACACCTGGGATTAAAACAAAAAAACCCATTCACATAACATTTTTTGTGTTCTTAAAGAAACCAAAAATTCTCACTACAATGTGTCTTCACCCAGGTTCTGAGTCAACCTCTAGATAAATACTTCAATCCATTCGTGAAAGTGATGCTCCTAACCAGATCACCCAAAGAATACCATCAGCTAAGAGATCCTTTTCCACAAGAGTACATTCTAAGTGACCAACAGGCCATATCGGTGAGGAAAGCTCCATCCTTATGTCACTTGTGTGGTGTGACACACGGAGTAAATTCACTTATTTTTTTGAAAGGCAGTTTAGGTCAGAATCAAAAAGAATGACATCAAGTACTTTAAAACATTGACTTGCAGCTGAGTGGTGCTGAAGCACGCCTTTAATTCCAGCACTAGGGAGACAGAGGCAAGTAGATCTCTGTGAGTTCGAGGCCAGCCTGGTCTACAGAGTGAGTTCCAGGACAGCCAGGGCTACACAGAGAAACTCTATTTGAAAAAACAAACAAACAAAAACTTGAGTTGCAGAGCTGCAGAGATGGGTCAGTGGTTAAGATCACTTGTTGCTCCCACAGAGGACCTGGGTTCTGTTCCCGGTGCCTACACGGTGGCTCGAAACTATCCATCACTCTCGCTTCAAAGGAGCCAGTCAAGCACACGCTACACAAACATGCACGTAGGCTCACACACATAAGATAAATAAATCTAAAGAAGAAAACTTGAGCATTTAAGATTATATGTAGGTAGGGCCACTGCCCATAAGTGTGGGAGTTTTAAGAGTGGTTTCTGGTAGGAGACCCTTCCAGCTTCTTCCCCAGGGAAGGAGGATCACTCCTCCAGGGAACCTGAAGGAGACACACAGCAGGAAGCAGCCTCTTTCCTGTCTCTGAGATCACTAACCTCTAAGAACTAACGTGAACTGTCCTCTTTTGTCAGACAGCCCTCTCATGTGCCTGCTTGATTTTCTTCCCTGGCCACAATGTTGTTAGCATTCATTATTTGGATCCTAGGATGAGGTTTATAAAGAGTGAAGGTGGGGGGACTGGGGAAATGGCTCAGTGGGTGAGAGCACTGACTCCGCCTGCAGAGGGCCCCGGGTTGATCCCTACTACCCACATGGAAGCTCACATAATCATGCCTTAGACCTGAGACAATTCGTCCTCCTCTGGAACTCCAGTTCCAAGAGATCCGACACAGACACACAGGCAGGCAGAACACCAATGCATGCATATACAACGAAAATAAACAGATCTTTTTTTTTAAAGAAGGAAGATGGAGGTTACAGAGAGGGTTCAGTGGTTAAGAGCACACCTTGCTCTTACAGAGTGCCTGGGTTTGGTTCTCAGCACCCACATGGTGACTCACAACTATCCATAATTTCAGTTCCAGGGGCTCTCATGCCCTCTACTGGCCTTTAAGAGCACCAAGCATGCACATGGTATACATACAGCACACACATGCAGGTAAAACACGCACTTACATAAAACACATTTTTAAAAAGAATGAAGGTGAGGCTGGTCATGGTGGCGCTCACCTTTAATCCCAGCACTTGGGAGGAAGAGGCAGGTGGATCGCTGTGAATTCAAGGCCAGCCTGGTCTACGAAGTGAGTTCAGGACAGCCAAGGCTACACAGAGAAACCCTGTTTTGAAGAACCAAAGGAAGAAAAAAAGAATGAAGATGATCTAAGATAATACAGCTCCTCAAATACAGCACACTTTTATCCACTAACACAAAAGGGAAATCACCTTTTTCTGTATGAAATACAAAAAGAGACATCTGTATTTTGCTCTTGCTTATAATCTCCCGTACTTTTATATTATTATTACTGCTATTAATACTATATTAATTATATTGTAGTATATTAATTTTGGGTTCTTTTTTTTTTTTTTGAGGCAGGGCTTTTCTGTAGTCCTGGCTGTCCTGGAACTCACTCTGTAGACCAAGCTGGCCTCAGACTCAGAGTTTTACCTTCTTCTGCCCCCCACGTGCTGGGATTAAAGGCGTGTGCACCACTGCCCATCTTCCCGTACTTTTAAAGACGGATTCTCTCTTATGTGGGCCAGGCTAGCCTCACACTAGTGAGCCTCTTGTCTCAGGTTTTTTCTCCACTATGAATGGCAGCGTTTTAGAGGTCAGAGTGCATGGGAAGGTATAGTGTTTTTACTACTTGTTGGCTCTGAATTATAAAATTCAAGTTAAAATTTAAAAATTCAACTTTTTTTTTTTTGAGACAGGTTCTCACTGTTTAACCTTGGGTGATCTGGAATTTCACTATGTATTGCTATGGAGTTTGTGATCCCTGGGAAAGACCAAAGACTGAATCCAATTATAATTAAAATATTTATCAACTAACTGCTAACAGGATGAACAATCTCTGAGCCAAAATTGAGACTGCCAAAGAGGAGAGGTATGGGGAAAAACTTTTAAAGGGAAAAATCACATGGAGACCTTCAATAGCAATGCAAGCAAGGAAAAACTGTTCTGTCCTGCCAAGCTAAGTGGTCAAAGCAACTGAAAACAATATTTGCGTATCTGCATAAGCAAGTTACAGAGGCAAAACAGCAGTTAGTCACATTATAACAGGCAGGTGGTCATGGCTGCACATTTTTGGGTAGGAAGTCAATGAATCAGGGTTACTGGGGAATTATCTTCCGGGGCTGGAGTCAGAGACAAACGGATGGTGGGTACCACAATGGATGCCTACCAAAAACTGCAGCCTTTTTAGCCATAACAGTAGGCCAGGCTGGCCGTGAACTCATAGAGATCCACCTGCCTCTGCTTCCTGAGTGCTGGGATTAAAAGCGGGGCCCATCGTGGCCTGGCCGGATTCAAGCATGTCATTTTAAGGCATTTCATTATGCCCTTAATCACACAGCAGTGGGAGAGTCCCAACTCTCAGAGCGCCCACGCCTGATGACCCTGCTTTCATAGTGAGGCATCACCAAGCACTGTGGGACACAGAAATGACCTGTGACAGGTACAGGAGCAAGGCTACCTTCCCCGGGTTGCTGGGGTTGTAGAAGGACACCAGCAAGCCTTACACTCCTGGGAGAGGCAGGGGTGGAGTCGGGTGAGTGGGCTTCCATGTGGGCTCTGGAGAGTTATTCAGAGATCATACAGAACGCCAAGTGGTGTCAAACAGAGGAACATCATTCAGACATATTTGTGGTCAGGACTCAGCATCCCTTTAAAATCAGTCTGAGGAGATCCTGATATGGGGTGGGGGTCGGGGTGGGGAGTGTGTTCATTAGCTAAGATTTTTCTTAACATTTTTTAATACCACTTTAGAGGAGGAGACGCGTGGTTTCTTCACAAGCTTTAAGCCTCACAAAGCATGCACCTGTTTAGACAGGTTGAGGAAAAGGCCTGATTGACGTTAATCTCACACCGGGGCTGGAAAGGTGTTTTTCTTTGGTGGCTTTGAAGTAAAGATCAGAGGTGCCTTCTTTGTCACCCACAAGGCTTTGATGTATTCCTGCCGCTACTGTTCACAGCCGAGGGGGAAAGCCAACACGCACCATCATTTCACGATTAGGTGGAAGATTTGTTAGGGAGAACACAATTTGTTAATGCTTAGTTGTGACTTTGAGACGCCCGTGCGATGCCTGGATGGAAGTTAGCTTGGGACCAGAACCATTCACAGCAGAGTACAAGACTGCAGATGTGTGCATCCCACTGCCAATAAAAGCACGTGCCTTAGGCTGGAGTGGGAGCAGGGTTAAGCCTGCACCTTGGAAATGCATGGGCCCGGCTTTGAATCCTGACTTCGGCATTGACTGGCTGAATGCCTTCAAGCACACTGCATCCTTTCAAGGCTCTGCATAAATAACAGGAGGATAATACTATTGTCATTAAGGTGAAGCATACTTACACCTTTAAGGTGCCCAATATGTAAGTGGATAGTAGATAGATTAATAATCTTGAGCAAAACTGTCATTTCTTAAAATCACAATGAAGTCTCAAATGAAAAGGTTCAAGTTTTGTTTGGTTTGCTAACATTTATTTTTGTGGTTGTTTATTTTGCCACTGGTGATAGAGTCTAGAGCCTCCAAGGCCTCTGCCTGCTGAACTGTCCCCGGCCTTGTGTTCACTTAAAAAAAATATTTCAGAGTGACTCAACAAGTTGACCAGACTGGCCTTGAACTCACACTCAAGGCCACACAAAGACAGGACTTTGATTCTCTTTCTTTAGCCCCACAAGTAGCTGGGCCTCCAGACCTGAGCTGCCAGGCCGAGCTGAAGCCCCCAGGGCCAGCCTACCTAAGGATACATGCTCCATGTCACAGGTAAGCAGAGGAAAAGCATTCTGTCCCAACGTATAAGTCTTCCATTTATATTAATACAGCAACCTATAGTTATTGTTGGCCAGGTCTCCTTAATTTATACAACATATTATACATAAAGGGACGCTAAACTAGTGCTATAATTTAATTAATAACATGATCTCCAACCTGTAAGAAATCCTACTGTGCCATGAAGCTTCTATAGGGGGGGAAAGTTTAGTAATCAAGTGTGCCACTGTGCCCAGAAGTCACAGTGTTAAACAGAGACTTGTCCTCAGAGTTTACAGCCTATGAAGCTACAAAGAAAGGAAGGTTAACACACAACAGTGCAGGGCCATGGCTTTCGCAGCCACTGCTGGAGAGCCAGCTTGGAGACAACTGCTTCAGCCTTTTCAGGGATGGGCCTAGTTTTTAAGGGTCCCCCAAAAGCCCATTTGCTTAAAAGCTTGATGCCAAGGGTGTGCTATTGGGAGGTGGTGGATCCTCTAGGAGGTAGGGTCCAGTGGGAAGACTTCAAGGTCATTGGGAGTATGAACTTGAAGGAGACACTTCCCAGCATCCCTTGAGTGGTTTTGGGCTCTTGCCCTGAAGTGCTGCCATAATGTGTCCAACCAATCTCTCACTGACACCTTTTACTTACTTCCTGGCATACAAATGACAGGCATCCTACTAAAACCATCAACTACCTTGTCTGTCTTTGTGCTCTTATATCTAATAAGGACTCATCGCAACAATGTTTACCCAAATTATATATTATATGATCATAAATACATATTCAACATATATTTCTAATTATCTTACATATATACCTTACTACATACCTAATCACAGAGAGATCATTTGATTATGTAACATTTGCAGAATCAAGTGATTTACCATGATTAATTTTTTTTATTGTTGTACTTTTTTTAACTGCCTTCCCCACCCCACCGCTCTTTCTGTTTCTCTCAAGGCCTGCAAGAGTAAGCAAAGCCAGGAACCTCAAAAACTGCAAGTCAGTGAAGATAAGAACTTACATCTTGCTGCTGAGACGACAAAGAGAAAACTGCAAAGAAAATTATTTTTTTCTAGCACTATATTGAATGGAAAATTCTTTCTTACGTAAAAATTATACCACCTCAACTGACGGCTCTGAGACGTGAAATTGTGTAATTAGGGCAAGTCCAAGTTGAGTGTTTAGAATAGTTACACTGGCCACAGTGTACATGTCTCCAGCTCTTGGTCCAAACAAAGACAAAACTGCTCAGAAGGGAAGCATCAACTCTGGTCAGTCAGAGTTTCTGAGGATCAGGTACAACAGACTAGAAGCACACAATCGAACATTAGCGAACACAGGAAAATTACGTGTTATGAGTGAAAGTCAGAGAAAAATGCTGACAAGGAGTACACAAAAGCTCTTGTCATGTGTCTTAGTTACTTTTTTATTGCCATAGTAAGTCGCTTTGGAATGCCATCAAAATAATGACTTATCAAAACAAAGGAGTACTGGTGGCCTGCTGTCAAGCCTGACAATTTGCGTTTGCTGGGTCCTCAGCACCCACATGGAGGGGAGAACCAACCCTAGAAAACTGTCGTGGCATGTGCGCACACACACACACACACACACACACACACACACACACACACGAAACACAATGAAACATGTAACCAAAACAAATAAAGCCTTATATTATAGTCATATCATAGTTGACAGTTTAAACCTCCCATGTCGGACTGGAGAGATGGCTCAGTGGTTAAGAGCACTGGCTGCTCATCCAGAGGTCCTGAGTTCAATTCCCAGCAACCACACGGTGGCTCACAAGCATCTGTAATGAGAGCTGGTGCCCTCTCCTGGAGTGTAAGCACACATGCCAACAGAACATTGTATAAAGAATAAATAAATAAACCTTTAAAAAACAAACAAACAAACAAACAAACCTCCCATGCCCCTGGGTCTACCTGTGGAGCATACCTTGAGTTGGATTCTGCACTTGGTTTTACCAAGCAGGTCTGACAACTTTTGAACTTAACTGGCTTAGCCCTGGTCAATGAGATTTGCACACAGAGATGTCACAGCAATCTCAAATTGCTATTGAGTTTCTAGGTGCCCACTCTTTAAAAAAAAAAAAAGATTTATTCTTTATTATTATGTATACAGAGCTCTGCCTGCATGTACATCTGCAGGCCAGAAGAGGGCATCAGATGTAGATGGTTGTGAGCCACCCTGTGGTTGCTGGGAATTGAACTCATGACCTCTGGAAGAACAGTCAGTGTTCTTAACTGCTGAGCCATCTCTCCAGCCCCCTAGGTGCCTGCTCTTTATCTTGCTACTGATATGAGCTAAGGCTGATTGATAAGTGACCATTTAAGTAGCCCTCATCTAAAGAGTTCCTGGTTTCGATGGCAGAGTGTAATAATACAGGCCACCCTGGGACACGCAGTGTCAACCACATGCAGGACTAGTGTGGGAGACATGTTGGGACTGCTTTCTCTCAGTTTCTTTCTCTCTCTCTCTCTTTCTTTCTTTCTTCCTTCCTTCCTTCCTTTCTTTCTTTCTTAGACTTTTTAAAATCATTACCCTGTTTTTGGAGATATGATTTTGTAACTGTGTGTGTGTGTGCGCGCGCGCTCCTCTGGAGCTGGAATTACAGGCAGCTCTGAGTCACTCACTGGCCTTGGGTGCTGGGAACTACGCCTCGGTCCCCTGCAGGAGCAGCTTGGGCTGTTAAGTGGTGAGCCGTATCTTAATGTTCTGTGTTTACCCACCTTATCTATGTCTTCCAACTTGAACAAATGCCAAGTTCATGAACTTAGACAAATTTGTTAGCTCAGTAACCAGATTGCCTGGGTTTTGTTAAACATTTAAAGACTGTCTGAGCAGGTAAAGATTCCTGCATGGTCCCTCGCTGGACAGAAGGGGCTTCAGTGCGCCACCCAGTGGCGCATGCGCAGAGGGAAGTTGGCAAGACGTTAAGACATTTGTGGAAGTAAAAGAAAGAAAACATTAAACTGCTTAAGATGAGAACTTCCTAATTGGCTTGGTTAAGCTTAAACCTTATTTTACCATTAGCACTGAGTTGGGCTTGGCTTTCTTCAGCAGGCAGGAGTCTTAGGGTTACTATTGCTGCCAGGAAACACCACGCTGAGGAAAGCTGGGGAGGAAAGGCTTTATTCCATTTACGCTTCCATGAATGAGAGCTGACTTGCAAAGATTGCCCTCTGATCGCTACCACCCACCTTTCCACCCAAGACTGAACAAATAAATGTAAACAACTTCAAAGAAAGACTGCCACCATTGGTTTGCTCATTTAAGATGCATTCATCTTTATGAATTTTTTCTCTAGCAATGAATAATTTAGCAAAATATTGCTTTAACTTTTTTTTTAAACTTATTTTTGTGGTACTCAGCTCAGGGAGAACCTCACACCCTCTAGGCGAGCACCCTACCAGCTGAGCTACATCCTGAGCCCCCAGATGGGAGCTGGGTTATAAGGTATAAGAAAAAAGGTGGGTGTGGTGGTGCACACCTTTAATCCCAGCATTTGGAAGGCAGAGGCAAGTGGAGCTTTGTGAGTTCAAGGCCAGCCTGGTCTACAAATAGAGTTCCAGGACAACCAGGGTTGTTTTACAGAGAAACCCTGGGGGTGGGGGTGGGGGTAATAAGAAAAACCTCTGAGCTGGGTGTGGTGACACAGGCCTTTAATCCCAGCACTCAGGAGGCAGAGTCAGGGGGATCGCTGTGAGTTCAAGGCCAGCTTGGTCTACAAAGCAAGTTCCAGGACAGCTAGGGCTACACAGGAAAACCTTGTCTTGAAAAACCAAAGAAAGAAAGAAAAAAAAAAAAGAAAAAGAAAACAAAAGAAAAGGAAGAAAGAAAGAAAGAAAGAAAGAAAGAAAGAAAACCTCTGACCTTGAATCCAGACCAGGACAACATGAAAGTGAAAAGGCTACTGCAGTGGTCTTCACTAGGGGAGATTACTCAAATGTCAGTGTGGAGAAATGCCTTTTTCTGGTCTTGTGCTCTCACTTCCTCTCCTCCATGAAACAATGCCTGTCATTTACTAAAGAGCTTCCAAAGTGAAAATTTCCTTAATAGGATTTCCCAGTGAAATCCCTGGATGGGCTCCTAAGGCACAGCAGGGCTCTGATCTACATACTGTGTTCCTTGGCTCTAAGTTTTAAGATCTTGGCATTCGTGCTGACCTCCCTTGTTTTATGAGTAACTGTTAATTTTCTTTACTCTACGTTGATTTTGTCTTCAAATAGTTTATTCTGGTAAGCCCATAAGTCAGTGCATCTGTGATACTTGCTTCCACAAAGGGCTTCATTGAATCATTATTTATTTTTACTTAGGTGATTTTACTTTGTTTGAGATGTGGGGAGGTGGGGCAGGGAGGAGGGTGAGAAGGATGGAAGGGGATGGAGAGAGGGAGGGGGGAGAGAGAGGGAGAGGGAAGGAGGGGGGACAGGGAAAGGGAGAGAGGGAGAGGGATGGAGAGAGGGAGAGAGAGGGAGGGGAGAGAGAGGGGGTTTGGGGAGAAGGGGGGTGGGGAGAGAGAGGGAGGGTGAAAGAGAGGGAGGGAGAGAGGGAAGAGAGAGAGAGAGAGAGAGAGAGAGAGAGAGAGGGAGAGAGAGAGAAGTGAGAGGGAAGGAGAGGGAGAGAGGGAGGGGGAGAGAGACGGGGGTGTGAGAGAGGGGGAAGGCGGGGAGAGAGAGGGAGGGAGAGGGAAGAGAGAGACTGTTTATGTTGCCCTGGTTATCCTTGAAATTGCTATGGTAGACTGGCCTGGCCTTGAACTAACAAAGATCTTCTTGCCTCTGCCTCCTGAGTGTTAGGATTAAAGGCACGAGCCACCACGCTTGGCTTATTTTTGCTTTATATTTATTTGGTGGAGGAAATAACTAGGGTTTTATACTATTCCTCTATATGCTGGTATATATAAAACTCTAGTTATTTAACAGGAACACAGTTAAAGGGTTATTTTTCGACCAATATATAGTCCAAGGGAAGAATTTCTACAAAGGCTTAGGGAATTCATGTTAGAGGTGATTCTTTCTCTCTTTTTTTTCTTTGAGACAGTCTTCTATGTTACCGAGGTTGACCCGAAACTCTATATGCGCAGACTAACCTTGAACTTGAAGCAATCCTCCTGGCTCAGGTGCTGGGATTACAAGCGTGCATCCCTGTTCCAGGCCTAGCGGTACTATAGAAAATGTGTTAGATTACTGTTTGTTTATTTTGTGTGCCCATGTGTATGTGTGTGGGCACATGTGTGTGGAGGCCAGAGGAGAAGCTGCCCCACTGATTTTCTCCTTCCACCACGTGGGTCCCCAGGATCAAACTCAGGCCATCTGCTCTATTGGCAGGTGCCTTTACCTGCTGAGCTATCCACACGCCCATTTCCTTAAGTCTCCCACAGCCAGCATAGCCTTCTTCTCAGGGCTCTGAGGGAAGGGTAGACAGCCAGCCTCCTGTATTCCAAGCTTCTAGGGAAGTGTGGCCCTCCTTAGCAGATGTCCTCTTTTCATTGTCCCCAGTGAATGTACACATATCCAGCGGTGTATCTTATCATGGTTCCTTCTATAAAGTCATCTTTTAAAATACTGATTGATTGGCTGTGGTGCTGGGAACCAAACCAGGCCATTATATATGTTAGGCAAGAACTCTACCAATGAGTTACATGCCCAGCACTACACACACTGTGTGTGTGTGTGTGTGTGTGTGTGTGTGTGTGTGTGCCAGGCTCTCCAGAAGACCTTATTAGTAGTGAGACTGAGATGCTACTGAATGCATAGATTAATACATAGATTATTATAGAGAACAGAAACCCTCAGAGCAATGTTATAATTGATGATTTGGCAAAAAAATTGCCCATAAGAACATTTGAACATGATGCTTTTTGTGGAAAGATTTTAATTAAAAAAAAAGATTTACTTATTCTATTTGTATGTATGAGCGTTTTGTTTGCTTGGATGTGGTGCTCTGTGTGAGTACCGTGTGGCCAGGGCAGGGCATCAGAGTTACAGAAGTTGTGAGTCACCCCGTGGCACTAGGACAGGGCTCGTAACCGCTGAGCCATCTCTTCTGCCCCGGAAGGAGAGACTTTAAAAATTATTTCAATATGTATACATTGTGACAGATTTTTGCCCTATGTTTTATTGTCCAGAATCTAAACCACCTTCCTGTTTGGGGGAATTCCTTGTTTTATGACTCTTGTGCCAAAGCAGAACCTGAGCTGCCTGATGATGCCGAGAATGCTCAAACATGTGGCTGTCCCTGCCAGCCTCAGTGTGTAGACTCAGGAATGTCCCGTTGGCTCAGCTAACGAGATTTTTTTTTTCTCTTGTAGAATTTTAAGAATGGAACACAAAGAACAGAGATTCAAAGGCATTATAGATTCTTGTGTTTTGTTTCATTTTTTTTAGAATGTCATGTGATGTTATAAGAAATAGCATTATGAGAAAGCAGTCTCTAGTGGCATCACAGTGTCTTCCAGTTATGACATAATTTTGCTCCTGCAATTAAAAAAAAATTACCACTTTGACCTGGGTGTGGTGGTGCACCGCCTTTAATCCCAGCACTAGAGAGGCAGAGTGAGGTGGATCTTTGTAAGGTTTTTTTGTTTTGTTTCTGTTTTTTGTTTTTTTGTTTCTTGTTTTGTTTTGTTTTGTTTGGATTTTTGAGACAGGGTTTCTCTGTGTAGCCTTGGCTGTCCTAGCTCACTTTGTTGACCAGATCCGCCTGCCTCTGTCTCCTGAGTGCTGGGATTAAAAGTGTGCACCACCACACCCAGTGATCCTTGTGAGTTTGAGGCCAGCCTCGTCTACAAAATGAGTCCAGGAAAGCCAGGGCTGTTATACAGGAAACCCTGTATCGAAACAAACAAATACAAAACAAAACAAAAAAATTACCATTTCATTCCATAACCTCAATGTCATTTTGCCTATTTGCATATGTGTTCATCAGACAGCTGATGTCCTTGCTCACTTTTCTGCAGCCATGACAGATTGTTACCGCCTGGGTGGTTTATAAATGATAAAAGTTTATTTGGTTCATGGTTTTTGAGGCTGGAAAGTCTAGGAGCATGGCATCAGTATGGGGCAAGAGCCTTCACGTTGCATTCATAACTGAGCAGAGGGGCTACTAAGAACATGCGAGGGACACATAGAAAAAATAACACTGACCTGACCCTAAGAACCCTGGGGTGACTACTCCTTGGGGTGACTAACTCGATCCTCATATAGGAGCATTCATGTAGACCCAAAGGCCGAACTGGCAGAGCCCACAGACTGTAGTCACCCTCCTGCACTGTGTTTTTGTTCTGGGCGTGTGAAATGTGATCAAGACGCATGCCCAGTACAAGATGTGCTGTGTGTTCTTGTGTGCTGGGCACTTCTTGTCTTAAGTACATGGTTACACTTGTGAGGCCCCAGGAGTGTCAGCTGATTAAAGCCTGCTAGTTAGTACCCTGGCTAGTGTAGTTAGTACCCTGGCTAGTGTAGTTAGTACCCTGGCTAGTGTAGTTAGTACCCTGGCTAGCATAGTTAGTACCCTGGCTAGTGTAGTTAGTACCCTGGCTAGTGTAGTTAGTACCCTGGCTAGCGTAGTTAGTACCCTGGCTAGTGTAGTTAGTACCCTGGCTAGCATAGTTAGTACCTTGGCTAGTGTAGTTAGTACCCTGGCTAGTGTAGTTAGTACCCTGGCTAGCGTAGTTAGTACCCTGGCTAGCATAGTTAGTACCCTGGCTAGCGTAGTTAGTGCCCTGGCTAGCGTAGTTAGTACCCTGGCTAGCGTAGTTAGTACCCTGGCTAGCGTAGAGGCCAGGGGTTTCCAAGTGAAGTTTAGTTCTTCATGTTTTCCACATTGCATAGGTTTTCTGTCTTATTGGTGAAACTTTTTTCAGAAAATACTTTCTCCCTGTGGCTATATTTAAGATGTCTTTTCAGCTCAATGTTTCTTACTTATGCTTTAAAAAATCCAGAGAAAATTATGTTGGATCAGGAGGGGTTTTATTTTTTGTTTTTTTGGTTTATTTATTTATTGTTTATGTTTTGTTTTGTTTTTGCTTTTGCTTTTTTATTTAAATAATTTATTCAGGTTACATCTCAATTGTTATCCCCTCACTTGTATCTTCCCGTTCCCCACTTTCTGGATCAGGAGTTTTTAAACTTTATTTTACTTAAATTATACATGTATGTGTATGTGCATGTACCTCTAATTGTGTGCATGTGTATGTGTGTGTTTGTGTGTGTGGAGTATGTGTATATGACTGTGTGTAACTGTGATCTGTGAGTGATTGTGTATGAGGGTGTGTAAGTGTAAGAGTATCTTTGATGTGTGCATAACTTCTGTTTTTGCCTGTCTTCATGTTTGTGTGTAATTAATAGACTAAGGCCTTATCTCTGCTTTCATTTTCCAGAATTAGCTTGATAAAGAATTTATTCATGAGCTGGTCGTGCTAGTGCACGCCTTTAATCCCAGCACTCAGGAGGCAGAGGCAGGTGGATCTCTATGAATTCCAGGCCAGCCTGGTCTACCAAGCTAGTTCCAGGACCGCCGAGGCTACACAGAAGAGCCCTGTCTCACACACACGTTCACACAAAAAACCAAAAACAACAAACAAACAAACAAAATAAATTAATTCGTGGTTCAGTTCCGAAGAGAAAAACGATTTTGTCTGTTTGTTAGTGCAGGTCTGTGGCTGCAGCTACCTGGGAGGCTGAGCCAGGAGAGGCACTTCTTTTCAGGGTCTGGGCAGCCTAGCAAGACTCTGGCTTGGGAATAGGCCAAGGATGAGATTTACCACAGAAAACAACACCACCAAAAAAATCTTACATGTTTATTTGTTTGTGTGTTTGTTTGTTTGTTTTTGAAACAGGGTCTCATTACTTTTGCCAGGCTGGTCTCAGACTCTCCATCCTCCAGCCTCTGGGGTTACAGGCTCTGCCACTGTGCCGGCTCAGACACACACAATTCCCTTCGCCAGGCAGAGATCCTCATAAGGAGTGCTCAGGCCTCAGCATGCCTCCCTGGGACGGCTCCCATCACACGGTGACTCCGTGACTCCGAGCAGTGCTGGAGTCCTCTCTGTGTGGCACTGAGGGACTCACCCAGTGAGACATCGTTTTCCTCTCCGGCCTTTGCTTGGTCTATGTTCGCTCACTCTTCTCCCTTATCCTGCTCCGAGGAGCTTTGGTGTGAGTGGCAGGGCAGAAGGGAGAGAGTAGAAAGCAGGCTTCCGAGAAAGAAAAGCACCAAGGTTCAGATTCGGGCAAGGTCAAGTGCTGTTCCAACAGGAACACTGGGAGCCCGAGACCACAGGGCAACAGCGACACGGGACATATACCAGACTACCTGACAGTTTCCCTAACGTATCAATCATAACTAGAGTTAATTTTTTTTTTTTTGGTTTTTTTTTTGAGACAGGGTTTCTCTGTGTAGCCTTGGCTGTACTGGACTGGCTTTGTAGACCAGGCTGGCCTCGAACTCACAGGGATCCGCCTGCCTCTGCCTCCCGAGTGCTGGGATTAAAGGCGTGCGCCACCATGCCCAGCTACTAGAGTTAATTTTTAACTTCCAGGGTTTTCTGCGTTTTGTTTGTTTTACTTTTTCTTTTCTTTTCTTTTCTTTTTTTTTAAGATTTATTTATTATTATGTATACAGTGCTCTGTCTGCATGTACACCTGCAGGCCAGAAGATGGCACCAGATCACAATATAGATGGCTGTGAGCCACCATGTGGTTGCTGGGAATTGAACTCAGGACCTTTGGAAGAGCAGACAGTGCTCTTAACCTCTGAGCCATCTCTCCAGCCCTTGTTTTACTTTTTCTTTGAATGTGTTTAATGCTTAATTCGTGAGTGAGCCTAGCTTATATCTAGTTTAGCGTTGGATCAGCACCTCCCTTCCTTGCTTGGGTTACTGATTTCTTATCTGTGCCTAGCTGGATTTATTCTCTCTCCCACACCGGGGACTTGCTTTAGTTTGGGGGCAGAGCGCTACACCTTGAAGGGACTGATAGCCGACTGGTTTTTCTCTAACTGGGTGACACTTTTTATCTTATGCCAGGCTCAAAAAAATGCTTGGCACAGGACTCAGAGAGCAGCGCAGCCACAGAGCACTTGCGTGCCATGGACAAGAATGGTGGCATAATTGTGGGGATGGTGGCACATCAGGCCCAGGGCTGAGCTCTGAGAGATCCCTGTCCCAGGGTTGTCCAGTTTCAGGATATAGGGCTTTAACCACCCCACCACCACCACCCTGACCACCCCACCTCCCCTCACTTCCCCCACTCCCCACCCCCCCACCTCCATCCCCCACCCCCACCCCACCCCAGCCACCCCCCCATTTCCCCTACCCCCCCACCCCCCACCATCTCCCATCTGCCCAGCCCTTAGTGTGAGTTCTTGCACTCAGCTTCCTTATCTGTCTGGCCTAGTTCCTTAGGACTTTGTACAAATGAATTTTTGTTTTGTAGGCTTCTGGTTCTACTTGGTTTTTAATCTCAGAGGCAGTTGAGTCGTTCTAAAGATAAATACACCAGATATGCAAATATGTATTTTTAAATATTTAAAGATTGTAAATTTAATGAGACAAAATTGTAACCATGTAAAAAGCAACGAATTGTTTATGTACAGAGATGTGACACTCTTTGACCTTTTGACCTTCAAGGAATGTGGCAACATAGTTGCAGACTGAGTAATCAGATAACCGCAAGGGATTTAACACTGAGGAAAGAGTCCGTTCCTCTCCAGTAGAACCCTGATATTGCTCAGATATTTACTACACACCAGTATTAGTTACTTTTCTATTGCTGAGATGAAACACCACGACCAAGGCGACATCTAAGGTTTTAATTGGGCTTACAGTTCTAGAGGGTTAGAGTGTACAGTGGTGAAGGCAAGGCATGGCGGCCGCTGGCTAGAGACACAGCTGAGAAGTCTCTATCTCTGTCTCTGATAGTAGCCAGAAAAGGACACATCACAGGAATGCCCAAGCTGCTCCTATAGCCAGCCCATAGCCACCTTGTCCACACACATACAAAGAATGCTGATGACAAGTGTGGCTCAATACAGTGGTAATCAAACAGCATCCGGTTAGTAAAGTCCCATGCACAGTATGATTCCATATTTATTAGTTATAATTCAAAATGTCAATTCTAGGAAGCATTTCAGGATATGTATTTTTTTTTTCCATTTGCTTGAGACAGGTCTTTACTATGTAACCCAGTCTGGCCTTGAACTTGGTACTTTGGTAATTTCTAGTCTCCTCCTCCAACATGTTGAGATTACAGGCATGTACCTCCATGCTCAGCTCAAAATGTATATGTTTCAATGGATTCCATTATGTGACATGACACAGGCATCAAAATGTAGCAGGCTGAAACCCACATTTCTCCACTCCTGAGCCTGGAGTTACAACTTGGACATAGTTGCCCAATCATGGCCAAGCTAGCCAGACACCAGATGGGGACACTTGGCTGATAGCAGTGGGATGTGACATGCCACTTCTAGGATAGGTCTTCTAAGAAAGGCCACATGCACTTCTGTGTTTTCCTGTGCTCCCGATTAGCCAAGTGAAGAAAACTAGATGGAAATACTGGCTGTGGAAACTATGGCTCAGGAGTAGCCCAGGTCTCACAGAGACAATGGGGAGGCACAGTCACTGGCTAGGTACCACTATTACTTTAACAGTTGCATGAGCGAGATATGAACTTCTGTTGTGTCATGTGATAAAAGTTGGGATGTCACAGGCCCTGGTATCACTGTTTTAGGGTTTTGTTGCTGTGAAGAGACACCATGAGCACGGCAACTCTTATCAAGCAAAGCGTTTAATTAGGACTGGGTTACAGTTCAGAGGTTTAGTCCATTTTCATCATGGTGGGAATCATGGCAGCATCCAGGCTGCCATGGTTCTGGAGAAGGAGCTGAGAATTCCACATCTTGATTGGAAGGCAGCAGAAGGAGACTGTGTACCACACTGTGCACAGTTTAAGCATAGGAGACCTGAAAGCCCGCCCCAACAGTGACACACTTCCTCCAACAAGGCCACACCTCCCAATAGTGCCACTCCCTATGGGCCAGATATTCAAACACATGAGTCTATAGGGGCCGTTTCTATTCAAACCACCACAGTTATTCTACCTAATACCAATGATGGCTTCTTTGATTTCCCTTTATAGCTGTGTGAGTTCATTAAATAATAAAATAACATCTTTAGGAGCCAGAGCGGTAGTTCGTAGAAGGGATATCTTTACTGGCTTAGAATTCCTTAAACCTCCAAGGCCTATAGAAAATTCCAGAGCTCCACAGAGGAGAGAGGGGGCAAAGGCTGGCCAACTGACCAACTATCTTTCCTCTTATGCCTAAATAAGAGCAGTGTAGAATGTCACCTGCACATCCCCGCATTGTCACTGGGCTAGAGAAACAGATTTGTGGACCTGCTGCTAAGAATTTTTCTTTTTCTTGAACTGAGTAGTATTTTATGTACAGTAATTATGTATAAGCATGGAATTGCAGACTGCAAAGTACTCATAAGGGCATAAAGAAGCTGAACAAAAGACCTGCCTGCCCTTCACCACGTTACCTTATATAAATAAAAGAAATTCAATTGAATAGCGCACGGCCTACCAGAAATCACAGGGCTTTAGAAAAGCTGGGCAGTTCTCTGGGCTTAATTTCCAATGAGCTATGGTAATACATCAAATCCATCGACTTGTAATGAATTATAGTAGCTCAATCCAGAGGCAGCGAGAGGCCAGCTGAGTGAACCATCAGGCTTGATTCGCACCTGGGTGCATGCACATCGGCCCTGGGGAGGGACTTAGTAGTCCGTGTAGAGGTATACACCATTGCATTCAGCAATCAGGAAGCCAAGGCAGAAGAATTATGAATTAAAGTCAGCCTGAGCTATATAGCAAGTTCCAAGGCAGGTATAGAATAAGATCATTTCTTAAAAAGGGGCAAAAAACAAACAAACAAAAAACAAACAAACAAACAAAAAAAAAACGACTCAGTGATTAAAAGCACTGTTTGTTCTTCTAGAGGTCCTGAGTTCAATTCCCAACAACCACATGGTGGCTCACAACCATCTATAATGTGACCTGATTCTCTCTTCTGGCCTGCGGGCATACATGCAGATGTATGCATAAAGTATTACATAAAGTAAATAAATATTTAATAAAAAACAAGACAAGCAAACAAATGGAGATCCCAGGAGATAGGGTGGTGGGGAGGCTCGTAATTCCTTGCTAAATCAAAATAGCTTAATTGCTTGGAATAACCCATGGGTGATGTGGCAGACACACTTGGTTTCTCATGGCTCATGCTCCCTGAGTTCTTTCATTTAGTGTGTGTGTGGTGACTGCACCAGAACTCTGTGCACAAAGGCTTTATTTCAAACAGCCGTTCACAGGCTGCCTGATGATGTCCATGCAAAACCAAATACCTCTACAAGAACTATATATAAAACCAGATGAAAACAAGGTTTCCAATGCCTCCCAAGGTCCGAGCGCTTGTACAGATGTGTCCAAATATGTAGAAGTAGATGTCAGTTGAGTTGGCAAATCTCAGATAAAGTACTGGAATTTTTATTTTTAGACTAGCTATTTTTAGCGCCAAATTCTACCAGTGTTCAGGAATAGATGATGGGGCAACTACTTCAAATTCTTGACCCTGGGAAGGGCTCACAGACTCGGAGAGGGAGCTGTGTATCCTCCCATTACTCTTGTGACTTGAAACCTAGTCACGCCTATCAGCAGTTCTGAGCTATAGCTGCACCAGACAAGCGAAGTCATGTGAAAGCCAGGGGGAGGCTGGCAAGGGCTCAGTGGCAGCTCCGAGTACACGACATCATGGAACAGCCAGAAGACATTTACACACTCCCTCACCACGTTTGCTGCATGCCAGTATCTGAAGCCACATCTTGGCACAGCATGATACCCACATCTGCTTGGCCTCTGCTAAGGGCTTTAAGTGGGTGGCATCTCTACAGTGGCAGCTTGTGAAGAAGAGATCACATGACAGACAGGAAGCAAAAGAGCCAAGAGGGGCTCAGACCTTAAAAAGGGGGGGACCCTTTTTAAAGTAACCACCCACTCACTCTTACAGAAACAATAATTCTTCAAGGTCAGCATTAAGCCCTCCCAGGTATGGGGTCATCTTACACTAGGCTCTGTTTTTAGGGCCCCATCCGCCTCTCAGCACCACCATACTAGGAACTAAGGGTCCAACCCAGAAACCTCTGGGGGCATGCAATCAGACCACCATCATACCAACAGCTCCCAGCTCCTTACTTCTGTATGGAGTCACGGAAAGATTCCTGTGAAGGTAGCAAGCACTGACGATGCTGATACTTTAATCTCAAACTCTTGTCAACCACGCGGAAGACGGCATGATGTGGTTTGTGATCTACCCGTGCTGAGGCATTTTACCATAGCAACTTGGAGACGGGGCCTCATAGATTTAAATCACCCATGCTTTAAAAAACAAACAAACAAACAAACAATCCATGCTATGCTAGCTGTGACTCCATTGGAGCCCTCTCTCAGATTTCAGGATACTTGTCCCCTACCCGACTGCCTCCTTGTCTCGCAGACTGCCTACGTCCTCATGATCCCTGCATTAGTTACTTTTCTTATGCTGTGACAACTACCTGGCAGGAACAACATGAGGCATGGTTTGTCGTGGCATCAGTGCAGGGGATCAGAATAACCCGGTGAGGAAGGTGAGGAAGGTGAGGAAGGTGAGGAGGCTGTGTGAGGACCTGGATGAGGACAGAAGTCAGGTAACAGAGACACTGGAGTGACTCCGCACCCCCCCCCCCCGCAACACGCCGCCCACTGCGTGACCTACTTTGTACCTTTTCCAACTGGAACTTACCTCTGAAAGATTCCACACTCTCTCCAACTGGCACTAGCCACCTGGGGGTCAGGTGTTCAAACACTTGAACTGATAGGGAAACACTTCACAATCAAACTGAAACCTCTCGTTTCGGTTAAAGGCAACTCCGCCTGGGGTCAGACACGGTGGTGCACAACTTTAGTCCCAGCTCTAGGGAGGCAGAGGCAGGCAGCCAGCTCTGTGAGTTTGAGGTCAACCAGGGCCACAGCATAAGACCCTGTCCTCCTATGCCCCCTGCTCCCACAGCAATGGTGACTTCTGGACCTCTGATCCTCTCTCACACACCCACATCTGCTTCACAGCATAGAAATCCCAGAGAAGCTACTCCAGAACACGTCGGGCATGAGACTGTGTTCCCCACCTTCGCAGTTCCACCTTGGTTGGGCCACCATCTCCTCCCCTCATAGAGGTCGCTGGCCGGGCTCTCGGTGTCTACCCTTGCTTCCTGCAGTCTGCCTTAGCACCTCCTCCAGAGAAATCTCACAGAGCCCCCACCATGTCTGCTCTGATCCCACAGGACCTCTTCACAGTAGAATGTTCTGGTCTGTTCCCTATGTTCTGTTCTCTCGTCTACCTGCAAAATCCTTGTGACCCTCAGAGGCTCACCACCTCCCACCCCTCAGTACCCTTGCTCCTGCCCTGCTGTTCCTGTCTGTCTCAGAGGAACTAATATGGAGGTGCATAAGGTCCCTCAAGACCATCTATGCTGTTTACTGTTTTTGTTGGTGTGCTGGTGGTGGTACTTAGGGGAGAACCTACAGCCTTACATTCTTTCTAGCAAGTTCTGTATCATAGAGAAACGCCCCCAGCCTCATTTAAGTTTAACTGTGACTCGAGAACAGTCTCACTAAGTTATCAAGCTGCCTCCTCAATAACTGTGATCACAGGCGCGTGCCACCGGGTCTGCCTTGGGGATTAGTCCTCACGATCAGGCTGACTTGTGTCTAGGTGCGTTCAATAGGCCGAGGCCCTGGATATGCCCAAGGCAGTTGTTAAGTCCTACTTGTGTCTGGAGCACTTTATGGGGGGGGAGCAAATATCTCATTCCACAGCACAGAGCACCCCAAAAGTTGTTTGAAGAATACTGCAAATAAGATACACTTACACTGTGTCACCACATTAAGAAGTTATTCTCCTAAGTGGCACATTCCTACGCAATTACTTACATTTTTCTCTTTCAACTCCGTTCCTGGAGAATTATCTTCTTTACTTGGAAAACATCACTTTAAAAAAAAAAACAACCTGTCCATAAGCCTATCTGAAAACTGTCAGAAACCTATAAAAGACAAATAAATACTGTGTGGTTTTTCTTCACATCCAACGTAAGGGCAATGCCAAAAAGATTAGTTAATTTACTAAACAAAGACAGAACAGGACACATTTAACTTAGCTCATGGAACAACTTGACAGATTCAAAAAGGTTAGTGTTCCTAGATTAATGGTCCTGAAGTGACTCTTAAAGGGTGTAATTCCTCAAGTCCAGATAGAATCTTATTACACATTCTTGCGGGTTTAAAGGAGAAATGCCTCTGGGCTGGAGAGATGGTTCGGCAGTTAAGAGTGTGAGCTGCTTTTGCACAAGACCCATGGTGGGTTGCCCACAGCCAAGTGTAACACCTGTTCCAGGGGATCTGCCACTTTCTTCTGGCCTTCTCACACAGACACACACACACAGACATACACAAAAAATTTTTTTTAAATACAGTCTTTAAAAGGATGAAATGTTTCAGAAGACTAGGTATGAATTAATTCACTGAAGACTCAAGGAGACTGCACAAGCTGACAGGAGCTGTTCTCATGGGAGGGAGCCTGTGGTTGCATAGCGTTAGCATACAGGCACCTGCTAGCCTGCCCCTAGGGCCCGTCAGCCTCTGATGTCATTACCTGCTGCCACCGCTACCAGACAGCCAGGTTCTCTGGGATATAAGAACCCTCCCACAGTCCCGTGCTCTCTGGTCTCTCCTGGTCTCTTTGTCCCCCTATGCTCTCCCACTGTCTCTGTCTCCGGCCTCACTCAGGCCCTACTACCCCGCCCCCCACTTCCCTTCCCTCAAATAAATCTCCTTGTACCATGTATGTTGCATGGCAGCCTTTATATATTATAATACACTTGTGCACACTCAGGTGTACAAATGGTCAGAGTCTGCTCACTCGACTGTTCTCCAGACCCTACAGCAACTTGGGTCCCAGTCACACTACAAAGGATCGCTCTGCTCATGGAAGTGAACTCAGCACAGAGACGGTGAAGCTGACTGAGGACACGACATAAGCACTTCCTTCCAAATGGCGTAGGCCTGAATTTTCCGTCTACTGATTAAGAGATAAGTAATGGAAAAGCGCGCCGCCTTCCAGGGCACCGAAGGGCTGTAACACAGTCTGTGACTCCTGACAGGATTTACAGCCACCTAGTAGACACCTTGGGTGTTGTCTAAGGGTGTTTCTAGAGAGGTTTTAATGAAGAAAGGAAAACCTGGGACTGAATTAAAAGGACAAAAGAGCTAAAGCCCCAGCATCCATGCCTCCCGGGTATCACGTGAGCGGCAGCCTCTTGCTCCTCCCGTCATACTTTCCCACCAGGACGGCGATGGACTGTACCCTTAAACTGAAAACTGAAACAAACCCTCCCCACCTCAAGTTGCTTTCACCCGCTATTTTGTCACGCCAGCCAGGAAGCATAACTAAGTAATTAGGAGAAGACTAATTAAAGGGGCCAGCAATCACCAGCAAAGTGTTTGCCCACATGAACCTGATGGCCTCCCTCCGAAACTGTTTCCATGTGCACTTTCTCCCAGTTCCCAGCTCGCTCAGGACCTGGGCCAGTCTCTCCTCCAGCCGGTCACCAGCATTAGAGATGTCCTTCTCTTGCCGTGTCCTGACCTGCTTCAGGGAGCAGTCCAGCCAGGCCCTCGTTTTCTAACCCCACAGGGGGTCAGAAGGCCCACCCGTGTCCTGTACAGTCCTTAGTTGGAGCCTACTCTGGATGTGGGGCGTTTTGGCTTCATACCCATTTCTACACATGAATAATCCGAGGCTTGGCTTTGGCCATGTGCCTCTAATAGGGCAGCAACGCAATCTCAAATCACTCTGTTTCCCCCTAAAACTCAGATTCTTTTTAATGTGCCATAACTCAATGGGGGGAGTTTCAGGCTTAATGCTTAAATATTCTCACTAACTGTGGGTTTACTTTAGACCTTTAAAATGGCGGCAAGAACTTGTGACCGAATTGCCTTTATAAACCCTGGTTCTCAGGCGTCCTCTTTCTGGGTCTTTCCTTCCTTACTCTCTGTTCTTCTCTGATCCTATCTTTGTCTCTTTCAATTTAAGGCAAAGATCTAGCCCTGCCCCTTGCTATTCAGCCAGCTAAGTCTTTGGTGTACACAATGGCATTTTAATCTGTCTTATCAACACAAGGCCTCACACTGGTTTTCCTGGGCTCTTACTTTAGCCCTTGATCAGCCTTGAGGCCATGATGCCCTTGGGGAGATTCTATGCCTAGATGGAGGAGGTTTGTGTACATCTAAACATCTGATGTGCCTGGCCACTGAGGGTACCAGCCCCAGCTGTCCCCTCCCCTCCTGTGCGTCCATGGTCTTTGCCGTCTGTGCATAGTAGTTCTGGCTTCCCTCTCCTCTTACCTTTCACAAACAGAAAGAGCTAGAAGGTCTGGATGGATGTGGGGGGGGGGGCCCTCCACCTGAGCACTGTGAAGAGGGGCCGGAAATGGAACGTGTGCTTTGATTATTTTTTCAGTGCCAAGCCTTAAGTTTTCCAAGAGGATACAGGTGTTCTTTTGTAGAAATAGCAAGTGTGTGCATAACAACCAGGAGAGGGTGAAGGTCACAAGTAGGAGAGGTTGAAGGTCATAGCAGGGCTGCAGGGAGGGAAGCAGAATTGGCTTGGTTCCAAGGGATGGCAAGAGCGGTGCGGTGCCACTGGTCTCCCTCATGCTCCAGTGTTTGTGTGTTTGCACAAGATTCCAGAAACCCTGAGACACCTTAGCCATCAAACAGATGGAGCGACATTCTAGAAGGCCCACCCAGCCACTGTTAGCAGGGTGACTGGAGCAGTAGTTGGGAGGGTTCTACGGATGGGTCAGAAGCCACATACACATTTGTGTGTGAAGCATGCTTGCTATTCATAGCCACATCCCCATGGCTGTGAACCAAGTCCTTAGATTCTGCCTGGCAGCCACTCCTCTGAGAAGCCTTCTCTGATTGTTTCTGGAACCATCCCCAGGGGCGGGGTGGGTTATATGAATGAGCAAAATTGCCCAGAGAGGAGTAATGTGTGTGCGATTTACTGTAACTTGAGACACAGATGATGAAATCAGTGCTCTATTTAACAACACATTCTGGACGTCTGTATCCTATGTCCATTGTGAAAGAATCCACAGTAACCAAGGTGTGGCAACATTCTAATCCGTGGATGTCAATAGGCGAATGGTAAAGAAAGTATGATATAGATCCAGAAGAATGGGTGCTGGGCAGTGGTCCAGAGGAAAGGATTTCTGTGACTGTGAACAATGAGGACAAGCCTAGAGGACACTGTGCTCAGCAAAGTCAGCCAGGCCCAGGGAGATAGCCTAAAAGAATTAACTTCTCAGCAGTAGAGGGGCACTGTGGTGATAGGGGGGCTGGTGATGGTGGTGATGGGTAGGGAGAGATCCCGTGGTTCAGTCTGAGTGAGATGGAGGGGTGCGTGTTAGAGACAGAGCACACAGCTCAGTGAGAGAAGGTAACCACCATAGCTCACCGTGCATTTCAAAGCGGCAGAAGGGTAGATTTTACATTCTTGGCTTTGTTTTGTTTTGTTTCTTTTTCGAGACAGGGTTTCTCTGTAGCCTTGGCTGTCCTGGTCTCACTTTGTAGACCAGGCTGGCCTCGAACTCACAGCAGTCTGCCTGCCTCTGCCTCCCGAGTGCTGGGATTAAAGGCATGCGCCACCATGCCTGGCTGATTTTACATTCTTATGAAGGAACATCAAGTATGAAAAGAGGCATGAGGGGGGATGGGTTGACTATTCTGCCATATGTCCTTACGGCATGGCAGTATATCCAATACTTACAGAAAACTGACTTTCAGTTAAAATGAAAAAAAAAATATATGTGCTTTCACCAGCTTTTCCAGTTTTTTATTTGGAGGAGGGGATGGTGGTGGGAGAAGGTATCACTTTGCAGCCCAGACTGTGCCCTGGAAGATGTGTCCCAGATACTCTTTTTCTAGTTGTGTTTTTATTTTGAACTCACTTGTAGTCAAGTTATTTTTAAATTCATGGTGCTTTCCCCGCCTCAGCCTTTTGCACTGGTCATCCCGGCATACAGGAGGAGAAAGAGGAAAGAGATAGGGAAAGAGGGAAAGAGGGCGTGGTGGTGCACACCTTCAATCCCAGCACCTGGGAGCCAGAGGCAGGTGGATCACTGTGAGTTTGAGGGCAGCCTGGTCTACAATGTGAATCTAGGTCATCCAAGGCTACACAGAGAAACTCTGTCTCAAAAAACAAAAAACAAAATAAAACAAAAAAGAAAGAAAAACAAATGAAAAACAAAACACAAAAGGAGGGAGAGGGACAGAAGAGAGGAGGAGGAGTGGGGGGGGAGAGAGAGAGAACCTGTACCCCACACTTTTTGCTGGGCAAAAGAACTTAAACAGCAGCACAGTAAGCAGCAGCAGGGCCCCCCATTTGCTAATGCCTGCAGTGTCTTGGACTCACCATACTCTGGAGGGTAACTGCCAGCATTAAGCTGCTCTTTGGAGATGATTTGGAGGCACCCTCAATGATATGATTGATTAGTTCTTATTAAGAGGCTAGTGTGAATTCTGTATAAAAGGAAACCTTTAATTTGGAGGAAGGAACTTTTATCCCTGCCAGCTTAAGAACTATTTGACACTGAATCAACCGTCAGAATGCTCCCAACGTCCGGGAGGGAATAAGTCTCTGTCTCCAACAGGGAGCCCTCAAAGGTGTGCTTACAACCCTGTCATCTCATCCCAGATGTTTTTGACGTCTGTCCTATGTCAGGAACTTTTGGGGGCCCTGAGCCTCCATAACCCATAACATTGATCCATTCAGCAAGAATGTAGTGAACAACTATTATGCACCAGCTGTTGTCCTAGGTGTACTGAGTCTTGTGCTGTGGCCAAGCAGAAAACAAAGCTTACATTCCAATGAAACATAAAGTAACAATAGGCATGCACGCAAAGCCAAGTAGAGTATGTGCAAAGTGCCAAGTGCTATGGGAATCAAAGCTGACTGGAACAGGGTAGGGGATAGTGGAGGAAGAAGGGGGCAGGGAGAGAGGGAGGGTGAGTAACTGTCCCCCCTCCCCAACTCTCCCTTTGGGGAAAAAACCTCATATGCCCCAGTCTTGACCTCTAGAACCTGCACAGTGACCTTATTTGGAAGTAGGGTCCTGGCAGACACAAAGTTCTGAAAATCACAGATCATCTTGAATCATCCAAGTGTCTCTATCTCCAATGACAAGCGTCCTTCTGAGAAAAGAAGCAGAGAAGAGCTGAGACACACAGATGCAGGTGGAAAGATGGGCAGGGACTGGAGTCCAGCAGCTTTAAGCCAAGAAGAGCCTGGGCCATCAAAGCTAGAAAGAATCCTTGCCTGCCCTGTGTGGAGACCAAGCGGCTCTGCCAGCACCTTGACCTCAGGCTACTCCTTTCTTAGAAATAAATGGGCCGGGCGGTGGTGGCACACACCTTTAATCCCAGGCAGAGGCAGAGGCAGAGGCAGAGGCAGAGGCAGAGGCAGAGGCAGAGGCAGAGGCAGATGGATCTCTGAGTTCAAGGCCAGCCTGGTCTACAAAGGGAGTCCAGGACAGGACAGCCAGGACTACGCAGAGAAACCCCCATCTTGAAAAACCAACAACAACAACAACAACAACAACAACAACAACAACAACAACAAGCTTGGTAGAGAGATTTAACTTTCCTCACTTCCTAGGGGCATGAAGCCAAATTGGGCCTGGTGCCTTGAGCTGCACCTCTGGTTTTGAGCAACCTTGCGTGTAAATTTCAGTGGCTTTCTTCCTACCATGAGTAGGTCTGTGAGCCTTTTATGTGCCTGTGCCTGTGCCTGAAAACTGTGTGCCCAGACACAAAATTACTACTGCATGTGTAAGCGGCTCTGTCCCCATTTTGTGAAAACTGGTTTGAATCCCTTATTTAGAAAACGGGGAGCAAGAGTGGCCTCTGGATGTCATCATCGGTGGCAAACGGATGGCAGGACCGCCACAAGGTCTTCTAGTCAGCAGTGCACCTAGGGCTTGTTTTTAAAGCCCATCTGCCTAGGGTGTAGAGCGCACCAGAGGCCGGGAAAGGACAGATGGGAGTGATGAGAGGAGACAGGTGGTTAGAGCAGGTCTGAGGATCAGGGGTCACTGCGTGAGGTCCTAACGGGATAACATAACAAAACAGTTGGGAGAAGTAAGCTGTGGCATCCTGAACCACAGTCAGAGTGAGTATAGGTTAAAAGAACCCAATTTATGTATTATTTAAGTCATCAACCTATACACATATAATTGTGAGGCTCTAGAAGAAAAGAGTTCAAAGCCTCCCACCCTAAAGAAATAGTAACAAAAGGGGAATGCTAAATTCCCTGGTTCCCAGATGTATGTATGTGCTGAAATAACATATCTAGTGCATATATGCAATTACTACAATTATTATTATAATATAATTTTAACTTAGTTTTAGATGTGCTTTGGCTTAAATCATTGTTAGAATTTTTTTGGGGTTGGGGAGGAGAGGTTTGAGAATGGGTCTCATTATGTGGTCTTGACTGGCCTGGAACTTACTATGTACACTAGGCTGGCCTCAAACTCAGTAGAGATCCACCTGTTTGTGCTTCCTGAGTGCTGGGATTAAAGGTGTGCACCATCACCCTTGGAGATTTTGTGTGTGTGTGTGTGTGTGTGTGTGTGTGTGTGTGTGTGTGTGTTGGATTGGCTTATATCCTGTGGACTAGTGCAACAACAGCTGTCTGCACACAGGAAAGCCCGCTCAGTTCACAAAGCTGGGCACCTCAGCCAGTCCCAGTCTACAGCTGACGCCCTGGAGGACTCCTGGTCTTTTCTCGTGTTGGAAGGCTGGACAGGCTGCATTCTGATGTAAGCAAATGACACCAGGGAAAGCAGCAGCAGGGTGGACATAGTCACCAGCAACTGTCGAAGGCAAAGGGGGAGGGGCGGGGGCGGGGCAGGGTGGGACTAGATTTCAAAATTACTCATAACTGGAAGTATTCCTAGGTAACTAGTAACTCTTTATTTGAGTCCCTCACTACTCTAAAATTTCCCAGAGGCTAAATCCTATTCTTTCTGCTACAAATATATCATTGAGGGCTCTCATCAAGCTTTGAGTCCATTTAAGGGGACACATTTGTCTGTCTTTAGCTGAAATGGTAACAATGTTATTGTCCCCTACCAAGCTCTTGGTGGCTTTATGTGTCCTCCAGGTGGCAAGAAGAGGGCTTAGCAGCTGTCATTGGAGGAAGTGGGCAGGTGACACGTGCTTTACTTTATTTATCTGTTTGCATTTTTGTTTGTTTGTTTGTTTGAGTCTCTCTGTGTATGCCTGGCTGGCCTGGAACTCATAGGCATCTGCCTGCCTCTGTGGCTCCCATTTACCTCACTGAGCAGAACATCAACCCCCTCCCCCGCACAGGGGACTCTTAGGCAGCTTGTGGCATTGCACAATTCCCCCAGAAGCTAAGGTGGAAACAGTCACTTCAGCCATGGTGACTATGCCTCAATAATGTGTGTAAATATTATTCTGGAAGTTTCTGTGAGGGTGTTCTGGGCTGAGATTAGCCAGTAGACTTTTGATAAATTATTCAAAGTTCCCTAATGTGGCCCTCATGCAATCACTTGAAAGCCTGCAGACATAATTGCCCCCAACACACCCAAATATTTTAAATCGCCAGCTGGCTAAATCTGTGGATTTGGGATATGTTAAAATAAAGAGATAACTGGAAAAAAAAACAACAACCAAAACTTGATGGTTTTTACATATGTGTGTGTATGTATATGATACAATGTATCTGTGAGGCACAGTAAGATATTAACATAACAAACAGCATCTTGAGCCAGGTGGCGCATGCCTTTAATCCCAGCAGGCAGAGGCAGGCAGATTGCTGTGAGTTCGAGGCCAGCCTGGTCTACAAAGCTACCACAGGACAGCCAAGGCTAACACAGAGAAACCCTGTCTTGAGAATCCAAAATACATACATACATACATCAAACAATGAAACAGCATAATTATAGTAAAGGCTATGACTAGGGTGTTTCTCTAAAACTCGGTTTGTAGTGTGGTCACCTTTTCTTTCCTGATGATGCTGTGAGATGATTTAATACACACACCATGAGAAGGAATGAGGCGAATGACAGACACACTGTGGGGAGCAGTAGGCTGGTACATAAAAGTTACTTATCTGCAGCGCTGCACTGGGACAATTGCTCTGATAGCCAAGCCAGCTAAAACTACACGGCTAACGGGATAGCATGCACAACGTGGACACGCTGGACTATGAGGTAATTCATGCCCTGGGCTAGATACCGAGCAATGGCGTGACATTTCAGGCAGTCTACAATTTTAAACTCAAGAACTGTTTATGTATTGAATTTTCCATTTAATATTTTTGTATTAACCATTGATTTGTGGGTAATCCAATCTTTGGAAAGAGTAATAAAATTATGGATAAAGAGGTCTAATATATATATATATATATATATTGTTTCTCTGGAAAATCTTGGCAATTACAATGATATAAACTAATTTTAATTTTATGTTTTTTAAGGCTTTGTATTATGGCAATTTGTAAATGATACTGAAATAGACAAAGTAATATAAACCCTCACATTCCAACCATTTAGCTTTAATGATAATTAACCTGTGACCCTGAATTTTTATGATATGCGTCTACCCACTTAATTACCTCCTGTATTACTGTTAGGACAACCTTACCCAGACGCATCTCAGTGTGCATTTCTAGATGATAGTGACTTAAAAACAACCACAGGACCATGAGCCCTTAAAAATAAAACCAACTCTTAATACCATCAAAGATTCAGTCCTACCCAATTTTCTAGTACTTATCTTTTGAAAATTGATTTCATGAATCCTTTTTAAAATGAGCACAAACGTACTACAGACGCTTTGGAAAAGATGCAGGAAAACATACAGAACAGAAATTAGAGTCAGCCACAACTGTTGGGGCTGTTGCTAGCCTAGATGGTACCGTTTCATAAATAGGAAAGAAAAAACAAGACTCATTTCAGGAAGGCAGCCTGTGCCAAAGTGCCTGCCCCCACTCTTCTCTCCAGTGGGTACCCATGTGCTGTGCACAAACCAAGCATTGTATGCTAGAGCCCCTGAGGGGTCCCTCGGTGTTTACATTTTGGAGAAAAGCCTTCCAGATTTTCTATGGATATATACATAATTTTTACATAATTGTTTTCATATGGTACACTCAGCTTTGCAAGCAGCTCCCCCCTCCCTGCCCCCCCCCACCGCCCTCCCATTCCCACTTAATAGCAGGACCATAAACACTTTGCCGTGTTGTGAAATTTGAAACATGACATTCTATGGCTCTGCAGAGTGCATTGCGTGCCTGTCCTGTATGGGCTCAGCACTGGCTAGTTGTTTAGATCTACAGCCCTCTGAGGGCACTGCCTGCCTTTGGAAGACAGAACACAGGCAAGAACAGTATGTCCTTCATGCTAGGACCGTGACACGCAGGGGAGCGTCTGCATGCGCATTTCTGTGATCACAAAGGTTGTAAATTGGTTCCCCATGGCCGGTTTGGAAAGACAGCTGAGGTATGGTTCTATTTAGTTCAGCTCATGCCTTGGGGAGCAGGAAGAGCTGTCCCTCGGCTTGTTTAGACTCTTAGATTTTTTCATAGTAAACATGAAGCTTTAGTCAGGAGCTGTGAGGCAAGAAAGAGTGGAACATGGGTTACAGGACAGTTATTCCCGGGTTGTGCAAGCAGGAGATGTGGGGTTTGAAAAACCAGCCCCCATTGACATGTGAAGCCAACAGAAGCCAACAGAAGCCAACAGAGGAGACAGAGACAGAGAGAGAGACAGAGAGAGAGAGAGAGAGAGAGAGAGAGAGAGAGAGAGAGAGGACAGAGACAGAGACAGAGACAGAGACAGAGACAGAGACAGAGACAGAGAGACAGGTTGGTCTGTGGATTGGCCTTTTTGGGTGTTAGGGCACAAGCACAGCCATTTCTAGATGAAAACAGAAACAACAAAAACAAAAACCCACCTAATGGCCTCCTAAGAAACACCATCACAGACTCAGGAGATGGTTAATGGATTCTCAGAAAATCGCCAGCACACAATCTCCATTATTTTTTTATTTTCAGAACTAGGATAAACACTGAGGTCAATTGCAAAGCACCCATTTGCTGAAACCCACAGGCCACAGTCGGCCCAGAGCCTGAGCGGGTGTTTTCTATGCCAGCCCTTATCATCTGTACTGAGTCCACAGGACTAAATGACTCAGTTAAATGGAGTCATTGTAATAGGGTGAGGTCACAGGGCAGATGTTAACCAGGAATTCCTAACATCAGAGGCCACTCAGGAGGGTGGTGGAATTTCAACGCTGTAAAGCCTTGCTGATTGAGAAGGCCCCTTCCATGCAAGCCTGGGGGCCGCCAAAAAAGAGTAGAGTGGAAATCGCACTGGGTTTCTAACAATCCATAAATTAAAGGTTGAAAGTTGGCAAGAAGGGGCTGGATAGATGGCTCAGCAGTTAAGGGCACTGTCTGCTCTTTCAGAGGATCTGGGTTCAAATCCCAGCACCTACATGGCAGTTCACAACTGTCTGTAACTCCGAGAGCTGACACTCTCACGTAGACATACATGCAGGCAAACCACCAGTGCATATAAAATAAAGATAAATAAATTAAGTTGGTACAAAGCCCATTCCTGGGTGTGGTGGCACATGCCTTTAATCCCAGCACTCAGGAAGCAGAGGCTGGTAGATCTCTTTGAGTTCAAGGTTACAAAGCTAGTCCAGGACAGCAAAGGCTATAGAGAGAAACCTTGTTTTGAAAAAACAACAACAACAAAAATAAAAAAATAAAAACAAAAAAGAAAGAAGGAAAAAGAAAAGAAAAGAAAAAAGAAGAAGCCCATGTCATTGGCAGAGGGTTTTTCTCAGGGTAAGAGGAGGTATGAAACATTGGGTCCCTTTTAAAGGTAACTTGAGCACTAAATATGACAGGTGAAGTAGCCCTGAAACTCCCAGCTGCCACTAGCAGCCTCTTCTTACTGCCCTCAACAGTATTCTTTGTATCAACTCCTACCTGGGATTTTATCCACAACATTACTCAGTGGCATATGAGTTTCCTAGGATTGTGGTCACACAACACGGGTGGCAGCAAACAGCAGAGACTTCTCTTGGGTCTAGAAGGTAGAAATGTGAAATCAAGGTATTGGCAGGTCCCTCCAAGTGCTCTGCGTGAGAAACCTTTCTTACCACCTTCAGAAGAGAGTGGCTTCACCCAGGTGGCCCTTGGCTGTGTTATTGATCTCTGTCCCTTTATTCTTGTAACTTCCTCCTTTTTGTAAGGACACTAGCCTTTCCATATCAGGGCCTGCCCTGATGGCCTCCTCTAGACATCATTATGACCTCAGGAGCTGTACTTATGGGTCATGCTTGCAAGGGTTGCAGGGTAGGACTTTCTTGTATCTTTTGGACACAATGAAACTTGATAAATAGAGAATAAACATTTTCGAATTGCTTGGGCACGGTGGCACATGTTTCCAATCCCAACACTGGAGAGGCAGAAGCAGGCTGTCCTCTGTGAGCTCGAGGCAAGCTGTTGTTACCCAGCAGGTTCAAGTGAGAGCTTTTTTTTTTTTTAAATGGGGCATGGGGGATTCTGGAATCATATACCCGAGTGTTTCACTGTATCTCTGTGATCTTTAACCACTTACTTATCACCCCTGGGGTCCAGCTCCCCACCCCCTGTCTCACAGTGTGAGTTCAATGCTGTTCCCACCTATTTTGTCTCTGAAATACTGAATAAGGGAAAAAGTTAGTTCGTTTGAAAACAGCCTCCCTACTATGAAAGGTAGTGTAGGGGCTGGCCAGGGCCTGTGTAAGAGAAGTCCCTAGAAAGACTTTTTTGTGTAACTTTGTTTTGAGATGGAAAAAAAAGTGGGTAAGCAGGTTAACCCTGAACTCACCATATAGTCCAATGCCAGCCTACATACCCCCCACCCCAACCCCCGCACACCCCGAGTAGTGGAGTTATAGGCAGAATCTGACTTTTGGCAATAGCTAGGTTATAGTCAGACTTAAGAGCAGCCAGAGCAAACTGCCCCATTCTTTTTCCCAATCCTCAGGCCACAGCACCCCAGGACAGTACTCTGGACAAGTTCCGAGGCCCACTGCATAGATTCAAGGACTCTTGGCTCTCACCATGGAGCTGGTTATTGGCAGGTGAGGCCCAGTTGGCCCAGACTGAACATGGCTGCGCTCAACCCAGTTCCAATATTTGGACAGGGCACAAGGCTTGTGTGCCGAGGCAGCAAGTGAGATGAGAGGGTTTCAGCTCTGGGGTGAGACTGAAGGGATTTGACATGTTATTGAATCCGGGTGTAGAAAGTGAACTCTGGGCCGCCACGCATCCCAGGAATGCGGATGTAGCGCTCTCAGCGCATATCTGAAGCTGACAGGGGTTGACAGTCCCCATCTGGGAACAATAGCTCAAGCTGCGCGCCCAGCCGGGGCAGAGGCTGTTTCCCTCCACCCCTCCCCCCTCCCCCGGGACTCTAACAAGGTGAGCACAGGGAGGGAGCTTCGCCTCTCTTGCAGTCTCTTGAGTCCTGGGGACCGCTGAGTGGGGCAGCCTCTCGGATGCTTGCCATTCCGGGAGCAGCGGGCTGCGACATGGTCCGTTTCTCCCCCGAGAGACCTGAGTGGAACGCCACGGGGAGGCAATTTGAGATGCCAACTGGTCACACAGCCGGCTGTGGGTCTCCTCGCTTCAGGGAAGCCAGAGGAGAGATGTTTGTGTCACGGTGAATATTTCGGGCTTTCTTTGTTCACTTGGGGGAGGGCCTTCCATAGTGAAGTTCAAAGCAACCGGTTCACAAGCCACGGATCCTAATCCTCTGTCTCATGTGGATTTTGTCGTGTAACTAAACTGATTACAAAACTTTGGCACTTGGCGCTAGGCTGAGTCTGTGGGTTCGCCTTCCACAGGCTTTGCTGCCACGTGGTACACCAGCTGGGGTTCCTGTAGTGATGTGGGGAGGTCGTGGTGCAGAGAGTTCTGGAACAGGAAGAAATCTGGGTCTGGACTTCACCCTTGCTATGCACTGTGGAATCCCTCGTCTTCCCTAGCCCTTCAATAACAGCATCTCAGACCATCCAAGACACCTCTTTGGATTCTGCCCTGTGTGACAGCACTGGGGGGCCATCATTGGGGCACCTGGAGATCCCTCTCTTATCTTTTGACGTCTGGCCCTCCCCATAGTGGCAGCTCTCCCCAAAGCCCATATTGTCCCAGCCACCAGGCTTCTGTCCTCAGACCCAGAATTCCTTGCCTCTAATTGTCCATAAGCTACCACACGGCAGAGGTCCTTGAATAGGCCCTGTGCAGGTTGGAGGGCCCTGTTCCAGGCTTGGGTAGAGGGCTTGGCTTTGAACCAGCTGGTCTCCCTCTGCGACAGAGGCTCAGGTTTGGGCCTTTCCCTGCCTGATCCCACTCCATGACACCTTGTCAAGCAGTTACAAGGCAAGAAAGCAGTCTCCTCTTTGCTACTTAGTCACCAAGTTGTGATCTCTATGCTAACCCCATGTGCATTTTTTTTCTCCCCATCCAAATTGCCTTCTATTCTCCCAGGGGAAAGCAAGTATCTCTGGGGGCCTTTCTGCCTGCAACCCCGCTCCACCTGTCTACAGTGCATGCTCCGCACGGGAGCCAGAACGGTCTTGGGTTTTTTCATTACTCACATCTGAATAACCAACCTCCCCTTGACTTTCAGCCCTAGGCTTGTAGGTCAAGGACCTGCCAGTGAGCTGCTGAGGAGCCTCCTGCTTGGCCCACTCCGCCCTCTCACTGTGAATACGCAATTCCTATAATCTCTACTAGACACGGATGGGCTGGTCCTTGTGATGACGACTGAGCAGCAAATGGGGCAGGCCAGATGCGGGACAAGTCGTTGCAGAATGAATAAAGCGTTCGGCAGACATGCCACTCTAAGAACAGAGCCTACATCTTCAAGTGTGAGTGGTTCAGGCAGGAACTGCTCAGGCCACCTGCCTTTAGGAGAATTTGGGCTCGGCTGTGAAGGCAGAGCACCCTTGGAAATGTGCCAGAAGGTTCCCTAAGGAGACTACGGCATACCATTGTGGGGTATTTGATCACGTCCACACTCTGTTACCTTCTATTACCCCCTCTCACTTCGGATGAAGCCCCACTTCTTCCCAACAAACCCCCTCCTACTTTCGTCTTTTTTCTTTTCTTGTGGCATGCTGAGTTTAGTTAGCATTGCATTTGTGATCATGGGTATGCCATCAACACCATGCCAACCTCCAGCTGAAGAAAATAAGAGTGGATCTTTTGACATTCGGCCAGAACATTTTAATAGCAGAAGGTAAGAACACACGACTGTATGGGGCATTTCTTTCCACCCCCCCCATCTCCCTCTCTTTCTACCCTGCCCCACCCCTTCTTTCTTTCCTAGAGGCCACAGAGGTTTCGGACCGGAGTGAAATCATTCAGGACAGTAATGTGGAGCCCAAGCTGCTCCTGATATCACCCGTCTCGTCTTCTCCCTTCTCTCAGAGCCCTCTCAGCGCTCCACCCTTGCCCAGCCTTTTCTGCAGCTAGATGTTGCTCCGTATTGAAGCTTTTGTCATAAAAACATGGGATTCAAAGCCTGGTGACAGGGAGCACGCCTTTACTCCCAGCACTCAGGAGGCAGAGACGCTGTGAGTTTGAGCCTAGCCTGGTCTACAAAGCAAGTCCATGACAGTCAGGACTACAAGAGAAAACCCTATCCAGAAAAAACAAAGCCAACAAACCAACAACAAAAGAAAACAAAACAAAAACAAGAAACAAACCAACAACAAAAGAAAACAAAACAAAAACAAGAAGAAGAAGAAGAAGAAGAAGAAGAAAAAGAAGAAGAAGGAGAAAAGGAGGAGGAGGAGGAAGAGGAGGAGGAGGAAGAAAGCCAGGTGTGGTGGCGCACACCTTTAATCCCAGCACTCAGGAGGCATAGGCATGTGGATCGCTGTGAGTTCGAGGCCAGCCTGGTCTACAAAGCAAGTCCAGGACAGCCAAGGCTAATACAGAGAGACCCTGTCTGGAAAAACCAAAAAGAAAAAAAAATGTTTGTGTGTGGATTCTTAGAAATTGTACAGAGGATAAAAGGTATGCGCCTCTCCTGCATTTTCTTCAAAGCCTTTTCGTGTTTCCTGGGATGTCAGTGTAGTGGGTGGGGTTCCTGAAATGAGGTTCATCAGGTAATTTTGGGAGATTTAAAAAAAAAGGAAGAAAAAAAAGAAAGAGAAAATAATTAATTTAGATTGCGGCTCAGAGAACTAAAAGGAGCTTGGCTCCCTGATAAATTTATGGAGATATGTATTTTTTTTAGATATATTTTGGAGATATGTATTTTTTGTGATATATTATGGAGATATTTTATTTTGGGAGGATTGGGAGAATAAGTTTCCCACGGAAGGTACCACAGGCAGAATTCTTATACTAGCAACTAAACACAAGCCCCAATCAAGGCTAAATGAGTAGCTCGCCTGGGGTCCTACATGCCACAGTGGGGTCGGCTCCTGGCCCTTAGCCCAGGGCTCTTGTATTCCTCTCTTTTCCTCAGCTTCCTTTTCCTATATTGGCATAGCCAGGGCACCCAGTGTCCTCTGCAAGCTGCTCATGAGCACGTTCCACCCATGTTGGCAAGATGTACCTAGCCCTGCCCAAACTGTGACTGGTACAGGGAATTCAAAGCTAAGCAAGACCCTGCCAGTGCTGGATGCACAGACATCCCTTCTCAGAAGTGTGAGCATTTGTGCCCAGTCTCGAGCCTGTTCCTGGAAAAAGTTAATGAAATGTGATGTTTTTCTTGAAATTGTGCCCGCAGGTGGCACCAGCATAGGGTGTTCCGAGGAGCACTCTGTGCAGTTCTCCGAGGATCTCGCATGGTGTAGCTCTTTCCTGGAGAAGAACACAGGGCAGAAGAATCAAAGGCCGATTCTACTACCACATTCTGCTCTGACAGTGCCACCCTGACTCTGTGGCCTCCTGAATGTGCTCCTGTAGGTGGGTGTCCCATCTTGGAGTCAGAGCCAGAAAAAGCACTCTCCCCAGGCACTGTGGTTTGATAGCAGCCCCCCAGAGGGCAAGGGCCACCATCTCTGAGGTCCAGGAGCCAGCACAGAGAACATTCTTTAACAATTTGCAGCAGTAACAGTAGCAGGCAAGAGCCACAGCTTCCGGACTTCAAAAGAAACTGACTTCCTGCTGGACAGTCTCTGGTAGCTCACACACTCCAACTCTCTCACCCCCAGAACAACCTTGTGGGGTGTTCCCATCTCCATGTTGTAAGTGAATAAACACAAAAGTTTAACACATGCCCAAAGTCACTGCAGTGTCATGGGGCCCTCAGCTAGAAAGCCCTTTGCCTATTGAATTTTCCATCAGAGCCCAAGAACTTTAGGAAAGCTGTCCAAGTCAGAATCTCTTTGATAGGACAGGCTGTGTCTTTAGTGTCTTTCTGGGAGCGTCTCCTTCTTCTGCATGTGATCAGAAGGGAAAAGCATCAGTGACAAGCTGAAGTCACACACGTTGCCGGGGCATGAGGTACCGGGAACAGAGGAGGCTTCCTTCCCTCCTTCCCCCTTCCCTCCTCCCCTCCCTCCCTTCATCTCTCCATCCCACCATCTCCATCTCTTTCCAGGGCAGGAAGACATCTCTGAGGGGATGTGAGTAGATGATTTATAGGAGTTTAAATCCAGAGACATGTGAAATCTTAAGCAGCAGGTACATTGATAGAAAGCCGTGCTTGAGCTTTTACCAACTGGATCCTGATGAAAAGCCTGAGACAGTCACGTGTAGCACCCTGCTCATGACTGGTCGGTCCAAACCCTGCTGTCACCTGTCACCCGTGCCTCATCTGTGCAAATGTCCCTATGCAACTGTTGTTTAAGTGTGAACATATCTGTTCGCTATATGGCATAACACCATTGGCCCTCTAGGTTCTGGGGACACAGAGGAGCACATGGACTGGCCAATAGGAAGATGGCTCTGTGGCTGGTGGGCTGGTCCAGGCCCAGCTTTGCTCCACTGGATCCACTCTATCCCTCTCTACCCATGGGCTGCGTGTTCTCAGATCCTCAACTGCCCCCCCCCCCCGTTTCCTTATTTCACATGTTCAGATGCCCCTTGGCATTTCCACTTGGTGTGCTCAGTGAGCGTGCCAAGTTTATCACCCATATGGAACTTCTAAGTACCCCAAACCTCTAGCTTTCTTGTCACCACCCTTCTCATCCCCCTGCCTCCCCCAGACCTTGGAGCCATCCATGACCTTATTTTCTCACACTCAATGTTAGACATGCGGGAGGTCCTGTGGACCTGACTTGCCGGCACGTGACCACTCCTTGATCTGGGTCACCCCTGTCATGACACTGATCCAGCATACCTACTCTTGGACTGCAAGACCATGATGGTCTACAATGACATGGCAGCCAGAATAAACATGCTAAATCAAAGTGAGGTTGTGTCAGCTCTCTGCTCAGGACTTTGCAGTGGCTTCTTTACAGCCTTGGCTATAAGTGCCTGTGTGATTGACACCATTCCCTCCCACTATGCCGACCTCATCTTCTGTCTCTTGTAGAACTCCACAACCTGCCCACACCAACCTCCTTGCTCTTCTTATTTTAAGCTAAAAAAAATGTTTATTTTATGTGCATGTGTGTTTTGCTTGCATGCATGTATATGCATTGTGTGTGTGCTTGGTGTCGGCAGAGGTCAGAAGAGGGCATTGGACACCCTGGAACTGGAGTTACAGGTAGTTGTGAGGCACCATGTAGGGACTGGGCACTGAACCTGGCCCTTCACAATAGCACCAAGGTGCCTAACCACTCAGCCACCTCCCCAGCTGTCCTTGATTCTCCTATCCATGTCCGACTTATACCATGGCTCAGATTCGACATCTGCTGCTTCCACTTCCTGACCCCACTCCCACATCCTCTTCCTCCCTTGGTCACCCAAGCAGTCCCCTCACTTCCTTTACAAGATATCTAAAGAGCCCCAGTCTCACTGAGGCCTCCTGGGCCACTCTAACAACAACAACAACAACAACAACAACAACAACAACAACAACAAAATGTCCCTTCCTATTGGCTCTTCTCAAAGTGGCTGGTGACCTTTCTAATCCATTGTCCGGTCAGTGTGTCCACCCTAGTTTCTGTGACTGTGTGGCTGTCTGCTATCCAGATCCCTAAATGCCCCCACTTGGTTGGAGAATTGCCCCTGCCTGCTTTGGAAATCACATTCTCTTCCTCACACACTCCAGAGTCTGAAAGATACAGCGGCACAAAAGGTTGGCTTCTTTGCCTCGAGGTGAGGAGAATTTTGCAAACCCACAGAATGTTCCAGAGTCTCCTGAAGATCAGGCCTAAGGCCACATCTTGCTTGACCTTTTCCATTCAAGTTTTCTTTTAGTCCATCATTTGAGAACTCTGTGTGTGAACAAAATGAATCAAAACTCCAACCCAAACCCACTGGTCTGGACTCCCCACCTAAAGATCCGTGCCTACAGGACATAACTGGAGGTTCTTCTGGTTGTTTGTCTGGTTTTTAGTGCCTTACCTAATGTAATACAACGTACTGCACTTTGTCCATGTCTCTCACCAAAGTGCCAGCCACCAGTCTGTTTATTGCAGCCTCCTCAGTATCTAGTACTTGATATGTAGGTGCTCAGTAAAGCTGTGTTTCAAAGTATGTATTTAGGAGAGAGAGAGACAGAGACAGAGACAGAGAGACACAGAGAGAGACACACACAAAGAGACACAGAGACAAACAGACAGACCGACAGACAGGCAGACACACACACACACACACACACACACACACACACACACAGAGAGAGAGAGAGAGAGAGAGAGAGAGAGAGAGAGAGAGAGAGAGAGAAAGAAAGAGAGAGAATGAGTAAAGAAAAAGAGACCATGAATTTAAAACTAGGATTCATGGAATAGGTTGGAGAGATGAAAGGGAAGGAGAGAGTGATATAATCATAATTTCAAAAACATTTAAAAAGGATGAACTAGTGAGCCGTCATCCTTTGGGGTCCTGGGGTTTGCACAGACTGATTCTGCTGACGGGGCTGGGGTGCTGGATCCGTAACCCTGCTGCTCACAAACACACCAGCTTTCTCTTCCATTTCTGCCTGTCCATTGAGGGTGCCTCTGCTTACTCTGGCCTACTCTTCTGTGTCCTGGGTCATTTCCCAGGAACACATACCTCCTGCTTGTTTGTCCAGAAGCCCCTACCACCTTCCTTCTGAATGCTTAGCCTGGAGGCCCCAGGCTCAGGGAAGTAGTAAAGCAAGCAGTGGACTCTGTATTCAGAGTGAGGACGAGTGAGAGACGGAATGCACCAGGAGTCTGTGTTTCCCAGCTTGTGCTGAGGTCAGCATATATGCCAAGACAGGGATGGCCACAAGCAGGGAAAGATCCTTTTTTCCCCCTATTGTACCCTAAGGAAACAAAAAGAGAGCTATTGTCTGACTCATACTCAATGCTGGCCTTGCACATGGTTCACCGTGTGTCGCAGGGCTGCCTCCAGTGGGGCTGGACCACATCACCCAGGAGTGATTTAGGACTAGAGATGTGGGGCCAGGCCACACACAGACAGAGCCCCAAACCTTGCAGATTGCTGAGGGCTGGCGAGGTAGCTCAGCATGCAGACCACTTGAATTCCACCACTGGAACCCACAGACCTCCCAGATCTGTCCTCTGACCTCCGCACACAGGCCAGCCAGCTGCCAACAACAGTCAATCGTTAAACACCAGGAACCCAGCTTCTCCGTGAAGACTTGATGGACAGGACCTCATGTGACCTTCCAAGCTATACACACTTCCACAGAGGAGGGAAGAAGGGGACATGGGCTTTCAGCAACTCACCCAGCACCATGAAACTGCTCAGTGGTGGAACTAGGCTTTATCTTCTCACCCCAAGCGTGTCCTTCACTGAAGCCAAGGGAACCTTACTAAAGGATGTTTGGTGCTTTTCCACTTCTAGGGACCCAGGAACACTAGACTCCAAAACAGGCAAGTACCAGTCCTCACTGAGAACAGAGCAGCAGGGCATCTTCAGCAGACCATGATGGGCGAGCCTGTGCATTCTCATTTTGATGAGCTCGACTTCTGTATGACGAACTACCCCAAAATGTTGTTTTGTAAGAAGAAAGCAAATACTTAGGTGCTGGCGTCCGTGGACTCAGGTACTTGGAACAACTTGGCTGAACAATTCTGGGCTTGAGTTTCCTGTGAGGTCACGGCTGCTCGCTGTAGCTACAGTCGCCTGAAGGCTTGACTGAGTGTTTCGCAGCTTCGTCCTCACCTCCATCCTTGGCTTGGGAGGTTCACCTCCGTTCTGCTGTCTGTCAGCCAGAGGCCTCAGAAGCTCAACTTCTGTGTGGGTTTCTTGAGATCCATGTGACAGGGCAGCTCGTTCCCCAGGATGGGCAGTCCACAGGAAGGCTGGTGGAAGCTGCCTTCACTTTGATGGTATATGCCCTGAATCCCTCAGTTTCTTTCTGTGGTCTAGGTCATCCCTGTTTTATGTGGATGGGCCTATAAAATAGATGTTCATTGGTGTCTGCCTTAGAATGCCAGAACCACTTTCCCCTAAAGGAAGCCAGAGAGTAGCTGGGTAGGTGAGAAACACACACACACACACACACACACACACACACACACACACACACACACACACACACGGCAGACATCTACTAATTCTCTGCAACTAAAATAGAAAACAATACTGTCTATTTCACAGGCTTGTCTTGGCTGGACACTGTTCCCATCACAAGCAAGAAACAAGATGCTAACTGTTGAGGTTGAGGTTGTCTGCTATTGTTAACTTGCTAGTCGACTTCCAGCATTATAAAGTGCACCCAGGCGAGGTCCAACTGTCCCCTTCTGTTCCCTCTTTCCTGAGGACCCAACAGCTGCTTCGTGACGTCTTTTCTTTTTCTTTCTTCTGCATGACTCTTTGGCATCTGTTTGTTGTTGGTTTTTTTGTTGTTGTTGTTTTTGGTTTTGGTTTTTTGAGACAGGGTTTCTCTGTGTAGCCTTGACTGTCCTGGACTCGATATTGTAGACCAGGCTGGTCTTGAACTCACAGCAATCCACTTGCCTCTGCCTCCCGAGTGCTGGGATTAAAGGCGTCCACCGCCACTGCCCTGCTTTCATCTGGAAATCTTATCTGTGCCCATGTGTTCATGGGTTATGAGAAGGATGGACCCCAAGGTTCTCTCCCGACACTATAAGTGACTGCAGAAGATGGGCTCATCCGAGCAAAGTGTAATCATCGATGCCATAATCTCTAACATTAATACTAATGTCATTCGTAGTTGACAAACGAGTTTCTTGTTTTTTGGGTTTTTTTGTTTGTTTGTTTTTTAAATCAAGTGGCAGAATCCTGCCATGGTCATAAGGCAAAAATCTGTTTAAATTCTAAGAAGATTCTACTGTGGCTGCATGAAGCTTGTAGAGACCCTGGCTTATATGCTGTTCTCCCTACATCTCAACTCCAACATGTTCCGCTCTAAGAATCAGTTGCCAGCAAGAAGGGCAGTGCACAGTTATTCAGCTTTCCTTCTCTGTGTGTGCTGTGTTCATGCATGTACATGTGTGGGTGTAAGCACCCATGTATGTGCACACGGAGGCTGAGGTGAAGATCAGGGCTCCTGTCCTATCACTCTCCACCTTGCACTCTTAAGACAGATATCTTGGTGTATCTGGAGTTTGGTCAGCAGCCAGCAGGTCCCACAATTCTCTTGCTTCTGGCCCCACTGAGCGGATTAAGCAGGTAAGCATAGGGAATAGCTGAACAACTTGGGACTCCACTTGGCTTGGGCTATCCACACATCTCTCTCTCAGAACCATGCACCTAGCAACCTGTTAGCTGCCCTAGAACTTCCACTGTATCAGGCTACACCCGCACTCTCCTCTGATCAGTGGGATAAATGTCTCTTCCCCTTAGGACAATCAAACGTGGATGATTTTTATTCAAAAAAGTTCTCAGTATATCCTGCCCAGCGGGTAGGAGGGCCGATCTTGTCTGAACTGGTTTTGGGTGCATGGTCCAGTAAGGGAAAATCATGTCCTTAAGCAGACTTTTGTGGGGGCCTCCCCTGTTTACTGTCTTACGAGGATGCAAAGTCAGGTATGTATATATGTGTATGATTAGAATCTGATGCATTATGGGGAAGAATGTACCTAGCAGAAAAAGGATTATATAAGCTAATCTACCAATCAAAGCAACATTCCTACTATGCACTTTTGTAACCAAACTCCTTCTGTTGAACTCCCACAATAATGGGGTGCTTGGGTATCTTCAACTATGTGGCCCACTGCGTGTGGCTCTCCTGCAGCATACTCTTTGAATATGTCCTTTGCTACTTTTGCAAATCTGTGTGAGTCTTTGTTTCAATTCCTTGAAGACAAGACTAAGAACCAGAAAACGTGTGTGTGTGTGTGTGTGTGTGTGTGTGTGTGTGTGTGTGTGTGTGTGTCTTTTTATATGGAAATGCAAACTCAGACCTTCATGTTTGCACAGCAAGGGTTTTGCCCACCGAGCCATCCCAACCCCCCATATTCAATTATTTTCAACTAATATTTCTATCAATGTACATATTCTTCACTTTACACTGTGCTGGAGATGAAACCCAGGGCTTTGCACATGCTGGGCAGGCACCTTACCACTGAGCGCCATCCCCAGGCCTTTAAACAAATATTCCCAGAGAGTCATCAATAAATCAAGCAGACTTCATCCTTCACCGATTGGAACCTAGGGGCTTCAGGGCTGAGGGGATAGTTGGGGACTGTGAAAGAAAAGTTAAGCAGTCATTCTAAGAAGATTTCATCATGTGCTGCCAAGGGGCAAGCACGGAGCGCCAGGAGAGTGTTTTGTAGACTATGTGGGCTGATCTCTCTGAATCACTTGTCCCAGCTTGTGCAGACAGGCAGACAGACCCGGGTTTCCCAGGTTTCTGCAGCAGCCACTTGGGTTAGCCTATTGGGACTCAGCCAATGGGAGTCACTGACTGGCACTGGAAGGTGGGGCAAAGGGAGAAACGCACAGGCCAGTGTGCTCCCTGCCTTGCCGTGTTGGCTGCTTGGGCTGTCTCCTCCTTTGTCTCCATAGCCTTGGGCTAGTGGCTGTTTCTGCGGTGGCCAGTTCTGTGCTGTCCTACTGTCTCGGTCATGTCTCAGTTCTTCCATCATTGGCCGTAGTCCCTGGACTGCCTTCCCTGATTAAACCAGCAGACTCACTTCCCTAGTTGGCCTCGCATGGCTGTAATCACCTTTTCCTTTTTTAAGCCTTTGCTGGTGGCTTGTTCCTGTGACTGAGCTGGGCTGTGACCTCCTAACACACAGTTTCTGGCTGTTCCCTGTCTTAGGTAATGACAAAAGTATGCAGCCTAAGGCTGAAGGCAGCGAGAGCTGACAGCGTGGACTGCAGGGGCTTGGGAGGGATAACGACACAGAGAGTTTTGAGAGAGGACTTTTCTCTAAGAACCTCATGTTTCGGTTTCTGATTTCTGATTCTGAGATCATTTCCTTTCAGTGGTGGCCTGTTATCTCTGGAGTCCCAACCGTTAGCAGAGCCCTCAGAGTCCCCTACTCTATGTTCACCTCCCTTCAGGGCCACCCTAGTAAGAAGGTCTACCCCAACTCCCATCCCTGCCCTAGCTTCCATCCTTGAGGTGCTGTGGCTTCCAGAGAGCCCCGGGTGGGCCGAGAAGACACGGGGGTTGTTCTAACAGGAAAGCAGATTTTTCTAAGCTGGAGGATGGGCACCAGAATGCTCACATGGCAAGCTGAGGCTGACATGGGAGGGACCAGAGAAGAAGAGGTTGGTCCCAGAGCTGCTGTGTTCCCAGGGACTCCTCTCTCTCTCTGAGGCTAAGACCCTGATGGTCCATCACTCATTAAATAGCTGGTGGCAGCACATGCCTTTAATCCCAGCATCTGGGAAGAAGAGATGGTGGATATCTGTGAGCCTGAGGCCAGCCTGTTCTATAGAGCCGGTCCAGGCTGGCCAGGGCCACACACAGGGAAAGCCTGTCTCAACAAAACAAAGCAACCCACAAAAATCCTAAATTCTTTTTTTTGCTTTTTTGTTTTTTGTTTTTTTTTTGTTTGTTTGTTTTTGGTTTTTCAAGGCAGGGTCTCTCTGTGTAGCCTTGGCTGTCCTGGACTCGCTTTGTAGACCAGGCTGGCCTCGAACTCACAGGGATCCGCCTGCCTCTGCCTCCCGAGTGCTGGGATTAAAGGCGTGCGCCACCACACCCGGCTAAATCCTAAATTCTTAAAAAATAAATTTTATCCTTAAAAACTTTGCAAACGAACAAAAACATCACACCCAAAACGAAGCAGATTCAATCTATGCCATCACTCATCTATGCCCAAAAAGCAGCACAGCGGGTTTTAGTCCCTCGGTGTGACATGGTGTGTGCAGTCCAAGCAGGATCAGGACCAGTCAGCATTTTCAGTGGAAACAAATGTTACTCTCACTTGGTCCTCTTTACAGAAAGCCCAGCCTCCTTCGAATCGCAGCCAGAAAACCCCATACTCTCCTAATCCTACAGTTCCCACTAATCAGACGTCTAGACAAGAACAGTCTCTGCTCCCTTTCCTGTTACCAAATCTGCCCTGACAAGTCACATCCTCCGCCGATGCCATTGAAATGTCCTCTGTTTGCTCTGCGGGCCTTCTGAGACTTGGCCCGGAGAAAACACTATCAGTTCCCGGATCAGCCCCAATCCTCTAAAAATCACGTTTGGATATTCCTCTGCTTAAATTTCGTTCTCTTGAGAGGAGCTCTCTCTGCTTATGACTCAGGGTGGCCAGCCCCGCTTTGAATGCAAGTAGAGCGCCGTGGGATTCGCAGCTGCACGGCCAGAGAGCCAGCCTTCACTCGTGGGTCTGGTGACTCCGGAGAGAACACCGTTTCGAGCGGGCCCATCTAGACGGCACGAGGCGCTGCTTTGATCTGCTGCGGAGAGTGGGGTGAAGACATTTCTATCTCATCCATCTGTTGGAGATGGAACTGACCCTTGCTTGGCTTCTGTCTGGGCTTAGCTAGACCTAGCAAGGGTTGCAAAAATCCTATCAAAGAGGTTTAAAGCAAATGCTAAACTCATCTGTTTTATTTATTTTTGCTTATTTTATTTTATTTTTTGTTTTTTTCGAGACAGGGTCTCTGTGTACTCTTGGCTGTCCTGGAACTCGTCTGTTTTAAAGTGAGCGCCAAGACGCGGGAACCAAAGGCTGTCAGAGGAGTTGGGGGGCCTGGCCACTGGCTGCAGAGTTCGGTCTGTGTCTACCTTTCTCTCCCTCCAAGTGCTCGGCAGCCCACCCTCACACTACATCATTTGGAGCCAGGCCAGCCCATTCAAAGGACAGCCTATTCTGAAAAAGTGGTGCGTGCGTATGATACACTCCCCCATCTGCGGTTTCATTTCCATAGTTTCCTTTTCCCACAGTCAACTTCAGTCCAAAGATATTAGATGGAGAAAAAAAAAGTCCCCCAAATAAATAATTCATACATTTTACCACATTTGTCATAACATGTTATAACAGTTCTATTTTACTGTTAGCTCTTGTCATTAATCTAGTACTATGCATAATTTATAAATTAGACTTTCTCTGGACACAAATGTATTAGTAAAATACAGGGTCTAGTCTGTCCCATGGTTCAGTATTGAGGTTCTGGAACTGTATTTCCCACAAGGGGGGATGGCTATGGCATCTTGGGCCACACTGACAAGATGTACTATAAATCAAAACATAATAAAAATGTTGTGCTTCACCCATCCCTGGCGACACAACTTTTTCTTGGCTCCATTATACACAGATACCAAGTGTCTAACTGGCTCCAGCCATTGTCTATGAGCGGACTTTGCCCCCTGCCCTGTGGCTGCCTCGGCTGATCTGCTGCTGTGTTTCTCATCTGTGGGGGCACTAATGCTTCACCTAGCCCTTTGAAAGTGGGTGAGCCCCTCTTCAGTCTCATCACCAGAGCTCTTTTTGGAGCACTGAAGCAACCCTAGGAAACACCTTGCAGCAGACTGAGGCCAGAAGCAAGCCCTGAAGTCCGTGAGAGAAGAGCTTGTGTCAGCGCACTTGAGCCTGTGGGGGTTGACAGCACTAAAGCTAGCTCATTCCGTTTTGCATACGCAGGTCAAGTATGCTTGGGCACTTGCAGAGGCTCTGATGCACAGGCTACCGACAGAGGCTGCTCTGCAGACGCCTTTGCCTAGTCAGCCTGCTTTTTATTTATTTATTTTGTCTTTGGAAACACACAGGGCAGGCTACAAAGCCTTATATATAATTTATCTGATTTTTCTTTTTCTTTCTTTCTTTCTTTCTTTCTTTCTTTCTTTCTTTCTTTCTTTCTTTCTTGTTTTTAAAGCTCCTCTGAAAAAGTGTTAAATATTAGCACCACAGAGATGATCGTTCCGGGGTATAGTTATCCTCCACACCCAGCAATTTCAGGTAGAAACAGCAATGGCATGCTGGAATATTGCCCAGCACCCCAGCAACGTCAGTCAGAAAGGGAGTGTTACGTCTTAGTTTCTCTCTAGAGTGTGAAAGTAAGGTTTAGGTGACTTTTTTTTTTTTTAGGTTTTTCGAGACAGAGTCTCTCTGTGTAGTCTTGGCTGTCCTGGAGTCGCTTTGTAGACCAGGCTGGCCTCGAACTCACAGCGATCCGCCTGCCTCTGCCTCCCGAGTGCTGGGATTAAAGGCATGACGTTACTAAATTTGTTTGAAATGATCCAAATGCCACGTGGGAGGCAGCTTTGCAAAGATCAAAACCAAGATAGTCGTTTCTGTTTTCTTGCATTGGAAACCTCACTGGTGGAAGTGCCAGGGGTCAGCAGTGTCACATAGACTACCTGACCTCCGTCAGCCTCAGCCATCTCCGCAATGGGAGTGAGCTATGCCATGGGAACAAGGCTGGCAGCGGAAGCCCAGTGCATGGTTCTCCCTCAGCATGCCTAATGCCGCTCAGTCCTGAGAGAGAGAGAGAGAGAGAGAGAGAGAGAGAGAGAGAGAGAGAGAGAGAGAGAGGGAGGGAGAGAGACACGGAGGGAGGGAGGGAAGGAGGGAGGGAGCCAGGTCTCCTGCCTCACAAAAGGCCAGTGTCTGTGGGCTCGTGATGTCTGGGAGGCCCATTAGGCCAACAGGCAGCCCTGCCAAGTTTACATATGGTTTTCATATCAGCAGCCTTGCTGTTTTGACTCCTGCGAGGCTACTCTGCAACAGTTCCTCTGGAGGAAAGAAGTGCAGCAATCTGAAGGCCAGGGCTGCAACTGTAGAGGCTACTGGGGTACAAGGGAAACAAAATACCTTTGGGGTTGTGCAAGATCCTCGAGAATGTCCCCTTTGGTGGCCATCTCTTTGCTGGCCATCCAAGGCGTCGAGCTTCTGGTATGTTCTGGCCTCCAGAGGACTCAGTCATGTCTGAACTTTCTTCCCAGAGGAGGAAAGGCAGGCAGGCAGGCAGAAGAATTTGGCAGGTGAACAAAAGCCATTAACAGTGTCTGGTCTGGTGTAGGTGGCAGCGCTTGCGGGCCGCAGGCTCTGGCTAGCCTGTGTGGGCTAAGCCTTCCATTAGCTGCCCTTCAACAAGGTCACTCCAGCTCAGCTGGCCAGGAATGGAGGTGGGCCAAAGAAATCAGGTCTTTTGGGGGGCATTGCTCAAACACACTGGGGTTCCGATGGGAGTATGGGTACAGTGTGGGAACACTGCAGTGCAGCTGCAATGGTAATAGTTGAACTCTCTCTCTCTTTGTGTGTGTGTGTGTATGTGTGTGTATGTGCGTGTATATATATGTGTGTATGTGTGTGTATGTGTGTGTATGTATGTGTGTATGTGTGTATATGTGTGTGTATGTATGTGTATGTGTGTGTGTATGTGTGTGTGTATGTGTGTATGTGTGTGTGTATGTGTGTATGTGTGTGTGTATGTGTGTGTGTACGTGTGTGTATGTGGGGGGGCACATATATAACGCAGCATACATGTGGACATCAGAGCACAACCTTAGGATGCCGTACCTCACTTTCCACCTTTATAAGGCATTTAATATTTACACATGGACATAATACATGCAGGCACAGTCCACCTCCGTTCACTCACCTAGTGCCTCATATTTTTCCCTCTGAACTTCATGTTCTCTCTCTTTTAAAATGTGATGCCTACTGTGTCCATTTAGTACTGCCATCTCCTTAGCCTGAAAATAATTAATTTTAACTTGCCAGCGATCTCTCCAAGTTCTCCCATATACCTAGCCTGTGCTACTCCTGAGCAAAGGAAACAGGAGCTGCTGAAGGTGATCACAGCACACCCGATGTTCATCTCAACCCACCAGCTCATTTGCCCCGGGAAGTGAAAGTTGAAACACCCCCATTCCTCAAGCCAGGAAGCTGAACCCCATAAAGGTAAAATGTACTTTTAACTGTGTTTTTGTTTTGAGACAGGATCTTGCTGCATAGCTCAGCCTGATGTAGAACTCAGCCATCCTCCTGCCGCAGCTTTCTGAGTACTGTGATTATAGGTGTAAACCAATCCAACTAAGGTCAAGCTTGCCCCAGATTAACATTACTAGAATAGGATCCACACGTAAGGCTGCGGTACGTAAACAGAGCCAGGTCCGGACCACAGCATGGCGTACACCCTGACCACAGCCCGGGACCTTCCACATCAAGACGTCTGTTGTGCAAAGCTGCGTCTAACATTAATGAGTGGTCTGTCCAGCTCTGTCTGGCTGTGAAATCCTGACTGTAAAGACGGCATTTTGCAGGGCTCTCAAACTTTGGCCCTGTAACCTTTGCAGCTTTCGCTTTTACCTTCACTGGGGCTTTCCCTGGGCCCAGCAAAGGGAAGGGATCTTCTGAGCTCAGGATCTCAGTCTCTCGGAGCCAGAGAGACACTGTCTTATTGCTAAGGCCCTGTCTTTGCTGAGACTGACTCACCATTTCACAGCGACTCTTCTGCCTGCCTTGTCTGGCATGTCTGGGTTCTTTGAGCCTTTCTACCCAGAGCCTTCCCCGGGGGATAGGGAAGGAAGAAAAGAATAAGCCTTGAGCTGTAGGGATTGCTCCAATAGACAAATGCTCAGGCAATAGAAGGCCAGGAGAATGGCCGTTCTGGCCTTAAGTCTCAGTTCAAATAGCATGGATTATTTGCCCTCCCTTCCTCCCCCTCCCCTCCCCATTGCCCAGTGGGCCTTGGCATTCTTATCATAATCTGATAATCTCTGCAATAATTCATGTCATCTGCATCCCAATTTAGACTTAGCCTCACACCTCGTCCCTCACACTAGCAGCTTTGGGCTTTCCCAACTCACAGCCTTTAGTAGTTTAACCCAAGTCATCCTGCGGCCCTGGTGGGTAACATCCATCAAGTGCTCCTTCTGACCCAGCGCTCTCACTTCAAGGACCGTCAGCCCGAATCTAGAATCTCTTCTTTGCCCGGAACTTCCACCTCTTCATCTCTCTTCCTCTGCTTAGTCGGCTTCCAGGCAGAACACAAAACTACTCGTCCTATTCTGTCTAGACCCGCAGACTGGTGAAGAGGACTGAGACCCAGCCCCGCAGCCAGCTTTATTTAATTCTTAACCATTACTCTCCATTCAGCTGCGGGATCTCACTCTATGTCCCTAACACCTTTCCCATCCCCAACTCAGCTGGGGACGGAGTGAATAAAGCAACTAGATGAGAAATGCCACAGCTTCCCAGCATGCCTACCTCCTCCTTGCCTCAGTGTACCCACGCTGGTCTTGTCTTTTAGTAGGACAGCACTGGCTACAGAAGCTAAAAACCTTGCCTCAACTGATGTCCACTTGCTCTGTCTTGCTGGCTAGCAGAGTGTTTTCAGCCAGTCCTTGGGAAGCAAGAACAGGAAGTGACAGCTCACTGGAGATGCACCAAGACCAGGGAACTGATTGGCTATTGGAGCAGACAGACAATAGTGTCTGCCACACTCAGCCTCATTCATTCATGTCGAGAATATGTTTTCCTGCTTTTATGTTGTGTTCAAAGTGTGAGGCCTTTGCATACTTCGTTGTCCTGGGGATATTTTTCTGTCAGTCTAAGAAAAAGATACAGTTGTTCATTGTGCTAAGCCTTTGACTCCTTCCCAGCTCCGACTCCTGTTTTATTTTATTTATTTATTTTTATTTTATTTTTTGAGCTAAGTCCTCCTATAGCTCCAGGCTTGCTTTGAACTCCTCATGAGTCTGAAGATGACCTTGAACTTCTGACCCTCCTGCCTCCACCTCCCAAGTACTGGAGTTATGAGTTTGAGCTACCGAGCCTGGTTTTATGTAGTGCTGGAGATGAGACCCAGGGTTTCCTTCATGCTAGACCAATACTCTACCAGCTGAGCTCCAGCCCCAGGAGTCCACCCTCTTATCCCTTAACCTTAACGCTGTCACTTTAGTGAAGGGAGCAGATACCATTCCATAACCTAAGCATGACTGTGTGCTTGTGCTTTCCTTAGAATTCGTAGGTATTTCCTCTTCATTGCTCCAGTTTCCCATTTATATTGGGAATTGTGATTGGCTCAGAAAGAATCAGTTCTAGTGAAACTGTATAGTAAAAATAATTAACATCCCCAAAGCCAAAGGCTGAATGATGAGTGTGAAGCATCATGTAAGCTAATGGATGTGAGTTCAGCAAGGCACGAATCCTAGATGTGAGCTTCATGAGAAATGGCATGTGTATGCTTGTGGTGGTTTGAGCGAGAAATGTCTCTCACTTCCTCAGGCATGTGAATGCTTTGCCCCCAGTTGATGGCACTGTTTGGGAAGGCTCAGGGGGCGTGGTCTTGTCGGAGGATGTAGGCTTTTTGAGTAGTTTAGAGACTTGTGCCATTTTTAAGTTGCTTCCTATTTATGTGAGGGTTTTTGTTCACTTGTTTGGTTTTGGTTTTTCAAGACAGGGTTTCCCTGTGTAGCCTTGGCTGTCTTGGACTCACTTTGTAGACCAGGCTGGCCTCGAACTCACAGCAAACCACCTGCCTCTGCCTCCTGAGTTCTGGGATTAAAGGTGCGAGCCACTGCGCCTGACCCTGTTTATGTTTAAGATGTGAGCTCTCAGCTGCCATGCCTTTGTTCATCTGTCCTGGATTCTAACTTTCTGGAAATGTAAGCCCAAAGAAACACTTTCATCTATGTTGCCTTGGTCATTACAATAGAAAAGTAGCTACTGGGGTATGGGGCTGATGGGAACAGATGTAAAGTTCTCTCACCAGTCCCTTGACTCGGAGCCTAAAGTAGGCAACTTTGAGGATCTGGGTTCTGGCTAGCTCCTTTCTGTCACAGCACATAGAAAAATGTGATTTGTTTGTTCACTTTTCTATTGAAGGCACTTGCACTCTAAGGACCGTGTTCTACACCCCTCCCCCATCTTGTAAAAAATTCTTGTTTATACAAAGCTCCTTCCTCCACCCCCAACTTGATGACCTGGGACAGCCAACCCCTTTCCCCTTTCCTTCACTTCTCTTAAAACTAGCCAGTCTTGAAAAAAAACTGTGAGGTCGGACCCCAGGCAATAGGGAAAAGAAACAGTCATTATCACCTGAGTTAGAATAAAAACTAGGTAAACTTTCTGCCCTGGTGTGCTCGATAGCCTGGTTTTGGTTCCAGAACATCCTTTTAGCAAAAAGAAATTTGCCTTGCTGAGTTCCTTTTGTTTTGTTTGTGTGTTCCTTTGTACAAGACAGAGTTATTCTTTGTTTATGATATCTGCACATGTTACTATCATGTTTGTTTTAAATGTGGAAATCAGATGTTTGGGAAGGTTGCTCATTGGATGGATCCTTGAGCTTGGAGATGACCAATTGGAGGCCATAGAGCCATTGTGAGCAACCAGGAATGCTTACCAAGTGTCAGGCATTTGTTCCCAGTCCACATGGTAGTGGCTGAGAAAGCAAGTAGAGATTGTAACGATGGAAGTGGCGCAGCTGTGTCACTGTGGACGAAAGAGAAGCAGCCACAGATGTAAAGCCACATAAGGTGGATGAACAGGAAGCCTTAGATCAGTGCTTCTCAACCTTCCAAATGCTGTGGCCCTTTAATGTAGCTCCTCGTGTTGTAGTGACCTCAACTGCAAAATCATCTGTGTTGCAACTTTATAACTGTAGTTTTGCTATTGTTATGAGTTGTAATGTGAATATCTGATATGCGGGGTATCTGTTTCGACCACTAAAGGGGTCGTTATTCACGGATGATGAAGGCCATCTCAAAAGGGCAGCAGCAGAGGAAAATTCAACTGGGTAAAGGTCTTGGCTAAGAAACACACCAAAGAGTGTCTTCCAAGAGGTTAGTTTGGACATCTGGGAGGTCTCACAGAGATGAAGGTTCTGAGGAAGACATAGTTTGGTGACCTTCAGTGACGAGGCCTCTGTGGATACAACTGTTACTCACAATGGCAACCACAGGCTGAGTGAAGAAACAGTGAGTAAGTTGGGGTTGGCCCTCAACCAGCCCAAGTGGGCTCTTTGGTGTTGGATGAGATTTGGGCAATGGTGTCCATCTTGCTGGTTGGCAAATGTTTTAGTAGTTATGGCGGTTTTGGTGGCAGCCCTGGCAAGGATGAGACGTGGCGGTAGTGGAGATGACTGATGATGAGATGATGATGGTGAGGTGGATGAGGAAGATGGAGGTAGCACTTCCAAAAATTAATATTAAAGTTTGTTTGAAAAGGGGCCTGGGGAGATGAATTAGAGATTAGGAGTCCTTGATGTTCTTGCAGAGGACTCAGGGTCAGCTCCCAGCACCCACACAGAGACTCACAACAGCCCTTAACCCAGTTCCAGAGGATCTGATGGCTTCTCTTGGCCTTCTTGAGCACCAGGCATACACATAGTGCACATACATTTAACAAGTACTTTTTTTTTCCTTGAAGAAATGACCAAAATGTCATGGATTTTATGGTGGCAGAGGCCATTCTTTGGGCAATCCATGGCCCAAAGCGGTGCTGGTGGCTCTAGGAAGCAGTGGCAGCTACAAGAGCTTTAACCAACATTGGAATATAAATTCTTACAAGAGTGGAGTTGTGACAGGGAGGCTCCAGACTCAAGCCAAAAAGATTTGAGTTCAAGTCCTAGCTCTGCTTCTTACTAGCAAGATGACTGTGGCTGGTTCCTTGGCTCCTCTGGGAGTTCTTTTTCCTCAACACTAAAACATAAGTAATATGAACCTTGTAAATTATAGCTATAATTATTCCCACTAATAATCCATTAAATTCTTTCTTATCATTCCAAGTATTCATGGCCTCCCCCATCATAGTTAGGAATCATCCTGCAATTTTGTCTTGCCAAGGGCAGAAACTGAATTTCAGGAAAATTAGTTGATGCAATGATCACATGAGAAGGAGGTGTTAGAGGTGGAACTCAGACCTGAAGGCACAAACATCTCCACCCAACTCCAGAAAGTGTCGAGTGCAGCCTCTGCAGATGCATACCCTTTAAGGAACGCCTGCTAAATTGCATTACACACACACACACACACACTTTCCAGAAAAACACAGTATCTGTGAACATGAGAAGTGAAGAGCTCCCCTAAATCCTGTAGGACTGGGTACCCTGCTGTTTCAGTTACTTTTCTAGTTTCTGAGACAAAAGTAGGTTGAGGAAGGATTTATCTGTGCTCACAGTTTGAGGGGATACAGTCTATCATGGTGCAGAAAGCTTGTTGGACTTTGGACTCCTGGTCTCCTCACATCTCTGGGAACAAGAAGCAGAGACCAGAAGGATATTGGTCTGGGCTATAACACTCAAGGCCATCATCCCCTATTGGTCTATTTCTTCTAGCAAGGTTCTACCCTTTGGGGACCACATGCTGAGATACAGGAGCCCACAGAGGACACTTCACTTTTGAACCATAGCATCCACTTACATGTGGAGGGGATGTAAGTTGGAGATCTCCTCTTTTCCCTGCCTGGCATCCATTGCTCATGTATAAGCATCTTGTTTTCATTCCTAGTCCAAGTGGGTCAGTAGAGCATCCCTCATCTGCTCCGTTCCAAGACTGGGCACGAATTGGCTATGTTTGGGAATGTACATAACCCCAATCAGAGCTAATCAAATTGATTCTGAAACTTTGGGTGGAACAACTGGGAAAGGGGAGTGGGTGCCTTCTCTTTGAGCTGCAGATTGCTGTCTCTGAGCCTGATTCAGTCTTGGAGCTTCCAGAAAAGACAGATGAAAGATGAGCAGTCCGAGGGCCTGTGGACCTATGGTGTCACTGTGGTCTGTAGACACAGCCATGTTCGAAACCAACAAATGTACTTTTAACTTTTCCCATTCAACAAGCCCACAGAGTCCCCCACGTCACCTCTAACTAGGTTCCTGTCACTCCCAGCACACCCCTGGAAGTATCTCCTTTCATTTGAAAAGAGATCCCATTCCTACCTTGCCTAGAAAGCCATTTGTCCACTCGGTAGAATGAGAATCGCTCCCGTCAGCCTCCTCACTTAACTAATGGCACCCTGCAATCGTGTCGAGCATCAAAGACTGACACTGTGTCTGACTCCATCTCCAGCAATGACCTAGAATTTAGGTCTTTAAGTTTGAGTGAGAGGCAACAGAGAGCAGAGATGGTCACCGGTTCATCCTTCCCATGGAAACTTCTATTCAAGATTTAAGCAACTAGACATCTGCTGTGATGTTATGGACAGCTTAATGCCATGAAGCCACTGATGTGACATTAATATTGACTTCCCCTCAGCACCCTGTGCTCACTGAACAGCAGGGCTGTAAGTATTAGATCATGTTCCATAAGTCATGCTCGCAATGAGACAAAAAAAAAAAAAAAAAAAAAAAAAAAAAGACAAACTAGTGCAAAAATTGGGGCAAGGCAATCTAAATTTTTTTTTTAACTGATTCCACCTTTCTCACTCAAGTAAGTGTGGAATGAGGTCGAGAGGAAGGTGTCCTCACAGGTTTCAAATTATTCCGTCGCCGCCTTCTAGAGGGAGCACAGCAACTTATTTACATATTCCTTCGCACGCGGTTCTGAATCTCAGTCACCTCAGATGTCCAGACAGTCTCCCAAAGGGCCAACCTTTCCTCATGGATGGCATGGATGCAGGTGCTTATAGAGGATGCATTGTAAACCCCCTGCGTCTAACCGCACCGCGATTTCTAGCTCCCTGCCAACATGAAAGCCCTCGTCGGCTCCCATCACGTCTGCTCTGAGCTGAGGGACGGGGAAGAACTGTATACATAAGCTCTGGCCAGGTCCCTGGTGGCTGCCAAGTCGGGGGGCCTTGTGCGTGTCCCTCTCATTCTTTGTTTGTTTTTTTTTCTTCTGTACTTCTCTACCTCTCAACTTCGCCTGTTGACTGTCTCTAAGCCTTGGATTCAGTTGAACCTGTATTCAACTGTATCGTAACAGTACCTGATGCCTATGGCCTATACTCTGGGCAACTCAGAAACAAGGCTCCACAAGCTCTGCTCATGTCTAGTTAACATGGTGTGCCAAAGCAGCCCTTTATAGGGAAAACAGTTTAAATGAGGGCACGTGGGATGGGCAATTTGGCAATTTTATGAATAGATAGACACATGAAAGAATAAGAGACGGAATGAATGAGTCCATCAAGGAGATCCTGAATGAATGAATGTGCTTTCTCTCCGTGTAACGCAGAGTTCCCCCTTTCTGTGAGTTGTCTTCTCCTAACATAACCCTAGCACATGGCTGGCACCCCCAAAGATATTGCCTGGACTTGTAACTAGCCTCTGGATTAATTTTATTGTCATGCCTATCTCCTCCCTAGGTAGACAAGTTTTTTACACTAATTTTAGCTCGTGGATACAATCTGCTCAAAGAGACAGTTCTGTAGAGCTCCTCCCCTCGCTGGCTTCCTTGCGATTTGTGGTCATCCAGGTCTGGTCCCTTCCCTTCTCAGTCCCGTCTCTCCTTGCTTCTGCAGGCTCCCACACGGGACGTCTGTTTCTGGAGGGCCGCTGCGCTTTGTGCCCTTTGCAGCTCCTGTTGACTGGGTTTCAGGTGTGGTGGCATTGCACACTTGGAGGAGGGGGAAGCTTGAAAGGAGGACCGGGCAGTGATGAGAGATGGGCTCTATCCCACGGGAGTTCTCACTGTCTGGATTGATGAGTGACAGCAACAGCTGGCTGCCACAAAGCGAGGAAGCGAGCCCGTGCTCTTCCTGTGGCTCCTTTGCGAGCACCTGCTTGACTTCCCATATTTTCTATCACGTTATGATGCAGCATGAGGCCCTTGGGAAATGCTGTGTCACAGCCTTAAACATCACAGTTATGTTTGGGTAGCATCATTGCCTTGGTCTGTCGTTGATGCCTCACTCGCCGTGAATACATGTTATTTTATGTTTCTCCAGGAACATTATGCTGGTCAAGGCCACAGTGCTCCTTTTCTGGCTGTGTTTGGCCCTTTCGGCCTTCTACTTCCAGAAGACTCTTTTTTGTTGTTTTGACATAGGCTTTGACTATGTAGTCCTGGCTGGCCTGGAACTCACTATGTAGACCAGGCTGGCTTTGAGCCCATAGAGATCAGCCTACCTCTGACTCCTGAGTGCTGGGATTAAAGGCGTGCTCCACATTGCCCCGTACTTCCAGAAGATTCTGAAGTGGATCTCTCTTGCTCATTTACCCCAGAAGAACAAGGCCTTTCACATGGGTTGGAACCTTGGGGTTTCCAGCTGTGTCTGGGTAAGCACCAGGGCTCGAGTCTGAACTGCTTGCCTCTAGGTCCTTCCATACCTGAGGGATATTGTAGGTATTGGGTCCAACTATCCCACTCCATCTAGTACAATTCCTGTCAGTGCTGTCTCTGCCACTTACTACCAAAATGTCCTCCCCCACCCACCTTCTAAATACATCCTTCCACCCAAACCTTAGCAACACTTCAGGGTCCAGTTTGATTTAGAAAAAAAAAAGATTTATTTTTATTTATGCCTATGTGCATGTATGTCTGTGTGAATGTATGCCGTATGTGTTCAGGTGGCCGTGGAAGCCAGAAGAGAGTGTTAGACTCTAGAGGTGGAGTTACAGTTGTTGTGAGCGCTCTAACATGGGTCCTGGGGCTCACATCCCTGGAAGAGCAGTACTCGCTCTCGACCACTGAGCCGTCTTTCCAGCCCCCAGTTCACTTCCTAGCTCCTCGAAGAAGCATCCTATGGCCGCTCCAGTACTTACTGGCCTTCATCTCTCTCCTTCCCTTTGATGCTTTATGAATTACAGTGTGTACCACTGATTCTTCCTTATGGCGGTCTTGCCTTCCTCAGACTGTAAATTCCCCAGGCACAAGTAGCCTGTCACATTCTTATTTGCTTGTTTGTTTTTCAGCAACCCGCATATTGGGCATACCAGGCAGATGGTGATTTAAACACAGAAGCTTTCCTGACTCTCCATCATGGTTAAATACATAATATTTTGGAGAAATTATTATTTTTTTAATATTTGAAGAAGTCAGCAACCTTTCAATTCTGGATAATCATATTGGCAAGACGCTTGTAGAAAAACATGTTTGTCAGGAAATGAACTTTCTGCCCCCAAAGAAATAGAAATAGAATTCTGTCCTCTACACCACTGCTGGAGCCTGTTGCCTATACATACTTGTCACATGGGCAGGACATATGAAGCAATCAAATGCTCCGTTGATGGTTAAAGCCTCAAGTGGGGTGGTGGCGGTTGTCAATAGCCACCAGTGTACAGCAAGTGTGCTCCACGTCATCGGGCGCCAGCCCTATTGTGAAGTATTGTTCTCTCCTGAATGGGGCTGGCATTATGTAATGGAAGGACAGAAGGTGACAAACAGCAAAACAAGAAATAAAGTGATGTCGCCTTTCCTTTTTTAAGCACCTTGTTGAATGCCTGGCTAGGAGTTGGATTAAATTGAATTGTGGTCCTCAGCAACCTGCAGCTCCGAGCAGCTGCCTTTTCAGATCTTGGGTTTTCAGCACAAAAGGAGGAACTAAATTGCATAAAAGAGATTATAATCTTTATGAAGCCTGCCCTAAACTTTATGTATCTCTCTGTGTGTGTGTATGTGTTTGTTTGTTTGTTTGTTTTTGTTTTTTTCTTTTTTTTGCTTTGCTTTACTTTCTGAAACAGGGTCTCTCTCTGGGCAACCTTGGATGTCCCTGGACTCACTTTGTAGACCAGGATGGCCTTAAACTCACAGTGATCCACTTGCTTCTGCCTCCAAGAGTGCTGGGATTAAAGGCATGTGCCACAATGCCTGGCATCTGTGTGTGCTTGTATGTATGTTTACATATGTGTGTGGAGGAGAAAGGTCAGTGTTGGTATCATTCCTCAGAAATACTGTCCATCTTGTTTGAGGCAGGGTCCCCCACTGGCCTGGAATTTGCAGGTTTTCTAGACAGACCTTCCTGTTTGCAGGCAAATTCTCTATTGATTGCTCCATCTCCCCAGGTCTAGCCTGTGTTAAAGTATGTATACTATGAGCCTTGATCAGCAAAAATAACATGGCTCAACACTCTATTTTGGGTCCATATAACTCAAGGAGGAAATATATAAAGAAGTCTTTTTTTTAAAACAGCTGCTCCCTAACACATACACAGATACGCACACACACAGATACACACGCGCGCGCGCGCACACACACACACACACACACACACACACAGAGTCTCCTGCCTTTTTCCTAACTTGCTCTCCTTTTATCCTTGCATATCACACATTCCATTCCAAATACATACCTTCTCCAGCCCCTGAGCTGAGGAAAAGATAAAAAGGAGCGATAAGGCTAAAGCTAAAGGACACTCTGCCCTGGGAAGCTAGACAGTGGAGTCTATTGAGAGGCGGGCAACAAGTTCTGAGCTGTAAGTCACTGGAGCCAAACTGTCTGCGGTCAAAAGTTGCTGCCTCGCCCGTGTCTTAGCTGTGTCACCTTAGGTAGACTGCCTAACTCTTCTGGCCTAGATCTCTTATCCATTAACAGGGAGAACATTTTATCAACATTGCCCTTGTCCATGGGTTTTGATGTGAAGGTGTCATAGGTCAATAAGCCTGGGGTCCGTGGAGCAGCGTTGGCATATGGCCTCTGGTCAGCTGACAGGATACTGCTGCAGGGAGAGGCGGGCATAGGACAAGACACCCAGGAGAAAGCACAGGACAGAGAGTGATAAAGTGAAAAGCACTTGCCATCTGCCGCTGTTTACTGAGGGTCTCGTGTGTACCAGGCAGCTGTTAGGAATGGAGACTACAGATGGGAAAGGCCCAGTGCGGTCCCTGGCCTGTGAGCTGGCAGTCCAGCAGGAAAGCCTGGTCCCAGCCTGCCTTTGCAGGAGAGGCTCTTCTCCTGTGGGTGCACCGTGCCTGGCCTGCGGGAAGGCACTGGTTACTACCGTGGCTCTTTGGATAGCCTCCTGGTGGGCATTCTTGACTCCTTGTCTATTTTAATTCTGTATAAGCTACTCACCGCTTGGCCATCCGGAATGCTCTCCTTTCTGAGCTTCTCCCCCTGCAACCCCCCAACCCCCCCTCCCCTGCCCCGGTGGAAAACCATGCACTCTCTGCTCCTCGTGTCTACTTCCCTCTACTCCTTTGGTTTTTTGCTGCAGCAGCCTCAGCAGGTGCTTCCTGCCTGCCTGTTTTCTCCACTGCCTTGCCATTCCCTTCTTTTTATCTCCCATTCTGTGCCAATGACCTAGATCTCCCTCCCTGAGGCCCAAGCTGGCTACCGTCAGGATTCTCACAATCTCTATCCTAGGCCTCGGGGGCCACCCTCTCCCTCCTTCCGGAGTGACAGCAGAGAGAGCCGGGGCTGCGTAAGGGACTGGAGCGGCCTGGGGGCCTGACTCACCGTCAAAGCCAGCCTCTGCCTGTTTCTCATTCTTCTCCCTCTTACCTGCCACCCACTCCTGGGAGCCTAACTTCCTCTGACTCTGTCTGATGTCTCTTTCACTCAGTATACTCAAATGTACCGATCCATCCACCCACTCATAAATATACCCATTATTTGATAGTATATGGCTCCGAGGCTTTGGGGAGAGCACCGAACTCATAGAGCTTACACTCTAGAGCCTAGAGCTGATGGTGAGCGACCAAATAGAGTGTGGTACACGGTGAAGAGCTGAGTGGAATCAGCTTGGTTCATGTAACTAAGAATTCAAAATACTCGGGGAACTATGCCTGTACTGAAGATATGCAGGCCTCTTTTTGATCACTATTGCCTAAATAATAATACAGTTAAGCAACTACTCACACTGCATTGATCATCTTTTCGGGATTCTAAGTAATCTAGAGATGAGAAGATACATGTAGGTTACATGAAAATACTATGCCATTTCATGTAAGTCTTCAGTGTCTAAGGGATTGGGGGAGTATATGAGGTGTCCTGGGACTGCAGGTGCTGAAGGCCAGAGGGGTAACAAGGTTGGACCATGAATCTAAGCAGCTCTGGGGCTGGATCCCAACTGTGGACAAAAGACAGAGAAAGGTAAGTTATGCCGTAAAGGGGGGCTGTGGTTCAAGCTACTTCTTTACATGAGGGAGAAGCTGCAGAGGCTCCCTGTGCTGGCATAGCTGTTAAGAAACTTCTAGGGCCTCTGCTGAACTGTCTAACAATCCAAACATGGTTCTTCCTAGTGTTCTGAGGCTGGCATGTGTTGTATCTGCAAGAAGTCAGCCCTAGAGTCACAAAAGGTCTGCTTGACAGACCAATGCAATAGCTATCCAAAAGCAACCATCCTATCTTTTGCTTGGGGACAGAGGACAGGGGGAATGCCTTGACTCTTGCTGCATTGCAACTTTGGCCACTGAATACAAAAAAGGCTTTCGCACAGGCTTTCCTTCTATTTCCTCATCTAAGCCCAGATCATGAGTACCAGGGAGAGAATTTGACAAGGTATAAATAACTCTCTCTCACCTGCTGACAAAAGGCTTGAGAAATGGCTGCCTGTTTCACTCTCATCATGAAAATATAAGAATGTTAAACTTGTATATTTTTTTTTCAGTCTCTTTTATGCAATGGTCTCCTTTAGATATCAGGCATGTCTGCGATACCCAAATCAGCCATAACATGTCCCATGAAGTTACAAATACATCTTCCAGTTGGCAAGTGGGGTTACACCTTCATTAGAAACAAATATCTGGTTGTTGCTTGCTTTGAGGGTCAGTTAAGAATCAGCTTGGACAGTCCTGGAGTTTTCCTACCTTGTAATACTTAAGGTCTAGGGGAGATAGCTTAAATTCCCAGTGAATCAATAATAATTGACAATGAGCTGCACCCAAAGCTCCTGGCAGGGCTAGCCCAGCAGACCAAGCCCCGTACTCCCCAGAATGTACAGTTCTTTCTCCCAGCTGCTTAGCTGTGCACAGCATCTCTCATGCAGTTAACTTGTTTCTTTATATAGAAGCCAGTGCCCTTGTTAAATCCGAGTGCATGAGTCATTCGTACATTTCCTAAAAAACCATCCTGCCACATTCTTCTCATCCGCTTTGCACTTTCTTTTGTAATCAGGAAAAAAATGCATTCGTAATGAGAAACGTCCCGGTGAAAAGCCTGAATGCCCATGGACGCGAGGTAGAAGGAACGTGTTTCCTTGTGGCGGCGTCTGAATTTCAAGTTTGTCACATCTCCATTTGCATTGTCACCAACTAGGGAACTCCTGGGTCCCTGTTAATCGGGATATCAGCTCATACTGTGACGTCATGCTATGGCTCGTGAGCGCTGAGGCACAGTGGAATGGACTGAGGCAGCGGCGTGAATGAGGGGTTGGTACGGATGGGTACGTGATAATGCATTGAGGGTCAGTGGCTTGAACCCCAAACACAGCTCAGTTGCTCGTTCTCCACATGACATGCGAAATGGCCTGCACCATGCTTGCTCTTTCCTTGGCTTTCAAGCACGTACAGAATGCTTCCATCTCTTTTTGGCTTTGTCTGTTTGTGCTTAGGAGCTGAAAGTTTGATGGGAGGTCATTGGCTCCTGTGCAAAGCCAACAAGGATGCCTAAAATGTCTTTAGGTGGTTTGCACTCCCGGGGCCAGGAGGAGTATGTCCACACAGGTATGTCCAATCGACTCAGGAATCCGAAGCCAACAGAGTATGTTCAACAATCACCTCAATTGTCCGGGTCTTTCTGCCTCTTGCTGCCTATGTGTGTGTTCTGATCATAAAATCCTGTAGAGTATCTTGAAGTTCTTGTTCCCACGGGCCCAAGGCTGACAATCATTTCTTTTTGTTTCATAATCTTCTAAATAAATGATAAGGGTGGCTGGGCACACTCAGTGAAGGCCACTGGCACTCTCTGTGAGCAGTTAGTGTAGTCCGGTCAGTTCCCAGCACTCAACACTCCCAACAGCCTTGGAACTCCTCCTCCCTCTCCCCATGAAAGCACAGTGGGAACTCGCTGTCCCAGCAGCAACGTTTAAAACCTGAGCTTCTTCTCAACTGTTATCATCAGACTGCCTGTCAAACGGATGTTCTCTGTTCCCAGAAGAAAAAAAAAATGACTTGTGCTAACGGCGGCAGAAGTCGTGCCGGGTGGAAGACAAGTCTCAGATGCCTAAGTGAAAAAGAATGACTTCTACCTGCCGTCCATCTGAGCGTTGATTGAAGAGGAAGAGGAAATCTCCCAGGTGAAAGACAAAATCCGACAGTGCGCCCAGAGGCTGGAGTCAGAACACGGAAGAGGAAATGGAGCCTCTCTGCTGCCATAGAAACCAACCGAATCATGGGCCTCCTTGAGGCCAGTCTTACTGCCCAGAATTTAAGAATTTAGTGCCCCCCCCCCAAAGCTACACTTTTCTGGGATGAGATGCACACACATGTGTATGCTTGTAGGGGCAGGTCTCCTTTTATTTAACTGAGCCCCCCCTCCCCATTTGCCTTGGTCCCTCATTTGTTTTTTCACTCTAGGGAATTCTGCTGTCGTGATTAAATCAAAAGGAAGGTTGAGGTCTTAAAGGGGACAGTTCCCACTGATGTCTCGCCATGTGCTAGGCTAGCACAACTCCCAGTGTGGGCGGCACAGGCCGGCGTGCACCTGCACATACTTGGTGGAATCACAGGGTCAAATCCCCCCTTCCCCCCTCCCGAGTCCTGCTTCATTGTGTCCCTTCTGTCCCTATTTGCTTACTCAAACCCCTCTCAGAAAGCTCCAATGTGACAGAATAAACTGTCTGACCTCCTTAATCCAGGCACCGTTTCAGAGCCATGGTTCACTTGAGTTAAAATATTTGAATAAATAAACTCTGATTGCAAGTCAGGCTGTCTCAGCTTTAGTGCTGGAGACCCCCACACTTGCAGTTCTGTCAGGATTCCATGTCACAGAGAGCCACCATTCCTGGGTCGCAGTATTTCCCAAGCAATGTGAAAATGAAAGGCAAAAGTAGCCGGACATCCCGAGAGCTGGTGAGCACGGCAAGGTCTGCCTTTCTAGGAGGAGGCTACAGGCAAGAAGGTGCCCAGTCGGTGTGGGCACGCTGCTATGGATGCCGGGAGGAGCTAGAGCTGGGGATTTGACTGGAAAATCTCTTAGGTGGAGTGTTAAGTAAAGGATAGGGAATCCAAACCAGGGTCAGGAGTTGGACTGATACCCAATAGCATCTTTTTCACCCCAATAAGAGAAAATGGAATTTCTAGATTCCTTTGTGATTGATACATATGTATGTATATATATCCATTATATATTATATATAATATATTATTGACTATACTCCATTATACACAGTGATGGAGTTTATAAAGTTATTTTTGTTCACATATGACTTGCACTCTGACTATGCTCACCTCCGTATCTTCCCTAGATTTTCTTTTTAAAAATAGCTTTAGGTTTAGAATAAAAGAGGGAGAGTGGGAAAGAGAGAGGGAAGGAGGGAGGGACGGGATGGGAGGAGGGGGAGGGAAGGAGGGGGGGGAAGAGAGAGAGAGAGAGAGAGAGAGAGAGAGAGAGAGAGAGAGAGAGAGAGAGAGAGATTGTAGGCTCATCTCCAAGTGCTTGACTGCAGCCCTCTCCACCCCGTAACAGTGAAAACAGGATGTTCTCTCTCTCTCTCTCTCTCCTAAAATCTGTTAAATCGCACTTAGATTACACTAGTCAAATATGTGTCTATTTGCTGCATCCACATAGGTGATGGAGTTGAAATAAGCCTTGAAGTAAATAATTAAATTAAAATTCAACTTTTGGCAAAGGGTGCTTTGACACACAACAATTTGGAAGCCACCCTTGGTGATATGGGCAAAGCATCACTCATGTGGCTGCCGTGGACCTGTTCCCATGGAAGAAGGGGACCACAACAGCTTCTCTTATTCCGTTAGTGTGTGTCCGTTCACTAGTTCTCCTCACTGGGTGCGAGTCCTTTGTCTTATGTCCTTTTTCTTTCATTTCACAGCCCATAGATATTGACTGACTTCCTCTGACTAGGGACAAATGCTGCTTCCAAACCAGCTCCTCATCCCCTTGCCACATCCTTCCACATACATACACACGCATGCATGCATGCATGCAGGCTGGTCGATAACACATACCTGTGACAGCCCTGCTAGTCTGTGATAATGTCCTATTCTGAGTCTATATCTTTAGTCTCACTAAAGAGAAACCTGAGTCTCTTTTCACCAAGTCATTCTCTTCACATTGTATTGAAATTGCTTAGCCACATCCCCATTTCCCACGCTAAATGTAATCGCACTCACCAAAGTAAGCCCACGCTCCAGCACAGTGCCTGCCAGACTCACAGCCCAGATGTTAAATGAATATTTATTAAATTTACATTCTGGATCCTAAGGACTTCCAGACAACGAATTACCTCTGGAAGCTCCAGATCAAAGATTGACTTTAAAGATCAAAGCCACTGATAGAAACTCCAGATGGGGAGACAAAATCAAATCAAAACGTAGCAAAATATTTCTGTCTTTACTCCCCCCCCCCCGCCCCATCCCTCATATTTCAATCTCTCATTCTCTTATCTTTATTTAGGAAAAAGAGATATGAGGGGGGGAGAGACAGAGACAGAGACAGAGAGCAGAGAGACAGAGACAGAGAGAGACAGAGACAGAGAGGAGAGAGAGAGAGAGAGAGAGAGAGAGAGAGAGAGAGAGGGAACATCACTCGGCAGCATTTTCAGGTTATTTGTGTATGCATGTATTCATGTGCTGGTACATGTGGTTGGGTGCATGCACACGTGTTTGAGTGCCCCGTGGAGGTCAGAAGGCTATGCTGGTTGCCTTCCTCAATCATTTTCCATCTCATTTTTTCAGACACAATTTCTCACTGGACATAAAACTGATTCTGTTAGACCATTTGGCCAGCAAGGCCTGTGATGGAGCTCCTCCTGACTTCATCTTTCGAGGGCCTGGGTTGAAGATGCGTGTCATGATGCCGGGGTTTGGCTTTCTTTCTTCTTTCCTTCCTTCCTTCCTTTCTTTCTTTCTTTCTTTTTTTTAACATGGGTGCTGGGTATTGAACCCAGGTCTTCTCGCTTGCTTACAGAACACTTTGCCAACTGAGCTATCCCTCCAGCCCTCATTTGGTTGGTTTTAAATATCACTGATCACCCACAGGTTTGTGGTTCAGTCCATTACGGGCTGTGTGATCTTTGTGAGGGTGTATGTGAGGCTTTCTTCTCTCTTTTACTTTAAAATAGCCTTGGTTTACCTGGGGCAGGGCAGATATTAATCCCCTAAACTACCCATATTTCCCTGTCCCAATCCCATGCCATCTGCTTCTAATAATTTCTATGGAGCTACCTCCCATCCATAATCCCAAATACTTGCTAATGTTCTTCATCTGGGCCAAATCCTCCATCCATGCCGGCCGTGGGCTTCTTACTCCACCTCACCCATGGTGGCAGCCTCCTCCCTTCTCCTCTTCCTCTGTGGTCTCAACCCTTCTCCTTCCCAAGATCCTTCACTCCCCCAGCCCTCAAACCTTTGCCACACCCACCTCCTTCCGGGCCCTGTCCAGGTATCAGCTTTTTATTGGTCAAAGGGGGCAACAAGAGTACAAAAATCATTTTGGGGTACGAGAGTGCCCATTTGGGCCGCAATCAGACATTGGGGGACAGTAATTAGCATCACAATATATTAGACCAACTCCTAACAATTCCCCTTTTCTATCTACAGAAAAATGTCATCTTTATATAATATACAGCAGAACAATTATGAAACAATTATAAAAACCAATAGGTAAGACTTACATACACAATATCTAGTCTAAATGTATTTCGGAACCTTGAAGAAAATATTTATTTTATCTTGGTGAGTCTAAAATTCTGAACCTAAAATTGATCTTGAATATATCTCATATCTATCAGCCTAAAACATCTCTCTAAACCTAAGAAAGCATCTTCTTAACTCCTAAACAACAAAGCTTAATTGTGAAACTAAACTATCTGGTCTTCAACCCCACCAGAGACTTGAGAAGGAGTAAACTTAATTACCTGAATCAACAGGAAGTGCATGATGGCAGCCTCCAAAAATATAAAAAATAAGAGAGACAGTTTGCTGCCTGAAGAGCCACCCAAACTCTATAATGTCGGAGCATCATCTTCAGCCTTCTGGCCCAGTCTGTTTGTGAAGCAGGAACTACTGAGGACTTGCTTACCCTGTCTTGGCAGTGTTCTTTCAGTTTTTAAGAAAGATGGCCACAGGCTCTTTGGCACAGTTTCCATCCAAAGGCGGGACCAACGCTCCTCTTCATCCCACTCTGGTCTGGGTGAGGTCTGTGTGCTGGACCATTAGCACATATAATAGAGCAATCTTTGCCAGGTTGCATGTTCAAGCTTTAAGAGACTGGGGTCTATTGGCTGTCTTAAGAGTGTTCACTTGTGAGAAGGCATTGTGTTATGAGACAGCCTGAGCTATGCCCAGCTCTTCCCACCTTTCTAGCGGAAATGTCTGAAATGAAGAAGCCATCTTGGATGCCCCTCCTGAATGTCCATATGATACCAGGCTCGACTGTCATCCGACTGTGTCACCTTGAGAGACTTCGAGAAAGGTCTGTGCAGTTGTGTCTGGATGAGGACTGAGAACTGGTTTGGGGTGGTTTATGGAGCAGCAGTGGATATGGCGCCTCATAGTTAATATCGTAGGGTCCTCCTGCTTTAGGCTTTGGAGTGAAGGGATCGTGGGTATGATCACTTCCTTGCTAAAATTAGATGTAAAAAGTGAAATTCCTTTCCTACAGTTTGGAATAAAATAGATACCATGTCTCCTCCCTGGTCCTCCCTCCTTTATTCCCCTACTAATTTGGATTTCCAAGAAGTAATAACTAAGTGTTATGATCTGAGGTTAACCAGATGCAGGTGGGGGCTCCTGGGTAGATTTTTTTTTTACTAACGCCCCTTTCTTTTCTTCATTTCCCTCACCTCTGTTTAAAGTGCAGCCAGTTCATTTTGACTTAAAGTAAGAATACTAAATTCAGCCTTCATGATGCAGACAGAAAAATCACAGGTTTGGTTAGTCTTGTGGTAAACGAAAATGCAACAACAGAAGCTAAAATGATTCAAAGCAAAATTCCCTTTGAGAAGGTTTTATCATGTCTGTGGGGGCGTGAAAAGCAGCCGAACAAATACTGTAGACTACGTAATTATTTCCCGTGTAAACGCTATAGAAGTGTAGTGGGGGGCCAGCGACTGAAAGGTGCCTGGTACCTGTAATTGTAGCTTTCCTAAGCTTGATCTTATAGACTGGCAAAACTAAAGTTTGATTTAAACCACACAGAAAGACATGATACACACTGGGCATGCCTTTTCTCCTGGCCTCAGACAGCGGACTTCACTCCAGCGTTCTCCCTCGAAGGCAGCCTTGGACTGGTTATTGTTCAGCCTGCGTGCCCTATTGATTAGGTTCTTCATCCTAGAAGACTTAGCGAGGCAATTCGGCATTATCTTTTTTGTTCCCTTAGAATCCATTCCCCCTTCAGGCTGTTAATAGAGAGTTCATCACAGTCTGACCAGAGTACGGTGGTAAATCCTATTCAAACACCTAGTAAATGAACTCAGGAGTGGAAGGTGATTAAACGAGCAACTGTGTTGATACTGAAATGAGCTCTTACATTTCTACCTTTTAATAAGGGACGTACAAAAAGCCACAGGCTTGGCTATCTCAGTCACCAAGATAAAAGGGCCCAAGGGTTGTAAAGGGGCGGCAGTGGTGATAAGGAGGAAGGTTGCTGAAGCTGGGATTTGACTATAGTTTGCTCTGATGAGCACACTGGGGTGCTAGGCATTTTATGAGTGCTGAGCCCCTCATTTTCCTTGGTGTCAAGCCACTTTTAACTAATCCCTGCCTTATGACCAGACTAAATGTGGAGTCTGCTCCCCAGTGAGTCCCACCCAGAGCTGCCCTAATTGTTTTCTCTCTGTTTCACAGCTGTGGGAGGAGGAGTGACTGGGTGAGAAAGGAAGCTTGTCCTAGTGACGTTTGGCTTGGCTTTGCCCCTTAGGGATGCAGCTTTCCATGGTGTGCGTGCTTTTATGAGCTTGCACTGTCGGCAAGAACTACAGCAAAATGGATATTTTGCCCCAAAGACAGACGCCACAGTTAGGGGAGGTACGGGTGTCTTTGTTTATGAATACAATGATGGGGGAAATGTATAATCCAGGATAATACTTTGGTTGTAGCCAGCTCAGTGCAATCATATCTCCAGTGCACGAGCAGAGCACAGAACAGGGCCTCAGGGTAGTGAGCCTGGGCCTGTGGGGTTCCTCACCGGGTTCCTTAGGGTCAGAGTGGGCAACTGTCAGGGAGGCCAGGGGACCCGGGACCCGACAGAGAATGCCTAGCGACTGCCTTATGAAGGTCCAGCAGATGGGTGTCCCTAAACTCATCGCGGATCTGAGACTCTGCAGACATGACAGGTCTCTTCCTCACGTGGACGTGAGACCCAGCAGATACGGACAGATCCCCCCACGCAGATCTGAGATCCCGTAGCCACCACTAGGGCCGCGTGCTAGCGCAGCGGGAGGTGGCTGGGTCCCGCACGTTGCCACCCTCGCGCTGGCTGCCCTATTTACCGCGGGCGGGCCTCACGGGGCCCCGCACTCGCTCGTGGCTCCTTTCGGGGGCGCAGCTACGTTGCGCAAGCCGAGGGCGGGGCCTCGAGCAGAGCGCTCGGGGATTGGCCGCTGGGGGTGGAGGCGTGGCCTGGGCCAGAGAAAACCTGCGCGCGGGCGGCTGCTATCCCAGCCGCGAGCCGGAGCTGCGGAACCGTTCGTCTCTTCGCCCTCCCGAGCGCTTTCTCGTCTTCGCGGTCGCGGGGCGTCCGACCGGGTCACCCTCTCGGTTGCAGAGCGAGCCGTCCGTCCGTCTCCTGTCCTCACTTCCCTCTCCGCGCGGTGCAGCCCGGCCGCAGCGGCGATGCGCCTCATCCAGAACATGTGCACCATCGCCGAGTACCCCGCCCCGGGCAGCACCGCTGCCGACTGTTGCCTGGGGGCCGCCGGGCGCCGGCTCGTCAAGATCGCTGTGGTGGGGGCCAGCGGCGTGGGCAAGACCGGTGAGTACAAGCCTGGAACCCGCTGGGTGGAGGGGCGGGACGTAGGAGACCCCCCGCCCGGACTGGAGCGGGGAGAGGTGGGCGTTGCAGCGGGATCCTCCTCCCTTTCTTGCCCCTACTTCCACCTAAGAGGGTCTCTGAGCTCAGAGTGGCCCGCCGACTTTCGGGCCAGAGTAGAACTTTGGGGCTTTGAGCCTCTGGCAGCGCTGGGGCAGAGCAGGGAGTTAGTGACGGTAACCGGTCCTGGAGTTCCGTAAGGTTAGGAAGCGGTCCTCCTGTTTGTTGGAAGGCGTAGGTGTGGCCTAGCTCTCCCCAACCTTTGGAGCCCAGCTGGGCCACAAGACCCTCCCCACTGGCAGAGCCGTAATTCACCTGGCTTGTGTCTGGCAGACGCAAGGGGTCAAGGATAGGAATTTCCCTCGGTGGCCGGCTGTGACTTCCTTTAGAAGAGTTGTTTTCCAGCTGGGGGGCGGGGTGGAGAGCCATCTAACTTAGTCTGTCCTCTTTTCTGAATTAACAGCGTTGGTGGTCCGGTTCCTCACAAAACGATTCATCGGAGACTATGAACGGAATGCAGGTGAGGAAATGCGTTGGGGAAAAAGGCTGTTGGGATGGCTGCCCTCATTTCTCAGTGCCTTCAAGGACACTCCTTCAGAGTGACAGTGTGAGCATCAGGATTCTGCCCCTTGCAGTTCTGCACGGCCCCTCCCCTCCAGCTGCCATCTGGCCGCATTCCAGGTCCATTCATTATTCTATCCAGTGCCTGAAAGTATTCCCCGTGGTATGTGTCAACTACAGGGACCCCAGTTGGAAGCACCCTTTGCACTCCAGGGCCCTTTCCTTTAAAACATGTCTGCAAAAGTCATAAAAAAACAAAAAAAACCAAACCAAACTCCACCAGCCAGTTCCGCCCCCACCCTCTCCCTCTGCTGGCTGCCTTTCAGGGGTGACCTTTCGAAGCAAAGGCCAAAGGAGCGCAGTTGTAAACCTAAAGTTCTTTCGTTAACAAAGAAAAATAGCTAGCTGCTCTGATTCTAGCCAGGAGAGCTCCTAAATACTGCGAAAACAAATATTTCATTATCAATGACTAAATATACCCACCGTCCCGGGAGGCTTCAGTGCTTTCTGACTATGCCCTGTTAGCAATTGCTTAAATAAGTAGGCTGTGTGAAGTACCTGCTGGGGACTCATTGAAATGACCCATGCAAGCCGTCCCAAGATAAGGCCTGGCAGCCTGTCACTATCATGTCTCATTTCCATCCTAGGAAAGCCTTAACTGTGCATCTACTAACCATATTTGCCTGTGGAGCTTTTCTATCTGGTGGGCAAAGTGTGACTGTTCAGAGAATGATAATACACGAAAATAAAAACAAAAGTCTTGCACATACTGAGCCAGAAAATTTACTCCCGGGAAATAGTCTAAATATGGAAACTCGGTTTAAAATTAGGCCAGCAAGTTTGTAAAAAAAACGACCAACTTTGACCTACTTTTGATAAATATACTAGCAGGACGGGCTTAACATTGTGGTTGGTCTTTAAACAAGATACGAAACAGGTCCATTAAATAGAAGGGAGCTACATCTTTGTCTGTGTGTGCTTATTGGTGCAGGCTGTATTACATTAAAAAAACAAACCAACAACAACAACAAAGCAGACTGTGGTGTTTCACCAGGCTGCACTTGATGGAGGGACATAATCTCTTTTCTTTGTCTTCATAGGTAATCTCTACACGAGACAAGTCCAGATCGAAGGAGAAACCCTGGCCATCCAAGTTCAGGACACTCCAGGCATCCAGGTGAGAAACTGTGGTGCTGACTGGGCCAAGGGGGACACTAGTGGCTGTGGAAGCGTCCGCTCATTCTTCAGTTGAGGGAAGACAAGATGTGGGGGGGTGAGGGCTGGACTTTTACTTGTTCAATTGAATCTGGCTGCTGGTCAGCCTTGGCCTGGTTTATTTGGGAGACTTGGGGAAGGGGTGGAGCCCCTCCTGCAAAGGGGAGGGGTGTCACCAGAGCAGGGGTGGGGGTGGGAGAGTAGAGGGGGAGGAATCCAAACCAATACTTGGGGTTGGTACTGTTTCCTTCCTCTGGTTGTTATTGTACGTGTCTTAGACACAAGAAGCCAAATATGCGGGTCCAGTCTCCAACACCCGGAATCGCTTTTATGTTGTGGAAAGTTTCTCTGTAGACAAAAGAGTTCTGCTAGTCTTTTTTTTTTTTTTCCCTCCCTTCCCATCCTGAACTGGGCAGGCATCCAGGTTTAAATACTTCCAGCTCCTATCTTTACTTCCCCAGACTTACTGTCTAGCCAGTTAATTTCCCATTTTGTGCAACTACAAAGTGTCTGTGCGTGGAGGTCTCTGCAGGTCCATTTTCCAACTTGAGTGCGGTGAGCTGCCCTGTTATTTATTCCCTCCGGAGCAGCTGGATCAACATACTGTTAAGAAAGCTGAAGTGTGTGGGGCTAGAACTTGTTTATGGCCCGGAACCCCACCCTCTCTCTCTGAAGGGTTCTTTTCAATTCAGGATCTGACGCTCCGCTCTGCTCCGCGTGAGCTCCATGTTCACCTTGCTCTCACCTTTCCCTTCAGGTACATGAGAACGGCTTGAGCTGCACCGAGCAGCTGAACCGCTGCATCCGCTGGGCAGACGCCGTCGTTCTTGTTTTTTCCATCACTGACCGCAAGAGCTATGAACTCATTGGCCAGCTCCACCAGCACGTGCAGCTCCTCCACCCGGGCACGCGGCTGCCTGTGGTGGTTGTGGCCAACAAAGCTGACCTCTTACACATCAAACAGGTTGACCCTCAGCTTGGACTGCAACTGGCCGGCATGCTCGGCTGCTCCTTCTATGAAGTGTCCGTCAGTGAAAATTACAACGACGTCTACAACGCTTTCCACGTCCTCTGCAAAGAAGTGAGCCACAAACAGCAGCCTAGCAGCACTCCCGAGAAGCGCAGGACCTCCCTCATTCCCAGGCCCAAGTCGCCCAACATGCAGGACCTGAAGAGGAGGTTTAAGCAGGCTCTGTCTGCCAAAGTGAGGACTGTCACATCTGTCTGAGGCAGGACTCCTGAAGGGGTTTGGTCTTCTGGGCAGAGGGCCTAAGGTTCTTCTTGGGCGAGACCATTGCAGGCTGATGGCAGTTCATGGTTCCAGAAAAAAGGCTGCAGCAGAGAGGCCTTAGGGGCCCGTGGAATTCTGCACAAAAAGGAAGTGTTTGGAGCCTGAGGACAGATGGATGGATATGTGACTTCTCTGCTTTATAAATGATGGGTCAGTCCCACCAAATGCATTGATGTGAGTTAGGGTGGGAATGAGAGCACAGGATAAGCATTCACAGGTCTCTTCCTCCTCCTCCTCCTCTTCTTCCTCCTCTTCCTCCTCCATTCATTTTCTCCCAAGAGTAAGGTTTGCTTTTCTTGGTGTCTCCAACATGCTGTCTTTTCTAGGATGCTTTTCTGACTTGAAGGATACCCAGGTTTCTTTAAGAACAAGGAGGGACCCTCCCCACCCCATAAAGGTCAAATTTTAGACCAAAATATTCAGTGTACGTACAGGCACCTGTGAGCTGTGGTCTGCAGGAAGGTGCTGGTCTCCTGACACAGGATGGGCGTTATGTATTGAGTAGCTGTGAAAACTCAACCCTGTTCTGCCCCCCTGTGACACTGTACAGTTGTTTGTTGTTTTTTTCTTTAAACTGTGGCATCAGGTACAGAAAAAAAAGTGTTAATTGATGGTGGTGTGGTTTCTGTACATGACTCATAGCGATGACGTTGGGTTGCTCCCTGGGCCTGGCTGACTTGTGACTATGGGTGACTGAGCTGCTGTCCTGCAGAGTGGCCAGATGCAGGGGCTACCTGCCAAATCCCCTACACAGATGCACTTTAAGAAGCCATTTACGCTTTGGCTCAAACTGTAATTAATTTATTTTATGTACAATAAATCTCTCATTTGATAAGAGCAGACGTCTGACTGAGTCTTTATTGAAATGTTTACCTTCTGTTCTCCAGAAAGTGTAGTTTAGGACCCTGTGTTTATTGAGCAAGTTGAGTCAGGGAATATGCCTTCTAGGAGCAATCTCTTCCATGGCACAACATGTGATCAGTGAAGGACAGTTGAGTAGCCACATCTTATACATTACAAAACATCCTTGCAGAACCAGTTGGGTAAAGTGAGGGCTACAACCTGCAAGCACCGTCGCTCTGATTTGCCCTTTCTATTCTGGAGCTGCACTGTCTCCTGTTCATTTTCCTCATGGTCCTCCGGGGAGACTGAAGTCAGCTGTCCACCTGCACACATCAGCAGAGCCTGTGTGCCTCTCTATGCAACCCGTGCTTCACCCATGACACACGCGGTGCAGCTTTTTGGGGGGCACGCTGTGTCCCCAAACTACACTTCATTCTCACAGTGACAGCTCACAGCCATTGATCTGGAACTGTTCAGGGCTTGCTCCCATGGCACTATGGTCACACGTGTGTGCCGCAGCTGCCAGGCCTCGGCTCTGCTGGCCCTGGAGCCTCGACGTCCTTCCACGCAAATGCAGTGGGTCTCCATTGCTGTGGGCAGGGCTCCGTCCTTCCATTTGGGCAGGGCCTGTCCATACTGCTCCTGGTTAATCCTCCAGATAAGCCTGTGAGAAGAAAGGGTGGGGGAGGGGCAAACACAACCTCACAGATAAGAGAAGCGGGGATAGGTTTTGAGTGATGGCCCCCAAGCTCACATGAAGGAGCTTGATCAGTGTCTTGACTGTTCAGTATCACTTCTTCAGGCCTCGTATGTTAAGGTGCGTCCTGCTGCCCACGCGAGGCAGTGGGACGTGTTGGAGGTATGTGGTGACAGAGAGGATGGGCTATTTGAAGCTCATTTTTCCCAGGGACAATATCCTGACCGTTCTTGACAGTGACATTCGGACATTTATGCTTCGTTATAAATGGATCTTGTTATTTTTTTAAAACTACTTCTTCAAACTGAATCTAACCTCATCCCTGAGAAGAATGTGTTGGCAGCAGGGTGGGAAACGGGGGTCCACAGAAGATGGAGACAGTACAAGGGCAGAGACAGGTGTCGCTGTTATACCCACTCCTGTCTTCCTCCTGTGTGGTGGCTGGCAACGCACAAGAGGAGCGAAAAGTCCGTCTGTGATCTGTGACCCTGGCCTCACGCATGCTCTGGAACAAGAGGCAAGAAGCTCTGCAGACGGTAGACTTTGGTAGCCCAAGTGCCGAGTGGAGCTAGACTCCCGTCTCACTGCCACCGGCTTCCTCTTTCCCAGCACTCATCCACGTGGATTTCTGCAGGGCTGTGGCCGGTCCCCTTGCTGCCTGGGGACTGCGCCTGGCACCTTCTCATCTCCTGCCTTTGGCACCAATGACCGCCCTTCACCTCTTTCCTCCTGTGCAGACTCAGCCTTCCATTTTGCCTTTCAGCTGCACAGGGGTTTTGGCTAGAGAAGGATGAGGTGGGGAGACGGCAGAGGGGGGAACGATCTTCGAGAATCTCAGGTGGGAACCACCCAAGACCTATTCCAGGCCACTGTCTCAGGTGGGCCTCCTGACAATTCCATTCCAGAACAACTGTGTTCTCAGCCTCAGCTCGGCAGCGTTTCATTCATCTCATCTGTCTCAACGCCAGCATGATCTACTTAGCCCTGTCGTCTACAGACTCTGGCCTGAGAAACAGTCTCCTCTCCCCGCACGCAGGGCTATGTACAAGGCTGTGCAGAGGAGGACACCAATGAGGGATTATTGAGTATTTACAACATGCCACTTTACACACTCTTTTCTCCAAACTTTGGGAGACTCCCGAGGGGGGAGGGGAGGCTATATCACTGCTATTTTAAGACAAGGAAACCAAGGACTAGAGATTATGTTAGTTTAGGGCCAGACAGTAACATCCCTCTACTTCATTGACCGAGTATCTGGGCACCAGCAACAGATGTTTGAAACAAGGACATACATCTGACGTCAACGCCACCATCTCTCTTAAGGATCCCTTAAGTATCCAGGGAAGGGAGCAGCTGGCTTGGCTCTTAGAAAACCCTAGACCCTAAGGATGCCAGGCTCGCCCCCCCCACCCCCCCATCCCAGACTCAGTTGCAGCTCTGGGCCTGGCTCCCTGGCTCCACTAGCCCAGCTCCCTTCACTTCCCTTCTGCTACCGGCTGTGTTACTGCCTGGCCCCAGGGCTCCTTGACAACAGGACCACATCTGTTGTTGCCATTAGCTAGTGGCTGCTGGCTGCTTTGGCCTCCAGCACCAGCACCCCCCCCCCCTCAGTAATAAAGCCGTCCAGGTTGGAGGGGCTGCCTCCCAGCCGGCCGGTCTGTCTCAGAGCCCAAGCCACGTCTGTCTTGATGTCTGGCTTTCTAGTTTCCTCCCAGCCTCAAATCAAAACCATTTGCAGCCCTAGGCTGGGCCTGGCCCTGCTGTGCAGTGGCAGGGGAGGCTGGAAGGGAGGTTGTAAAACTGCTCCAGAAGGTTTCGCCTGTCCAGCAGCTCAGAAACCCAAGCTTTAGGGGGCTATGCTGTACTTAAAGGGAGCCCTCTCTATGGAAAAAAATAATAATCCTGGGATTTCAGCATTGATCTTTTACCCCAAGAGAGAAAAACCAAATCTGGGCAAGTGAACAAGTTGTGGGCAGATTTCCACAATGGAGCAGTTGGCACACTATGGTCTTGCTTAGCAGAGTGGAGACGGAGACGGCAAACACCCAGCTGTGGAGAACCCCCAGAACCTCCTGTAACAGCCCAGCAGGGAGGCACTTGCCTGCTTACAATAAAGAACCCAGAAAGCTGTCTGGGTACTGTCTGGAAGTCTAAGGAGAAGGCTCCTGCTAGTTCTAATTGCCCTCATTACTTCCTGAATTGGAGAAGAGAGTGGGGCTAAGGTTATCAGTGAGGGTGGCCAGGCCCTGGCCACTCTCCTCTTTCTGACGTGGCTGGCAAGCCTTCTGCCATCTGGTTTTCGGAAGTTCCTTTCAAAGCAGAGATGGAAGGTTTTGATGTTTCTTGGGCAAGCCCACAGACAACATTTGTAATATTGGATTATTTGTTGTTGAGATTCCGTTTCTGGTAACCAGGCTAAGAAGAAACAATGGTGGTCGGCCCCGACCCCACTGTGGAATTCTTTGTTATGGAAATACCGCTGTGACCGTTGTGACCCTGGGCCTCCTCTGTGTGGAGTGCTTCGGAACACTATGATTGTGCCTTATGTTTGCAGGGACAGGCCTCCAAAAGGAGCAGGCCTCAGTAGCCACAAAGCATTTACCCGGCTCTCAACTGTGGCTATAAAAAGTGGCTGCGGAGCCCCTGGCAGGAAATCGGCCTGTGCACGCTTGCGTTGGCTTTGGCTCTCTTTGGTTTAGGTGGTAAATGCCCTCCTCAGGCACTACTGCTCAGCTCCTCAGCTGGCCCTTCCTTGTCTCCTTCAGGTGGCAACCATACATCTGGGTACCGTGGACAGTGAATGAGTATGTCAACGCCATATGACACAACTGCTTTCTGGTGATGGAACCGTTTCTATGGGCGACTCGGACCTGCAATCCCGACATCCGTCACTAGTAGAGATTCTTAGGTGTTGTGATGCTAAATCTTCCGAGGGCTCCTGGGTTAAGAACTTGGTCCCCAACGCAGGATCACCCAGAGGAGGGGCCTGGGGGAGGGGATCATGAGCAGTTATTTCATCAGTGGATTAGTCTGTTGAGAGACTCCTTACTGGGAGGGAGGGGAGGGAGAACTTTAGAAGGTTCGGCTTTTCAGAGAGGTCACTGGGCTGTGTCCTGAGAGAATACATTTTGTCCTTTGCTCTAGCCCGTCCACAATTTCCTGGCTAGCATGAACCCCAAAGATCTTTGGTTCCACATGTTCATGGGCAGAGAAACATTCCAGCCAAGTGGCTGTGGACTGACACCTCCAAGACTGTGAGCTGAAGTTACAGTTTTTTTTTCTTGCCAGTTGATTTCCTCGGATAGTTTGTCACAGTGATAGGAAGCTGGCTAATATGGGGACACTGAGCATTTACCCTGAGCCACATTCTATGTACTAGATGTGCAGTAACATTTTGGAGGGGATGGGGGTGGTTTGAGACAGGGTTCCTCTGTGTAGTCTTGGCTGTCCTAGACTTGATTTGTAGACCAGGCTGACATCCAATTCACAGCGATCCTCCTGCCTCTGCTTCCTGAGTGCTGGAAATACAGGAGTGCACCACCACGCCTGGAGCACTAACTCTTTTTAACTCATACCAAACTCCAGAGGAATACGGTCGACTGGCATCCAACGTCATGTTCAGCCAAGACCCAGACAAATGAATACTTGCTGTGGGAAACATGCTCTCAGCTGATCTTTTGGTTAGGTGGCCTTGGCTGAACAGAGCTTTATGTTTTGCTCTGTGTCTCCTCTTCCCAGGAATGCTCCAAACTCACTCTTCATTTATGGCCTTTCTCCTGCTGATGCTCTGTCACTGTGTGAAGCAATTCCCTGGTGCCCTCAGCACTAGCACTCACACACTCTAGCAGCCCTTGGGGAAGGAGGCTCCGTTACCACCTATTTCACAAATGTTGGTGCAGGTCTGGATAAACACAGTGCTTTGAGAGGTGTAACTGGCACCCCAGTCCATGGGCTCTTTCACATGGGCGGGGCGGGGGGGAGGTATTTTTAGCACGTCCCTTTTCCCCCTCATCTAGGAAATGAGCACAAACCTGCAGAGTGCCCAAGACTGCCACAGGTTAGTGCGCCATTACCCGAGTCACCCTGTTCGCTTATTTGTTAATGGCCACTCGCAGGACCAAATCCAAGCTTGTATCCTGTTCCTGCTGTTTAATATCAGGGACCGAGATTCTCTCCTGTTTCTCAGGTCTTACACAACCCAGTCTGGTTACCACCAACTTCTTCCAGATCACCGAGCTCCAACGCTTTCTATCACGAGACCATCCAGTTGGCCCAGTTCTTCCAACCAGTGGGCACAGATATGGAAAAGAGTGATTATAGACTAAACATTTCGCACATCTCCCAGTCGCCCAGACACTAGCTCTGGCTACGCAGGGTCAGAACAGTTGAGAAAGCTAACACAACCAGTAACTGTTCCTATCACCCTAAGAGCAGCACTGGAGAGATGGCTCAGCCGTTAAAGACCAGGCTCGCAACCGAAATCCAAAGAGTAGACACTTCTGAATAGTCTTTTACTACGTAAGAAACAACTTGCTGGGCTAAACTATTAAACTCACAAATGCAATACACATTTGGTGTAAAAGCTGAAACAGTACAGGAGTAAAGGGGGTGGGACCCCTCTTTCCTAGCCTTGCACTTGATGTGCCTTCCAGCGGCAACCCCTGCCTAGCAGTTTGGTCCTGTTTCAGATTCCCTTTGCTGTGCAACTTAACCTTGAGAGGAGACCCCCAGGGATCCAGACATACGGCAAAGCATGGGCTGCTCCTCCTGTGAGTGCCATGGAGGCAGGGTGCTGTCTGGCTTGCAATGAGCTTGGCTCAGAACTTCTCGAGTGTCTGGAATGTTCTCCACAGGTTCCCACTCAATATTGAGAATGAATGAATGGATGGATGGATGGGTGGATGGGTGGATGGATGGATGGATGGATGGGTGGATGGATGGGTGGATGGATGGATGGGTGGATGGATGGATGGATGGATGGATGGTTGGGTAGATGGGTGGATGGATGGATGGGTGGATGGGTGGATGGATGGGTGGATGGATGGATGGTTGGGTAGATGGGTGGATGGATGGATGGGTGGATGGGTGGATGGATGGGTGGATGGATGGATGGATGGATGGATGGATGGATGGATGGTTGGGTGGATGGATGGGTGGATGGATGGGTGGATGGATGGGTGGATGGATGGATGGATGGGTGGATGGATGGATGGATGGGTGGATGGATGGATGGATGGTTGGGTGGATGGATGGGTGGATGGATGGATGGATGGATGGATGGATGGGTGGATGGATGGGTGGATGGATGGATGGGTGGATGGATGGATGGATGGATGGTTGGGTAGATGGGTGGATGGATGGATGGGTGGATGGGTGGATGGATGGGTGGATGGATGGATGGGTGGATGGATGGATGGATGGATGGATGGTTGGGTGGATGGATGGGTGGATGGATGGGTGGATGGATGGATGGATGGGTGGATGGATGGATGGATGGGTGGATGGATGGATGGATGGTTGGGTGGATGGATGGGTGGATGGATGGATGGATGGATGGATGGGTGGATGGATGGGTGGATGGATGGATGGATGGATGGATGGTTGGGTAGATGGGTGGATGGATGGATGGGTGGATGGGTGGATGGATGGGTGGATGGATGGATGGGTGGATGGATGGATGGATGGATGGATGGTTGGGTGGATGGATGGGTGGATGGATGGATGGGTGGATGGATGGATGGATGGATGGATGGTTGGGTAGATGGGTGGATGGATGGGTGGATGGGTAGGTGGGTGGATGGGTGGATGGATGAATGAGCAGTTTTGAGTCACATGACAGGTTACTTTAAATCTCTTTATTTTAGAAAGTACTTATTTCTGCTTACATATAATTTCTTTGTGGCTAATGCCACCCTGCCCCCCATCCAAATGTAAGGCTTTTAGATTAGTGGGGTTTGAAAAAGAGTTTCCTTATAGTTTAGCACCAAAGAACTGGCAGAGGTTAAAAAACAAAAACAACAACAACAACAACAACCACTACCACCACCAACACGTGGGCATGAAAAAAAACATCTAGTTTCATAAAAGTCAGGTTCGTTCACCTGAAAATGATTCTAAGTCCACAGTTCTTTTTTTTTTTTTTCCGCCTTCCTTAAAATGTAACAGAGAAGTAAAATGTGTCTATGTCTTGGTTTGCATTTCATTTTGTCTTCCTGCTTAATCCACACTAGAAACTGGCTTTCAGCTTTGCCTCACTTCAGACATCCATTACACAGGCCAGGAACTCCACCCGGCCATGCGCCCTAAGCGGCTGTCTGGGTTCTAAGCAGTTCTTTCCTTCTCTCTCCCTAGAGTTTGCAGATCATCTCACTAGATACATCTGGGCTTTCCTGCTATGGGCAGAAAGAAAATATAATCCCTCAGAAGACAGCTTTCCATTTCAGTCTGAATCTGAAATCGCAAAGGCCGTCTAGGGGCTGTGGTTACAACCTAGACTTCCCGTGAGGAGCTCTCTTCCACACGGGGTTTCCTCTGGAACCATCTGTGGCAAGGACAGCCCTCCACTCACCCCCCCCCTTTTGTCCCTCCCACTGCCCTGCTCCTTGAACCAGCTGGAACAAAGCGGCCCTTTGTCACTTGTGGTGGGGTGATTTAGTACTCATGGAGGCTACCGGCCCAGTGCTACCCAGGCCACCCCTCCTTCCTTGTCTTTCAGAAGCTTTGGAGTCTGAGAGAAACAAAGTCTCAGGCTCTGTCTGTGACATCCCTTCCTCACGCTGTCCTCCAGCTGGGCATTCTAAGGCTTTCCCCCCATTAATTTCCCATCAGACCCCTCATACCGACATGCTTGCCAGCAGGCTTTCACCTAGCACTAATGAACTTGCAGGCAGCCTCGGGAAGATCACAGTAACGTGCGAAGGATAAATAATAGTAACTGCTGGTGAAGTCAGCTTGACACCTTTAGAAGAAGAATGAAAACTCGAGTCTTTATTTCGCTTTTGAGGAACCCAAGCAGTCCAGACAAACTGCCCTCTGCCCGGTTATGACGACCTCTCTGGTAGAAATAAGCCATACCTATAATTAGCAATGGCGGCCGCTGGCTTCGGAGGCATATCTGGAATGGTGACAGGTGGGTATGGGTATTTCCAGCTCAAACAGGTCTTATCTTCTCTTAGATGTCAGAAGCCAAGGTCTGGGTGTAGCCGGTCAGTTGCGAAGAGCAGCTCAGGAATGCTAAGTGGCTTCAGGAGCCGTGTGGACAGCACCATCACCTGTGACGGGAGGGGCAAACGCAGCCCGGTCAGCGAAGTCAGTTATCAGGGGCTAAGAAAGGTCTCAGAGGGAGACATGGAGAAAGCAGACATGGCACAGGGCCCCTCCACTATAACCCGGGTGCTAAGTGTGGCTTATGATTCGCTCACCTAGTCCATGTGGACCTTTGGGTCCATCTGGATGATTCTGGGTGACTCTTCCCTCAGCCTGGACTTCAGTGTGAGGCTGATTTCTCTCTAGATCACCAAGATAGCTTGTTCTAGGACTTGCCAGGGTGCGTGCTACACTCTGTAAGGACCAGGTGAAGAGCTGCCCAAGCAGGCAGGAGGCACCTCTCGCTAACCAACTGCCTATGGGAAAGTGGGGAGAAGATCCAGGAAGGAATTCCACAGGCCAGCATCACGGTGTGGCATGACTGGGCTTCACCAGGCCATGCTACACCGGGCAGGTGCAGGGAGGACGCCTCCCTGTCCTCTGGGCTGCCCCCAAAGTTATCGCAGGTGTAATGAAATCAGTGAAGTCATCAACTCCGAATTCAACCAGCTCATTGGTGCAAAACAGAGGCCACATTCCAAACTCAAGGCTGAACAGGGCAGGGTCATGGTCAAGGGAGGGAGTAGAAAAGAAACATTTTCGAACTTTGGTTTTCTTTTTGAAAATAACTTTTTAACAACCCCTCTCTCTGAAGAGCACTGCTTGTGTGCTTGGGAAAGAGCCATCTTAAGAAAATGCATAGCTAATGCCAACGGAGCCGTATTTTTGGCAGGAAAAAAAAAAGTGGTATTGAAATCTGTACTTCTTATTCCTCTTGAAATCTATGCAAAGAGGGTTTAAGGACAGTGCTGAATAAGCATGCCCTCACCCCCAGCAAGTAGGTGTGAACATGTGTGCTGCACAAAAGCACGCTGGTGTGCGGCAGTGCTGGCTTCTGGGCCACAGCCAGCCGCAGAGGCTGGGGAGAGCTCACCTCCACTGCTGCTTGGCTGGATGCCCCCTGGAAAGTCATTTCAGTTGGAGCCTCACTCTCCCCCTAATCCATCTCAGATAGAAAAGAACTCCTGAGCTCGCAGCAGCAGCAGCAGCAGCAGCAGCAGCAGCAGCAGCAGCAAGGATTATGTAAGTTCCTCTACTGAGAGTGCCTCTGCTTCGTTGTGATTTGGTGATGGGTTTGCAGACCTCCTTTGGAATCATTTGAAAGCACAGAGTTTTCTAGAGAAACACACACATGGGCTCGTATGGTTTCAGGGGAGGCATACGGACTTGTAGGGGTTTGTAACCCACCATTTGGAAGCCTACTTAAAAACGTACAGTAGGACTAAGGAGATGGGTCAGTGGGCTACAGGAGGACCTGTGTGCAACCCTGGAATCTGCATGAGAAAGCTGGGTGTGGTGATGTGCTTCTGTGAACCTGGGGCTGGGAGACAGCTTTGCGGGGGGGGGGGGGGGGCTCGCTGGCCAGAGGGTCTCGTCTACATGATGAGCTCCAGTTTGACTGAGAGAATCTGCCTCAAGAAACAAGGTAGACAGCCCCTGAGGGATGACAGCTGAGTTTGGCTCATAGCCTTTACATGCCTACACACACAGACACACACACACACACACACACACACACACACACACACACACACACACTTTGCCCAGGCTCTGGATGCAGACTCCTGTGAGGGAGAAGAGACCGGTCATGGTTAATATCCTGAACACTCTCCTCCATCCCCGTGGGTTGCCGGTCTTGCCATATTGCCAGCCGGCATGGTCCTCAGGCCCACTGCAAAGCTAGCGGTTGTTCTCCCGCTGAGGCTGAGGGTGGAATGAGGATGGAGTGTGTCTCCAAAGAAGCTTGGTATCAGGTTTGAAGGACTTGGGGGGCGGGGTGAAATTGCTGGCTACAGATTGAGTTGATGTCAACGCTAACAGAGGCAAACGGAGCCCAAGGATCCCGCTATGCTCAGGCCCTGTGCTGGGCTCACAGCCATGGCTGAGAGTCTGGATCTGTTTTCTCTGAGTGGGAACAGAAAGACCAGGCTTCTCTCATCTAAACAAGCAGGACTGGGAGGTGACAGGACCTGAGGCCATAGCTGAGGGTGTCCTGGGCCTGCTGTGGATCAGGTGGAAACAAACAATAGGAGACAGAAGACAGTCAGGGGGTTTGTGAGGGGAGAGAGGGTAGGGCCGAATCCCAGGACCCTTCTAGAGTGCTGTGATGAAACGCACAGGCTTAGTTAGCCATGTCCAGCTTGAATTGGATTCCAGCAAAGGCTCTTACCCTGGAGCAGTCGCTTACTCACTCCGAGTCCCACTTCCCTCATCTCTAAGGCATGACTAACACTGTCTGGCCCGGATGAACACTGTGTAGAACACCATGCAACGCAGACTCTAGAGGTGCTTCTGGTGGCAGCTGCTGTCATCAGCCCCCTCTGCCACCTTCCCTCCTGGCAGCTCACTGCTATCCCCAAGTGATGACGGGGAGGTGACGTTGCCAGTGTGCTCTTTAAGTGTAAATCTGACTGTTACTCAGAGGACTCAAATCCTTGCTTTCCTCTCATGGCTATTTGATAAGCTCAGCCCCCAGGACAACATTCCAGGCCATCAGTCGGCTTCCTGCTCAGTTCTCAACAGCTCTGTCCCCCACAGCCCTTTATAGTCAGTCCCACGTGACTGTACCTTCATGCATCTGCAGCTACATGCTTGGCTCTTTGGGGGTACCCCTTCATCCGGACAGAGCTCCCTACTCTTTCCTGTGGCCTTCAAACTGCCGAGAGATGGCTCGGCCTCCAGCAAGCCTTCCTGGGCTTTGTAACCCACTTCTCCTGCCTCAGTGTGCCCTGTGGCTAGTTGCCTTGTTACATCTTCCATTGTGTCTTAGCAGGAGCTGGGCACCGAGCAGGGCCTGGACAGTGAGTTCATAGATAACTGAGCAAAAGAACCGAATGGGCAGAGGGCGGAGGCCATTCTGCCCTGGACACTACAGAGCTTATCCTTGAGGAAGGTTTCAGAAGAGGTTGGTCAGGCGAGTCTGTGGATAGTTACTTTGAATCAATTCAGCCAAAGCCACCTTCTGAGGCTGCTGCTCACCGTGTGGTCTGCAGTGGCCCTGGCTCACCGAAAGCGACCAGGTTTCCATCCTTAAGCATGTACATTGTTTTTTATTTCCTGTGTTTTGCCTGCATGTATGTGTGTGTGTGCGCGCTCAGAGGCCAGGAGGGCATGGATAACGGGAGTTACAGACGGCTGTGGCCTGCCAGGCACATGCTAGAACGGAGTTCTCATAACTGCGGAGACCTCTTCCCAGCCCTGTCCTTAAGCACTTAGACATCCTTGCCATTTTAGACAAGTAGACTGCATTAAAGTATTTTCTGCTTTTTTTTTTTTTTAGTTAATTCAAACAAGACCATGTCTACGTTATTTGGCTAGAATAATCATTCTAAAAACTTGGCTCCAAATGGGCGGGGGGTGGGGGGTGGGAGTGGGGGACTGAGAAGAGCACGGAACTAGCCTATCAGATGAAAGGCAAAAGCTTTAAATGCAGCCAGTATGGAGGCTGATGGAACACTGGAGAGTACCTTCCAGAGAGCCGGCCTTTTGCAGGAGACCTGGGAACAGACACGGACTCCAGGGGGCCACCCTGCTTCTTGTGCACACAGGGTCCTTGTTGGTATTTTCTGGTCCTTTTTCTTCCTAGCTCCAGCTCTCCTCTTAACTCTTCTTGTGGTGGTTGTTGCCGCCCCCTCCCCCACTTCAGTCCCCACCTTAGCTCAGGCCTGGCATCTGCCCCATCTTCACTGGTCACATGACATACATGGTATTCAGAAGCGAGTGAGAACTTCTTCGGGAAGCATGGTGCAGCCTTGGCGCACCCCATCTGCATGCTGGCCTGCCACTGACCAGCTCACCTCCCACAAGAACCACCCACGCAGAGAGAGCCATTGCTGACTGCGGGCAGATCCAGCTGTTTAATTGAGAGATGCCATTTAGGAGGGAGGGAGGGAGGGAGGGAGGGAGGGAGGGAGAGAGAGAGAGAGAGAGAGAGAGAGAGAGAGAGAGAGAGAGATCGAGATCACTAGTCTCTGAGGAGCCTGAGTCACAGCAGAGCTACAGGGAACCCTAATGGTGCAGGTTCTACCACGAACTGTCTGAAGTCTGGCTGCCAATGGGATGGCCTGGAGGACCTGAGGGTCCCCAGAGCCAAGGCACCAAGTCCCGCCAGCAGCTTTCTGCTTGGCATGCTCTGCACTTGGCTGGGGAGGCTCAGTCCTTGGAAGGCCTGCAGTTGGCCTTCGCCTTCCCCAGCCACGCTGTAGTTGGCAAGTGCCAGCACCTTTTTGTTAATTTCTGCTGAATGAGGAGGTGGCAGTAAAATCTAGAAATTGGATATCAGCCTCCTCTGATTTCTAATACCAAGAGGCGAAAAGAACAGACAGTATTAGTCTCCTCCTGATCACACAGCACAGGTTCCTGTATGCACCCTCATCCGTCAGCAGCAAAGGTTTTTTGCACCCATGTGGGATCTAACCCTGCTATACCTACTGTACTGTACACACGAGCACACACTCACCCACTGGTGCCAAACAGAAACCGCTGGGGTGGTTAATCTGGGGAGACAGCTAGCCTTTCTGGAAGACCTGTGTCCCATTTAGCCTGCTGTCTACCTTGTCCCAGATGTCAGAGCTGGGCGTCAGCTCTCCTACAGAGCATGCGCCATGAGAGTCCATCACCTCTGTGCCTTGTCCCTTCTGGTTTTGGCGTTTCTGCTGATGTCACAGATCTCATCCTTTTTGGGATTCCCTGTCCATTTCACAATGATGTCACCCTGAACCCCTAAAGTTGTATGTAGAATTGTGTATGGCCAGATTTCTCTCTCTCTCTCTCTCTCTCTCTCTCTCTCTCTCTCTCTCTCTCTCTCTCTCTCCCTACTTACTGCTTGTGTTTCTCACCAAACATTCTGCTTCAGAAATGTGGAAGTGTTGCATCCATACTCCCCTGTGGAAAGCAGCAGAGAGCAGGGCAGCTCACATGCTCAGCCTCTCTTTTCTTTTCCCGACCTGGCTGTTCTCTGTGAGGACACCTCTCTGTTATTGTTTTCTCACAACTACAGGCTGCTCTGGGCCCCATGGCCACCACTCAGCTGCAACAGAGTTCAGGTGGCTGGAGCAGCTGGCCACAGGGTGCCTGCCACACAGCAGAGTGAGGAGATGGGGACGGTACCCGGCACAAGCGCTTTGAGGAAGGGAACCTCGGAGTATTCTGGTCTTGTGTCTGGGGTGGGAGGGGAGGGCAGAGGAGAGGCTTTCGCTGTGGAGGTGGGCTCTGCTCACACAGTCAGGTCCGCTGTGCCTCTGACAGCCTCCCAGTATGTCGCTTCTGTGGAACCTTCTCCTTCAGCAGGGTTCTCACTCTCCTAACAGCAGTGTGAGTGCAGGCAGAGAAGGGAACTTCTGCGCATACTATTCGGGGTACAGTTCAACAGCAGGGCCTGCTTTCCAGGGTGCTTCTGAGATTGGGAGGCTGGGCTTTCCATCAGCTGCTGGTTAGGCCAGCCACCTGCTAGATGCAAGCAAGGGTTTGTGGGCCCCAGTGAATGTCACTTCAGTAGCACTTGGGCAATCTCCCTGCCTTCCCCTGCTGCTGTGGGAATCCTCTTAGGGCCTCAGTGAGTTTTTGTACAAAGGACAAGGAGTGGCTAAGCCTGTTCCTTAAGTCTCCAATACTCAGAGATGCTCTGTCCGAAGACGAGTGGATACAGGGTCAGACCGGCAAAGCCACTGCTGATTCTGCACTCTGCTGCCACACTGTTACCAGAGTTTAAAAGCATCTGCACTCTATCCTTTTAGAGAAGGGATTACGGTGTCTGGCAGGGTGCACAATGCCTAGTTGTTCTGAAGAATTAGGAATGTGATTCCTATATTAGGGACAGCAAAAAGGGTGCTTACTTATCTTTTTCTAAAAGTCTCATTAAACAGAGTCTTAACTGCTGGCAAAGAGGGTACAAGATGAGGTTAGAATAGTTTTCTGGATATTTCATCAGCTCTGACAATAATTGGTGATAATTATAGCAGAAGGGGTCATAGAAAATGACTGGCCATTCCCAGATCCGAGCCATCTCCCTAAATACACAGCTTTCCTTTCTCCTAAATTTAGGGTGTCTCCATCGAGTGGGTCTTCTGGATTTCACCAGCAGGCTTGGGCACTCAACGCCACAGACCGTTTCTACCAAATTCTCTTGCAATCAATACATTCACCAAAACACCAGGCTCACTGAGCTCCTGCCACATGTGCAGGCCTAGGCCCAGGCAGCCTTTGTCCTCAAGGAGCTCGTGTGTGATGGGAAAGACTGTGCTAGTAGAGACGGAGCCACCTCTGAGCAGGCTGGACCTTTTCTGCACTGCGTGGGCTTGGATGCCACAAGAGACTCAGGAAGAGTCTTGAGCAACTGGCAGGAAGTCACAGGAGCAGAGAACGCTGGTGGTGTGGGTACATGGAGCACGGTGGAATCAGGAGGAAATCACACGAGGTAGGCAGGGCTGGGCTAGAACGCTACCGTCCCCACCCAGCTGTCTTCTGTGCAGTTGTGGGGATAGTATTAGCTAGTGTCTCCAGTGAAGTCTTGAACCTCTAGACAGCACTCTTGTTCCCTGACTAGCATAGCTGGGAAGAGGTCCCTAGGGCCCCTCGGTGTTACAATTTAGAGGTATAATATCTCCACAGGCTCATGCAATTCAATACTTGACCTCAGTTGGAGGCTCTGTTTTGGGAGGTTGTAGGGTTTTTAGCAGGTGGGGCTGGCTGGAGGACATGGGATGCTGGAGATTGGAGGCTACAGGGTTTTGAGGGTTATAGCCTTGTCTTGTTTCGGACCCGTACTCTCTTTACTTCCTGGTTGGTACCGTTTATTGTGCAAGCAGCAGGGATCCCTTTGCTTGGTGTGAGAATTTAAACAGTTATGATGAACTTTGCCAAAGTGGTAGGTCCTTAACCATAAGGGAGAAGAAAAGAAAAGACTCCAGGGAGGTGTGGGTGGGGCCTGGGCGGGCAGGAGGATGACTCTAGGGAAGCAGCCAGCAGGAGAACATGATAGGGCAGCAGGATGTGGGGAGAAGGAGAGGATGGAGAAGAGAACAAACCGGAAGAGGAGCAGGGAAACCTTCACCACCCTTCCTGTTGCTGCTCACCCCCCCCCCCCCCCCCGCACCCCTCCACCCCTCGCCCCGACTCCTGCCCATCTCACCCATGACTCAGTACCTGGGTTCCTGGCTTCAGAGATGCTACAAGGTCTTTGACCATTTTGGCTTCAGAGACTGTGACTCCGCCCACCACAAAGAGGATCAAGAGGGGATGGTCACTGGGATGGGGCCGGCTCACCTGCGAAAACAGAGCAACATCAAGTCAGACAGCAGCAACGGCTACTGCTTTTCTCCGTGCTGTAATAATGACTTATTAGCAGCCAGATGTGCTGAAGCCTTGTGACGCTGCTAGCTGGGAACACACAACATGGCACCTCAGTGCAGCCTTACATAAAGGCTTTGTCGAAAGGATAGTTACAGGTGACGGAGCCACAGATAAGAGAAGGGCAGAGGACCACCTTGTACAATGCTCATTTTTGCTCAGGACTCAGTGCACACCCGTCCTTCTTTGTCCCATGGCTCAGCCACAGCTGCCATTGCAGCCTTTATGCATTTCTCTTTTGTATCTCCTCTAGTAAGGTGGACTCCGTGAGGGCAGGTGTGCCTGCTTAGATCCCTGCTGTCTGCTGTGCCTAGATTTTTAAAGCACAGAATTGGCGTTCTAGCACTATCTGTGGAACTAACCCACTTGGTTCCGGTGGCGGGATGGAGGTTTCCAGATCTATACAGGTACACAGACTCTAGCTTACCTCATGGACCTTACAGCCTGGCATGATTTAGAACCAGACATGTCATCAAACTAGCCATAGTCAAAAAACCTACTCTGCATGAATACCACATTAACTGCTGGAGAGATCCTTTCTTCCTTTTTTTTTTTTTTTAAAACAATTTCACCCATGAAACAGAGTATCAACATATACTACAATGAGAAGCACTCTCAGGAAATGCAAAATAACCCACAAATTGATCTGATGATGAAGAAAGTAAGGGAACAAGAGCGGGCATCTGAAGGCAGTGTACATTAGACAGCCGAGGAGCAGGCAGGACATATGGCATGGGCCCCGCTCTACAGAGGCAGGAGGCAGCCACGTGGAGGAGTGTGACACCCAGCCAGGACTGAGTGCGTGTGGGACTGCCCAGGATGATGCTGTCAACTGCCTGAGTGGCCACCAAAGTCATGAGTGAGGTGAAGCCATAGGCTTCCCCTATGGCAAGAAAGGGCAACAATTGAGTCAGTGTTTTCAATCAGTGATTTATAAGCCAGCTAAAGGCCGTGGATTGTCCCAAAAAGCAGCAGGGTAGGCTAGTGGGCCATGAAGGAACCTAGAAGGAAGGAAGAGGTGAAGGAAGAAAAGTGAGGGAGACGGAGAGGAGGAGCAAAGGGAGGAGGGAGGAGGGAGGAGACGCTGCAGAGTCTCCATGGCAAGTCCTGGAGAATACAGGAGCCAGTCACAAAGCCAAGGAGGCCTGCTCACCCCCTTGGCCTCCAGCTTAGCTTCTGGACCTCCCACTGTCCTCTGCTGTGTTTGTTCCTGGTTCCCTTCTAATCCACACACCTCACCACAAGTTCTCAGCCACTTTGCTTTAGCCCCAAGAGCTCCTGCGGGTCACTTGCACAACTCACTGATGGCTATCACAGGGCTAGGAGTCAGGGACACTTGCTGGTTTCATCTAATGGGTGTTTCTGTGGCATCTGTCAGCTGATGATGACCCACCTGACTTCTGTGAGGACGCTCTGTTGGCTGTTGGGTCCATCTTTGTCATTTGTTCTCAGAGCTTATCAGCTCTTGCTCTTGGTGTGCCCCTTTAAGTGCTGATATCACCGAGGCTCCACCCATGACCCCTCCTTCCTCTCGACCTTCTCATTTGCATATATTCCCCACATTGGGCTCTCTGGGTACCACCTCCTGGACACCTCCAGATTGCCCTAGTCAACAGGCTTCATCAACTGCTAATTCTGTTCTCTTGAGAAACCGACAGCACTGCTGCCTGAGGCACACCCAGTCCTCCTAGACGCCACCTTCCCTCTCTCCCACGTTCACTCTGCCCCTGGCTGGCACCGACATCTCCTTGACCCCCCATTTTTGCACTTCCGTGGATCACTGTCAAAGCTGTCTACTTTGTCTCCTAACCCTTGCTTTGTTGTTCCCTACTTATTATTTTCACCTTATAATCTTTCTTATTTTTAAAGACTTTTTTAAAAAATTTTCAATATGTGTGTGTCTGTGTATATGTGTGCAAGAGTCATGGGAGCTATCCATCATAGGTGCTGGGAAATGAACTGTAAAAGCAGTTTGTGCTCTTAACCACCGAGCCATCTCTAACCCTGGCCTTGTAAAGTTTCTGAAATACTGCTATTTCGTATCAACTATATAGCAAGTGCTACAACAGTCATGTGTGGGATCCTTGTAATTCTCAAAAGCCCCTAGAGGGCAAACACAGTGGACAACGCAGATGAAGAAGTTGTACCATGGTGCCAGGGGCCACAGCGTAACTGCCGCTCAGATCCACCCCAGGCTCAGGCTCTGCACAATCTCAGTCTCCTGAGGATAATGCAATCTCCCCACCCCGGAATGTAAGGCTATTTGCTCTGTGTCTCCAGTTTATCTCCCATAAATCCAGCAGTTCCTAGAGCCACTTACGATGATTTGTACTATGACCAAATGTCCTGTTTACTCCTTCCTTCCTTTCTTTCCTTTTTTCTTTTTATTTCTTTCCTTCCTTCCTTCCCTCCCCCCCCCCCCCCAGCCCCAAACATTTTGTTGACTGCCTGTCCTTTTACTGAAAACAAACACATTATCGCAGGGGTCCAACCCAATTTCTTTTCACAAAGTCAGCAGTCCTATGTGATCTACACAGAAAAGTGGAAAATCAATACTTGAAACCCTCTCCAGTCCCTCCCATCACTAGACCGCCATTCTAATACTCTGCATGGTTCTTTTTCTTTGCTCACCTAAATACCTAGAGTTTTTCCAGGTCAAGAGGGAAGCCATGTGGTTTACCGTAGGCTTTGCCTATGTCAGTGCCATGGTGTTCCAGTTCCCAAGTGTTGTGTGCATCCTGCTGTCTCGCGCTGCATTTAGCCTCCTCTGTGGGGAGTGGCCTCACCTCCCCCTTTACTGCTCTCCCTCACGCTTTCATTAAAACATTCTTCTTCCTGGTCACCTCCTACGCCTGTTCCATGGTTGCTGTCCGTCAAGCTCTTCTACCCTGACCATGGCAAAGCAGATTGCTGTCCCACCACAGCCACCTTCTCCTCTTACTTTTGAACATCTTGACCCTGGCATTTCTGGTGCTGAGCACAGCCTCTCTCACATGGGGAGCTTTCAGTAAGTGTTACGTGGATAAAAAGGAGAAGCTGGTGAGATGGCTTACTGGGTAAAGGCACGGCCACACAACCCTGGCAACCTGAGTCTGATCTCTGGGATCCACACAAAGGTGGAAGTAGAGTCCTCCACACACATGCTGTGACATGTGCTCCACTCCCATGCGTCTCTCTCATACACACACACACACACACACACACACACACACACACACACACACCAGCAATAACAATGAGTTAAATAAAAACAGAGAGTAAATGTAAATACATAGGATATGCAAGCTGACAGAAAGTTCCTTTGCTTTCTTAGAGACTTAAAAAGTTTTGAACTTCTTTTTTCTATGTGGCCCTGGCTGTCCTAAAACTCTCTCTGTTGACCAGGCTGGCTTCAAACACACAGAGATCTGTCTGCCTCTGCCTCCTGAGTTCTGGGATTAAAGGTTTGCGCCACCACTGCCTGGCTCAAGACTTTTTAAAATATTATTTTTCTCCTTCCCTCTCTTTATTCCAAACCATCTCATATGTGGTTGTGTATGTGTGTGTGTGTTCCTAAATATATAAATATGACCTGCTTAGTCTTAGTCTTACAATGTTACTTGTATATGTATGATTTCAGGACTGGCCACTTGGTATTAGATAACAAATTGGCGTGCTCTTCTCTGGGGAAGACTCCTCCTCCCACTCTGTGCTCCTTAGTCGCCTGTAGTTCTTTGCCTAGGATCAGGGCCCCGTGAGATTTCTCCCTCCATGTTAGCTTGTCTGTTGGTGCAACCCTGCTTAGGCAGGCTGCTGATGTGACTTCACAGGTGCAGCTTCTCCGACATTTCCGACTTCTAGTCCCTTTGGTTCTTAAAACCTTCTCATGCCCTCTTTCCTAGTGATCCCAAGCCTGGGGAGGGGGAGGGGGAGGAGGAGGAAGAGGAGGGGGAAGTGGGGGAGGGGGGAAGAGGAGGAGGAGGAGGAGGAGGAGGGGGAGGAGGAGCAGTTGTGTTGTAGATGTGTCAGCTGGGGCGGGGCGCTGCACGGCCCCTTGCTCTCTGCATTTAGATGGGTCGCAGTATTCTGTAACTCTGTCAGAGGCTCCTCAGAACTGTCCTCTTTAGGTTATGCATGGTTTTCTGTCTGAGTAACCAGACCCTGAGAAACCTCTTGGCCCCATAACTAACTGTTGCTTCTTACTTAGCTCTGGGACAGAAACACAACTGGATCTGGAGAGCTAGCACGGCACGGTGCGTTTCTCAAGACATATGCTTTCCATAAGAGAGTTTGGAATCTGAAGCACATGCCGAGAATCTTGGAAGGGCACAGTGGAAGATGAAAAGGGGGAAGAAAATGAAACACACACACACACACACACACACACACACACACACACACACACACACAACGGCAGCAGTGGAGAGCAACTCCCTGGGGCTGAGCAGTGGGGGATGCTGGTCTGGGCGCAAATACACTGGGCCAATTAATGCACATTGGTGTTTGCTATTTCGGTTTCAGTTCAGATTTGTGTGTTGATACCAGGCTTTCTCTTCAGAGCGTGGCAAGCCAGCAGGCAGCTGGGAAGTGGAGCCATTTCCATCCTAATCCCGCATTCCTCATAGGCAGCTGCACATGACTGTGTCCTGTCTGTGTGTTAGTCCCTGTGGTGAGTGACAATCTGAAGATGAAAGCTTGTCACAGCATGTCACCGCACATTCAGGGGGTAATAAAGCGGGAAGAGTCTCTGTTCTCTGTCACTTGAGGAGCCTCTGAAGGCTGGGATTTGAGGGTGTTGGCTCTGGTCAGGGGCTCTGGCTCTCTGCCCCACTGCACCTAGCTTTCCAGTGCAGGCTATGCGGCCTCTGCAGGTATGGGTTTTGGGAGCACTCTGATGTCTGGATTGGCTTCAGTGAAGGAGATGTCAAGGTGGGACCTTGTCACCTGTTACGTTAGGGACTGTTCAGGAATTCTGGGAATCCTGCTGCTGAGTCCTCCCTGCATATTGCTTCTTTATTCATTTTTCTTTTTATCTGTGCCTCACTAATCTTCTGAGTAGGCACAACCAGGCTCCTCATTCTCCAGTAGTGAGCAGTGCTCTACAGAGGCAGCGAGAGAGGCCCAGGCCGCAGCAAGACCCATGAAAATGGCCGTCAGGAGCCATGCACAGCATCACCACCGCCAAACACTTCTCTAACACTGTGCTGTTTACTTGCCTGTTATCTATTCAACAGATATTTATTGAGCAACTGCTATGGGAAGTGGGAGGCACTGCTCAAGGGACCGGGACTCAGCGGTGCATAGAATGGAGCAGAGTCCCCATGGCACACAGCTTGTGCTTTAATGTACACATGGGGGCAGGAGAATGGATGAAAGTAAGTAGACTGGCAAGGGCGGAGGGTGGAGAGTGCAGAGGAAAGGGAGGAAGGAGGGGGAGGGGGGAGAGGAGGAAGGTGGGAGAGAGAGAAGGGAAGGAGAAAGGAGACAGGATGGAAGACAGGAAGGAGGGAAGGCAGGCAGCAGAGGGCTCCAGGCACTGTCCACCGCCCTTCCCGGAATCTCAGCTTAGACAAGTGGCCCATTGGCAGACAGAGACAGCGAGACTTCACGATGTCGCTGAGCTCTAAGCAGCTGCGCTGTGGTGAAGACTGAAATCTGGGTCCACCTCACAGAGGAGCTGGAGGGAAGTGCTCGGCCTTGTAAGGTACACACTGCCATTGAGAAACCAGTGCTCCAAACTAAGCGTGTCTACTCTCACCTCTTACAACTCCATGTTGGGGCTGGAGAGGTGGCTCAGAAGTTGAGAGCACTGACTGTTCTTCTGAAGGTCATGGGTTCGATTCCCAGTGGCCACATGTTGGCTCACAACCATCTATAATGAAATCTGTATACATAATAAATAAATAAATCTTAAAAAATAAAATAAAATAAAATAAAACTGTATGTTAAGTTCTTTAGAAACAACAGCCAAATATCTGGTCCTCATAGGACTCAGTTGTATTGTGGGAGGTTGCCAGGCAACCAGAGCCATTCTATTGTCGAGAAGCCATGCTGTATCTCAGCAGTCATAGCCTCTTCTTTCCTCAACCTTCTCCTTGCCTTCCTTTCTAAGCCCTTCTAAGTTCCCTTTCCTCCCAGGCCCCTCTTCTGTGGTCTTCTTGTTTCCTTACCTCCAGTGGTCCTGCATGCTCTGGATGTTAGCCCTTTCTCTTCTCTCGACACCTTCTTGGTGATGCTAGCCCTACCTACACCTCATGGCCAATGGCTCTAGCTTGTACTGTTGGCCCTGGCTGCTGGGCTACAGAGGTATCTCACCACCCCCTAAACCTAACAAGCCCCAGCCATTTACTCTGTCTTCTATTTCTGCTGTTCAATGAGGACAACCTCAGCCTGTCCACTTAGGTATTCTAGAATGCACAAGAGGCCCTGGACAACTTGCTGCCATATGCAACCGATCAATACTCATCCTGGGATAGCTACAGTGGCTCTTCCTGGTCCCCTCCCCCTCAGCCCTGCCTCAGTTCAGAGTCTCTTCTTCTCTCTCCTGCCTCATCCGGTTCCAGGCTCATCCTGGTCTCTCTTCTGTCAATGCTGCCAGGGCAAGCCTTACGGACCGCATAGCAACTTGTTACATAGTCCCAAACATCACTCAGGGGTACTGTTCTAGCTTGCTGTCTGTTGCTGGGATGAAACACTGAGCAAAAACCGATTGGGGAGCAATGGGCTTATTGGCTTCTAAGTCCTGGTCACACCCATCACTAAGGGAGTCAGGACAGGAATCAGACTGGAACAGACAGAGTCAGAGACATGGAGGAACGCTGTTGACTGGCTTGTTTTCCATGGCTTCCTCACACAACTGGGACTATCTGCCCAGGGATAGCACCTCCTACAGTGGGCTGGGCCCTCTCACACAAACCATTACCAATCAGATAGGGGCAATTCTTTAATGGTGGTTTCTTCTTCCCAGGAGGAGTTTGTGACAATTTGACACAAACTGATTAGCACAAGAAACTCTTTGTTTTTTTTTTTTTTTTATAAAATTTGGTTTAAAAAAATGTACATTTTTAGCCCTTGATCTGTCTTCAGCTCCTGCTTGTCTGCCATTGTACTCTCTTCCCCTCCACTGGCCACTTCAGCCCCAGGCATTGGGATGACCGTACTCCAAGTACCATGGCGTCTCGCACTCTGTGCCTGGCTCCTACAGACAATGTCTAACGGCCTCTGGCTCCAACAGATTTCCCTGGTGCTCCTTCACCCACTCCTCACACCACTTTCCCCTCTTCCTTGTAGTAGTCCTCAACATACCGAGAACCACATGAGGCGAGCTGTGCTCCAGCAGGCAGGCGTCCAGGTATCTATGTCTCCCTTACCTACAATAGCCTCTGTTCCCTATCAGGCAAAGGGTGGAGTCTAGGTTTTGCTTGTGCTAAGTAAGTCATACAAAAGCCCACTTCATTATAACTCTTGGGATAGGCTTAGCTGATGCTAGATATACATCAAGCCCTGCCGCACGGTATGCAGCACAACTTAGAAGAATTTGAACAATGGTTAAGAATGGTTGCTAGGAGGACTTGTGCTCACTTAGCCAAGCAGCCCAGGGCTGGCATATTTTCTTCTAATCAGAAATGCCATCAAGTACAGTGGACCCCATCCAACAGTTTCTCTCGCCAAGTCTCGTTTTTCACATCTGAGTAATAAGGAGTGGGTCTAGATGACCTGTGAGGGCTGCTCAGCTCTCACAGCTGAAGGCTCTGATGTCATCCCTCACAAGACACCCAGCACTTGCTCCCGCCTCCCGTGAAGCATCTTTGGATGACAGTGATATCTGCAATCCAATCATCTGCCCTCAGCTCAGAGTGGGCTGTGGTGGCCATGGGAGTGTAGTGTGACTTCGCTGTCCAGACACAGATGTCTGGTCGTGGAATGAGGGACTAAGCCCGACTGGGCTACCAGTACTCAGGAGTCCTTCTGAGACAGATGAGGCTCTGGTGAGCACTTGCTGGCTATGAAGGAGAACCAGAAGCCATGGCTGGACAGTCAGCCGTGCATCCACCCAGTTTCGCTTGAGCACCTACAATGTGCTGAGCACCATTTAGGCTCTTCTCCGAGCACAGTGAGTCTCGCGTGCCAGATGGCTTTCCGGTTCTTGGTTCTAATCCTTCTGCATTGCTGACTTTGGGGGTCCCTGGACATCCTTTGGTGCTTACACTAAATCAGCCTTTCTTTGACTAAGTTGCTGTGACCTGTTGGAATCTGCCCGCACAGCTTTGACTGCTTCTAAGGCCTGCGTGGGTGCTGTTCCTTCATGTGGGCTTTTTCCTGTCTCCAGGCCACAAGGCTGTCACATCAACTCAGACATGGGGCCTGAATCTTTGTCATGAGTCCTTTTCCAATTAAGCATGGCCACATGAGAAATGGGACAATTACAGCAACAGAAAGTCTTAAAGCACACCGAGAGGGAGGGAAGAGGACCTCGTGCCATTTCACCAGATAACACCTGCCCTCTTCATGCTAATTCCAGCCAAGAAAGCATCTTGACGGATCGTGTCCTTTAGTCAAAACAAGCCGAGGGTCAATCGCGTGGGGGTAGATACGAAGTGTTTAACTATCGGGGGCTGCAACTCAAGCCACAGATTTCAAAAATGCACTTTCAAAGTGCTGCCTATTAGATGTGCTAGTTTTAAATTAAATTTCCATTCTAGCGAAAGGGGAAAGTCTCTTCTGACTGATTCATTAGGTCCATACCAAGCTTTTGTTAGGGAACCTCCAGTTGCTCTGCGCGGGGGTCCATCAGGGAGCTGGGCTTTTCCATGCCAGCTTCAGCCATGCTGTTCCTCCCAGCTCCGTGGACCACACTCACTGGGTTGTCTGTCCCAGGAGGATGACAGCCTAGTGACTAGTCACAAATCCTTCCTCTGGCTGAGAACTAGCCGGACTGACTGGCCCTTCTTAGAGAGTGGGGCATGCTTGCTCTCCTCAGCTTCTCATGCAGGAAGTTCTTTTTTTTTAATAGATTGTTTAAAGAATGGACAAATAGCAAGGATTGTTATTTCATTACAGCCTTCCTGGTATCATCAACTTTGAACTCAGGTCAGAAAATTATTTCAATGTATTCTAAGAGAGAAAGAAACCTAGGGTCAGTTAGGGCTGCCCTTACTGCCCTGGATAGCCAGATGAGGTGGATTTACCCAAGTACAGACTGTATTTTTCAAAAGTGGCCATGACAATACTTCCTGCTCCACACGCTATTGGGTCCCTTTTCAAGAGAAAGAATGCAGTTTTTATTTCTTTGAAGCAGACTGCCCTGACAGGTGGACTGTTGTGTTAATGATGCTACGTGACTTTTAGGCCATGGCAGCCAATGCCTTTCCCTTGGCTGTCCCCTTTAGAACACTGGCACCATGCAGAGGAGCTGAGGTCCTGGACCAGAGGTCCTTTGGAGTTCCCAGCTTGGCTTTGTGTCACTAACTGTGTAGAAGAGCCACTTGGGAGACAGATCCTGCCATGTGGAGCTCTGCCCAGACTGCAACCTTCTGCACAGAATGAATGGTTAGTACTCGTATGAGCCAGTGGTTCAGGATGAATGCATACTTGATACCAAATAACCAGAACCAGTGGGGATGGAAGACTTGCCCGGCCCCTGAATTGTAGCGCGGAGCCCTGAGAAGAGCGCTTTAACTGTCTATACTATGACACAATGAAGTTCTGACCCAGGGAGTCAAGGCCCTGCTGTCAGAACTCCCTCACCCACGGAGAATTTGTCTGACTCAGAGAATATTAGACAGATACGTGTCACTTTTTTCTTAACTATTTTGGCCTATGGAAATGTATGCCTGCAAGTGAAACTGAGTTGAGGGGGCACGTCCCAGTGTCTGCAGGGAGGCGGCAGCAAATCCTTAAAGAGAGCTCTTTGGTGCAGAAGGGCTCTGGGACAATCAGGACCTGAAGCATGCTGGGATGCATATCTTGCTGGCCCCCCCTCCCCGAATATGTTGCAGAAGGGCTCTGGGACACTCAGGACCTGGGGCATGCTGGGATTGGCCTCTGTGTCCAGGGTGGCCATGGCACGCATATCTTACTGGCTTCTCGTGGTTTGCTCAAAGAGAGATAAGTAATATCACCAAGACTGCAGATAGCAATGAGTCAGGCTCACAGTGGCAAGACACAGGGTCTGGAAAAGAACATCGCAGACCATGAGCATGGCTCCAGAGACATGCCAGAAGGAAAAGGAGAAGCTTCTCTCCTGGCAAGTGTGAACCGTAAGAAATTTGCAATTCTGTGACTTTGGTTTGCAGGCGGCGCATCTAGTCTCTTCTTTATCTTCATTTTAAAAGATTTTCTATCATTCTTTTTTTCCTTCTACTTGCTTTTGCTATTTTAATTTTTGAGACAGGGTCTTACAATGCAGTCTAGGTTGGCCTGAAGCTCGCTATGTAACCCAGGCTGTCCTTGAACTCACAATCCTTTACCTCCTGATGCTAGGATTACAAGCATAACCACAGATTCCTCCGTTCCTCTTCTTTCTCAAGGATAGGTCCTTGTTACTATCCCAGGCTAGCCCCAAACTCACCATCTTCCAGCCTCACTTGTGCGTCCACCCAACACTGGCTATGTTTAGGGTACAAAGACACCCAGTGTGGCTCTTCCTTAAGAGCTACAGTCTGGCAAGGAGCACAGCATCACAGTGAGAAGCCACCGTGTACAGTCACATGCCGGCCTGGTGCTGACTGCTGAGCACGCCCTGACGTCGCTCACAACAGCTCCACTGCCATCCCCGTTTAGACAGGAGAGGACAGGCATAGAGGGGCTGAGAGAGTCTCACACAGTCTGATGCAGGCGTGGCTCTTTGTCTCCACCCCCACCGCTGCCGCCAGACCCTAGAAGGAAGCTCCTAGAGTATGTTCTAGATGCAGGGGAAGAACTACAGGTGGGAGAGCCACGTATTTTTCAGCAAATCAAACTAGAGAATACATGTGAAGTGGAGAAGAGACCCCAAGCCTCCCCTAGCTACCACTCTGTTGGAGATTTCTTCTCCAGACACACTGAATTTTCCATCCTACTAACACCAGGGAGGAGAAGCGCTGGGGTGGGGGGTGGGGGAAACAACGTCGTCGATACTGTGGTGTGGAAAGGAGACAGAGTGCAGGCGTGCTTCCATCTCCATGACATGGCTGTGTGGTTGGGGTCGCCTTGCTCAGCAGCTGTTGTGCCAGAGGATGTGGGCAGCCGAGGAGGCTCACTGGAGCCGACCCACAGCACTGCTCACTTGTGGAAATTCTAAATGAAGCTTCAGATTTTAAGGACCAGGCAGCAGTTCTTCCTTATCTGAGGTTTTGTGTTCCACAGTTTCAGTCATTTACAGTATGAAAAGAAACTTCTAGAAACCAATCTCTTTAGTTTTAAGTTGCAAGTGGTTCTGAGAAGTGAGATGAAATCTTGCCCTACTCGCTCCATCTTGGAAACGAAACAGCCCTTTGTCCAGAGTCCCTACACTGTACATGCACCTCCTCTTTAGTCACCGAGAGGCCATCTGGATTATCAACTGACCGTGGCTGCATCAAATTGCTGGGCTCAAGCGCCTCTTAATTTACTTGATTATGCTCCTAAAGTACAAATTGTCCTGAAAGCAGGGTGCAAATCTGATAAGCCAAAGGAAACTGTAACATGCTTCCCTTAAGTGGGAAGATGAAAGTTCTTGGCTTGATGAGGAAATATGTAATTGTCTGTGGAGGTTGCTAAGATGTATGCTAAGAACAAATCTTCAACCATTGGGAATGTGAAGAAAGGAAAAGAAACCAGTGTTAGGCTTACTGTCACACTTGCAAAGTGCACACAGTATGACCCGAACACATGCCATTTGCTTGGTCAAGAAAGACATCATGTATCTGTGATAAAAGATGTTTGCGTGTCTATGGTACAAATGTGAACAAGCACAGGGTGTGTACCTGTGATTTCAGATTTTCAGTGGAAGTCTCAGAAAACATTCCCTATACTCGGTGGGTCTAGTGCAGTTGGAAAGAGAAGCTAATGGCTCCAAGCTATGCTGAATGAGTTTTGTAACCTGTGTTCTCTGACCCCCACCCCAGCACCTGTTGTATACAAGAGGGTCAAGTGCTGAGGATCCAGATGATAAAAACCCAAATCAGCCCTCCAGGCTCCAGCCATATTTCCAGTCTCAGACCTGTACCGGGAAGTGCAAGTCATGCATGTGTAGATAGAGGTGGGGCTGTGCTGTTTCACCTAACTCGACGTAATGAGTTCCGGTCCAGTCTGTTTCCCTGTGCAGCGCTCACTACAGTCCTTCAAACTGCCTTCACCTACTGACGTGCACTGGGCTATGTTGTGTATTTTAGAAGCACACTACTTTGAAAGACATCAGCCTGGAGGAAGATAACTAAGACACATATTTATAAAAACACTTTATAATTACAGCCACAGAGTATGTACAAAAGATATAGAGTCCCAAGGGAGACACACAGGGCCAGGACCACCTTTTTCTGTATTGTTTCTGGTACACGCTATGTGGCTCACACCATGATTGTGGCCTTGCCTCCCTGTGATATATATATATATTTGGTCATGTCTCCAGTCTACTCTCATGTTCCACATCATTGGCAGGCTGCCTCTGGGTCACACCAAGTCAGCAGGAAATATCTCTGAGTGCAGAGAAAGGCCTCACCAGAGGTAGACCAGCACCTCCCTTCCAACTCAAGTTAAATTTTGAAAATGTTCCCCTTTGCACAACAGTAGCCATGCATGGGAAGGACTCCCCGTGGAGGACTTTATTTCATCAACTTCTGCCTCTTTGTTTCTTTCTGGCTCAGCACTAACAAGTCTTGAATGAGAAAATAGGGAACAGATTCTAGAACACAGCATAGGGCAAGGCCATCCGTGGCTGGAGACCCGGCCCTAAGTCGCACAAAAGCAGTCTGAGCCATGGCAGGCGCCCCTGAGCCTGGCGTGATCTCTTTCACATCATGGCCCTCGACCAGTGCAGGCAGAGACCCTCTTCCTCTACCAGCTTGGGCATCCGGTGGTGGCCATGGACTGTATGGACCATGGACTGGCGGAGCTGCCCCGATTCAGGAAAGCAAAGGGAGCTGAGTAACCCCAAAGAACACCAGAATCAACAACTCAGAATGCTTAACTGCCAAGAACACGCCTGGCCGGGCAAAGGGGCCACAGAATGCTGTGGGCAGGCAGGTGCTCTGGAGTGGGGGCGACTAGACGACACATCCTGGGGTTGCCGTTTCCAGTGTGCTCTTTCGAAACCATGTGAAAATAGGAGAGCATGAGATGAAATGCCAGGCTTTTGGAAACTTGCATTCACTGCTTAGCCATGTGGGGCCTCGGTTTCCTCACTGGGCAAAGTGGGGATAAGGAAGGAGCTACCCGCTAAGGTTGTCACGAGGATGGACAGGAGAGTGGATGGCAACACGCTGGCTGGCTGGGCCATGTGGACTGTGGGTACAACTATGGGATGCCTGGGTACTGTTGGCACCGCCCTTGAGGCATCTGTATCCCAGCTCCTTCCCTCTCATCAGGCAGTGCAGTGCAATGGAAGTCCTGTCTAGTTTTGCCTCCTTCTCAGGGTGGCTTTTTGAGATATTATAGCAGCTCCCAGGAGCCTTCTCTCTCAGGCCAGCTGGTTGCTGGGAAGAATTACCAACAATAGGCTGAATACCCATTTCCCGTGCTCACCCATCAGGGTCTCAAATTCCCTAGGCAAGGCCACATAGGAGATGGAATGGCTGAGCACTTACAGGGGTGACTTCAAATGTGACAGCTCTCAATTCATGGGACAGTGACCAAAAATGCACCCGGGCAGTCAACAGACAACTAACTTCCTAACAGAGTCCATGCTCACCACTGGTGCCCAAGCTTGTAGAGGAAGTACTTAAGTGTGGAGGATTGGAAACCATGTATATCCTATACGTTACTGCTGTTGCAAACTCTCTTTCCTGTTCTCTTTTTATTCACTCCCACCTCTCAAAAACCTGCCCTCTCTTACAAGCAAATGGCCACCAGGAAGAGCTACTCAGGACAGAGGGGCAGAGAGTGAGCCAACAACTCTGGGCTTAGACTCAGCGAGGAGCCCTTTATACCTTAAGAAGCTGAGCTGTGTTGCTTTACTAAAAAGAAAGAAATAGAGAGAAAAGAAACAGAGAAAGGAAGCGGGTAGCCAGCCTCATGTCATAAGCTGCTGTATTGCAGACAGCTGAACAAAGCGCAGAGGGCCACTCCAGTCAATTACTGCTTGGCTTACAGTCTGATGCCCGGTGTCTGTCCTCCCTAGCTTTTGGGATGGGCCAGTTTTCCTGGAATATGCTTTTATTAAACTCTGAAAAGCTGGATCTTTTATGCAGATTAATTCATGATTTCAAAGACTCTTTGAAGCTGGCAACACATTCTGTTATTTCCAAGAGTTATTACTGCTGAAATACGGGCACAGCCTGGGAGGTCAGTCTGCAATCTTGTTTAGATCCTTTTAAATTTAGAAACTTTACAGCGGCTTAAAAATAGATGACATTTGTGTACTTTCTCCTCCTTTCATCCCTACTTTAAAGGTTGCTCAGTCATCCTGACCCACCCCAGACATAAGCCAGAGAAATTCAAGGAGTCTGCTGGACCATAACAAAAACCATCTCTAATTAAGTCTTGGGGGTGACGGTGGGAGTATGCAGAGTTGCCCAACACCCTTCGAGTAAGTTCTAGAACTGAGAGCAAAGGACTCCACTAAGCCCAGTGGAGGATATGTGCTCACACTGCTAACAAACAGATCATGAGTACAGATGCTTTCCAGTCAGTGGTGCTCTTGAGGATGCCCGTGGTCTCCACCTCCGGTGTATGTGTTGTTGGGGAGACATCACAAGACTCCAAAGAGGCTGGAGGAGACCGTGAGCTCAGGTGGCACTCCACCAAACGGTCAGCAAAGACTGCCTTGCTGGTAGACCGTTGTGTCCCCGGCACTGGGCAGGGCTAACAGTGTGCTGGCACACCTGTGCTCAGCAAAGCGAACACCTGATGCTCAGGATGACCCATTCACGGGCTCTTACCTTCAGGAACATGCTGAATCCAGTTTTGAGGAGGTCAGTGAGGCCTGAGGAAATATGCTCAATGTCAACGGGGTCTGGCTTCTCGGGGTTAAATATTTCCTCCACAACCTGCTTCAGCAGCGGCTTATAGGATGCCTGGGAAGACAGAGCAGTGTGCAGTGAGTTAAAGCCCTTGTCCGCTGTGTGTGGAGACAGTTTTATCGACATCAAAGGAAGCAAAGCGAGTTTAGTTTGATACTGAGCAACGGCTATTGCTTTTGTGTGTGCAAGATTATAAGACAACCTTGAGACTTTAAAAATATTTTTATGAGTTTGCTGAGAATTTCATACAATGTGTTTTGATCGTGTTGACCGCGCCTCCCCCCACTTGGCTTCTTCTAGATTTGCCGTCCTCCCTACTTCTGTAACGGCACATGGCTTCCACCTTGGACTCATGCAGTGATCTAGTAATGCCTTGCCTCTCCACCCAGTTCTCCAACCCATGTCCCTCACCAAGTGCTCGATCTAGATTTAAAGTGGCAATTTTATTATGTAGGAAGGGTGGTAGGAAACAAAGCCTTGTCGTTTTGCTATAAACAAGAAGATGGTCTCTGAACATTCTGGGACTCAGTCCCTCCCTCCGGGAGTGGGAGTGTCTATTTGCAGTGGCTGTAGGCACCCAAGCTCATCCCTCCCTCCCACTCCATGTATGACCATGTCAGAAAGAGAGGCTGGGACGGCAGTAGGAATCTGACCCAGGTCACGCTGGGAACTGGGTCACAGAGCACTGGAGGCATCTCTGTAGAGTAAGGGCGATGTTAGGTGACATCACCTCTGCTTTGATGGACGGGGCTTAGCACTTTCCTCTCCGTGACCTACATACCCTGCAGGCCCATATTTAGTTCTGTCTGGAGGCGGCTGTCTTACTGACCTCTTTCCTGAGTTCTTGCTGGAAAGCCCTTCCTGAGTCTTCTTTTCCCACAGACTTGGGCCACCATCCTCCCAATCCCACTGCTGTCTCTGCTGCCCTATATGGCATCTGGGGTCTTCAGTGCAAAGGCACAAGTGACGTCTCCCCTTCCCACACTTTCTGATCCCCATCACTCTAGGAAGGCCAGAGTCTAACAGGGTGCTGCTGAGAGGCAGTTTGTCTTGAACTTTGTGTAGCTCTTTCCATCGGGCAAAACACAGGGTGCAGTAGCCATGGTTACAGCAGGTATGTCAGTGTTCTGACCTCATCTCCAGCCTATTCTTGCTTTTCTTACAGGAGTCCTAAGTTTGTCTGTTTGTTTTTACATATTCTAAGTCTCTTCAAATATCTCAGAGATGAAGCACTGTACAGACTATTATTTGCGCATCTCACCACACATCTGGAAGGGCTAGCGTTTGCTCAGTGGAAGATCCCAGTTTCTTGATACTTACTGGTCAAGTGAGACCACTGTGCGTGGAGACATTTCTTGATTAATGATCGTGCTGGGTGAGCACTGGGCAGGAACATTGATAAGGGAGAGATAAAGCTACGGGCAAACCTTGCTTATAGCCAGAGGAAATCAGATTAAAGTTGGACTGAGATAGGTTTCCTTTTGAAGTTTTATTTTATGTGTGTGTGCTCTTAGAGGCCAGAGTGGGGTGTGTGTATGATTCCTAGGAGGTATAGGGACTTGTGAGTCAACTGACCAATATAAATTTTTATAGACTCAGACTGAAAGAAACCTGGAGGTCTGAAAACATACGCTTTTGACTTGGCCATGGGGTGTCAGGCATGCTCAGGCTGTTTGGAGAGGAAACTGCTTTCATCAACGCAGGATGTGATTTGGTGGCGCCTATCAAAACTCAAGCTGCATCTGACACAGCAATTCCTCTCCCAGGGACTTAATTTTTTATTATGTTCACGCATGAAGATGCATTCAGAAAGAACCATCTATTATTTGAGGTGAGGAAAGATTGGAAGCCATGGTCTTAGCCAGGGTTCTACTGCTGTGAAGAGACACCATGTCCAAGATAACACTTATAAAAAGACACTTAACTGGGGCCGGCTTACAGTTTCAGATACAGTGCATTAGCATCATGATAGAGAGCACACTAGCACCCAGGCAGATATGGTAGCTGAGAGTTCTAGATCTGGATCCACAACTAGGGAGGGAGGGAGGGAGGGAGAGAGGAAGAGAGAGAGGGAGGGAGGGAGGGAGGGAGAGAGAGAGAGAGAGAGAGAGAGAGAGAGAGAGAGAGAGAGAGGGAGACAGACAGACAGACAGACAGACAGACAGACAGAGACAGAGAGAGACTGTTCCTCTCAGGGGCATTTGAAACCCCAGAGCCCACCTGCAGAGACACACTTCCTCCAACAAGGCCACGCCTGCCACTCCATGTCATTGGTGTAGCACTATTCCATAGTGACCAAGCATCCAAATCTCTCGGCTAATGGGGACCATTCCTATTCAACCCCCACAGACACGTCAGTGCCCAATGCCACAGAGCTGGTTAATAAGTGAGGGGCATCAATGGGGAGGAATGTTGGGAACATGACAAAGGAGGAGGGTCTGGGGTGACAGGGCTAAAATCAAGGGGCAGGCTAGAGTGACAAGTGTGAAGTGAGGCACACGTGTGTGATGGGCTAGCAATTACACAAAGCGGCAGTGAGACTATGACAGTTTGTAGCTGCTGACCATGGAAAACCAGACTGTGAACTACACACATCTACACCCAGCAGTGAGTGAAGGGCAGGTGCCAGGCCAGGGACAGAGGCAGCTGAAACTGTGTAGTGTTGCTTTTTATTTTTCTAGAGCAAACCATCAATACAAACAGATCTCTTTTTGCTTGTTAAAAGCTAATAAATTATTCATGCATGGAAATAAGATTGGGGTGAAGCATACTAAATTGTTAATCCTGGGCTCTGGAAGTAGCAGTGTTTGTTTCCTTTTCTTTCTACACTTTTAAAATTAATAGATTTACTTATAGATTTGTATAATGATCCAATAAACATTTTAGGTGAATTTTTAAAAAAGGCCCGTGGCTTTTATAGACTCTCAGTCTGGAGAGCTTGCTCGCCTGCTTTCAGAGCCTTTATGGATGTTTCCTCTCGTGGATGTTCAATGCTGAACGCTCTTCTTTCAGGAGAGTCCTTCGGCCAGTACTTGACTACACCTCTCCAGCGCTGCCATGAAGAAGTGCATGACTTCTTCCCCAGTAAGGGAATTAGTTGTGTTTACCTTTGCTGGGACCAAAGACCTGACAAGGAGCAACTACTGGGGGTAAAGGCTGAGTCTTCCTCACAGCTCAGGCCATCTGGTCTGCCATGGCACGTGGGAAGGAGACAGTTAACAACAGAGGCGTCACCTGGAGGCTACCTTTCTCCTTTTCTGCTTTCATTCCCCAGGACTGCAGCACCCACATTCAGGCGGGTCCTCCCTACTCACTTGGCTAATCTTCTCCAGAGGCGTCCTCACAGATACACCCACAGGCGTGCCTCATTAATGCCCGAATGCTTATTAATCCGCCAAGTCGACTGTCATACTTTCTTAATCATTACAGTTTTCTTAATAACTCAGCTTTCAGCCAGGCGCATTATCAACTGACTAAAACAGCCTCGTCCTGGATGTTATACAGCTGGGGGTAGTTATATTGCCAGCGTCTGGGCAAAGGGACGTAAGCAGAAGGATGACGTGGGGCTTTCAGAAACATGCCTTTTAAAATGGAAGCATCCTTCTCTCTGATTGCTCTGTTCTGCTGCATGGAATACGGATGTGATGCCTGGTGCTGCAGCAGCCATGTTGGGAGACAGGGATATTCCTAAGGCTGTAGAGCAGAGACAACAGAAACTGTGGTGAGGCCGACGGGGCCGCTATAACCACGAGGCAGACATTCTAACAAAGACCCTTCACACAAGAAATAAACCTTGTGTTTAAGCCACTAGTCTCCAGGTCACTGCTACTGCAAACGCATGAAAGGATGGTACCAAGCATGAAGGGAATAAGAGAGAGAGGTCGAGGAGCAAATAAGTATTTGTTTGCTTGGTTTATATAAAACTGGCTATGTGAAGCAACTTCAACCACAACAACAGAGGAATACATCCTGGCTGCGGCATTACCAGAGAAGAAAACACACTGTTGCCATCCGTAGGGTCTGCCTACCACAGACAGGCAGAGCAGTGGTTCTGGGGAGGGCTTAGCCCTGGGCCAGGGTTGTAAGGACCTCAAGGGCAAGTACTACTCTGTGTGTCCCCCTCTCCAGGTGTGGTGTGCTAGAGGTGAGGGCACTGCTCTCGGTGCTCTAGGGGCCCTGGCATGGGCTGCAGGACCGGAGGGGCGGTAGAGGGTTTAGGGAAAGGATGTGTGCTCATGGACGGAGCTGCTTCCCCATGCCCTCCCTTCTGTCTTCTCTCCTTGCTCTCCTTTCTGCTGCGCTTGCCAGCTGGGCTGGGCTCCCTTGGAGCGGAGGTTTGAAGGCACCACACTGGTTCTTGAGCCTTTGTGATTGCCATGTGCTACAGGGGAAGGTCAACACTCTTTTATTTATTTAAGGCAAATATTTAGAATGTGGAAATAAACTGAAACTAAGAGTACAAGATAGTGCACCGATCCACAAGGTCACAGGCGTGTCCTTCTCTGCTGTCTGCCACTCTCGGCACATGAAACTCTTACACTTTGGGGCTGCAACCTCTCAGATGCTATTTTCATGTGATAATACTTTGGATTCAGCATGTCTCTTTAGAGATGTGACAGTGACCCTCCTGGATGCAGCAGTGTGAGGCTGGCCGGTGACTCTGCCAGCCACACTTGTGCTCTGCCAGTTGAGTCTGTTTGACTCTGCTACAGGGTGGCGGGAGGGGCGCTGGCAAGGCAGCAGGGACCAGCAGGGACTTGCTCCACCCTGAGGCTCTGCTATTGCTAACAGACTTCTTTGTACCTTTCGGCTGACTTCCAGACTTTTGTTGTGAGATCCAAAAAATTACCTTTCTGGTATAAGCCATAAGTGTTCTTCTTTTTTTCTATTTTTACTTATAACCAAACATAGTAAATAATAGAAGCGCTGATGATTTTACAAATAAGTTTGTGAGCTTTGCCACATAAACAATGGATAGGAAAACTCCCAAATTGTCTACTAAAGCAATAAGATGAAACAAACAAAAACAAAACAAAAAGAAGATACTTCTGGGAGAACGGTTTTGGGTAGAAAGCAGTACTTGGGCTTTACCTGCCTGGAAAGTTCATTGAAACTTTCCCAACATGGGCTTTGCTGAGGAGGGCACGGCTTCTCCCTTTCTAGAGTGAGCAGCTTTAATTGTCATGGAACTTTCTGCTTTGTGAGGGATCTCACACGTCTCGGGCAAGGAGTGGCAGAAGGTGACAGGCAGGCCTTCTCTGGAGTGCCACCCACAACTTTCTTAGGGTTACAGAGAGTTACAGAGCAGCCTTGCAGTCAGCGTCAGCACTGAGCAGGTCCACACTTGTCATTTATTCTTTACTTCTGTCACAACTACTAGGAGCTCCGGGGGGTAGGGGTGGGGGTGGGGCGGGGCCTGTGTTCGGCAGTCTACTCACACAGTGACCTACGGTCCCACAGTGAGTGGTTTTAGTATTCCCAGGGTGTCACAACCCTCTACTGGAGGCTGTCACCTCATCTGAGGGTGGGTCAAAGAGAAAGGGGGCAGGACGGGCAGAAAGATGCTGCTGCCCGACCTGAGAATGCATTCACTGACCGGGGTTGGTCACAGGTCCATCCATAGCCACCTGCACAGGACTCTAGAACATGTGCTCTTGCTTGTTCCCCGGGCGGGGGGGGGGGGGGGGCTAAAGGGAATGGGGTTCAAGAACGCACAGCACTGTCTCGGCCGTGGACACAGTAAGGACTGAGATGAAGGGGTGATCTTCTTCTTTCCTCACCTGCCTGTGTGGGCAGAGGGTTATTACACCCTTTGTGCCCTCTGCATAGGAATTTGACTTCTGCTTAACTTTCCAGCTCTGTTTCCCTGGCAACCTGATAAAGAAAGAATGTCAAACTAGGAGACAGGCAAGACTACTAACGGCAGCTACGACCCTGCACGGAGTACCGCTGCAGACTGGCAGAGCTACAAACATCTGATGGGCAGCTACAGCTTTGGCTTCTCCGAGTCCTATGACTCTTGAATAACAATTAGGAGTGTCTCTTTGAGGGATGCTGGGACTATGGAGTTGTGGCTGAGAAATTAGCCTCTACAGCGTCTGAGGTTTCCAAGCCAAGGGAAACCTCAGCACCGAGTTCAACAGCTCCCAGGTCACGGTGTGGACTTCATGGTGCCTCAGAAGGACTGTCGCAGGGGAGTGAAGTGGCCACAGCTCCTCTGTCTTCTGTTTCTGAGCAGGCTGGCACTAGGGGGGCTGTGGCCACAGAGCTAGCCTTGCTGCTAGGCCCAGAAATGTACAGAACCTCTGTTATGATTAAGGGAGTATGAAAATGTTATTATTCTAAAAGATATCAGATGAGAAAAAGAACACTGAGCTCGGAATAATGTTCTGATATGATTTATTAATATATTTGTCTTTATACCAGTACACCAATTATGGAAAATAATAAAAAGACATATTTATAATAAAGTATAAGCATAAATAAATAAAAGTAAAGATAATAAATACAAGTATAAAAAAATTGGAATCAGTTTTCCCCAATGGGTTGCCTGTGTTCCAGCAGGCATCAATTGCAAATAGCTTCTTGGTTATGTGTGGAACTTGGTGTCCATAGCAGTGTGTTTTCAAGGACAAATTGGGCTTAAAAACATCATACTCAAAGAAACTATGAAAAACAAAATACTTGTGTGTGTGTCTCTTGTTAGTTCTGTGTGTCTGGAAGTCTGAGCTGAGCTCCCAAGGAAGGGACCAGGCGCACAGTGATCTCTAACACTAAACATCATGGTTTAACTCTGTCTTTGGACTTAGGTATCTGTTGCCAGGGAGATCTGAACTGGTGCCAGCCCCACGCCATCAAGGGGGGCGGCTGTCTGTCTGCTGGCTGTCGCGGAGGAGCTGGAAGCCTTCTGTCCAGCTTCCGGAGAAGTGTGCTTCTCTCTTCTTTACACACGACTCCATGCGCCAACCTCCTAGGAAGCCTGGGCTTATAGAGGTGCCCAGCTTGCTTCAATCCAGCATCACAGAGGGAAACATCTGTCTGAAATGTTGGTGGGCTTGTGTGGCCATCCCATACCTTATTTAACTTGCCTTTTGTGATACTATGATTTCCCCCCTCCTTTCATCTTCTTAAAGGAAATGGTTTGTTTGAAGATTAAATCGTGTTTCAATTTATCTATTCATCCATCCATCCATCCATCCATCCATCCATCCATCCATCTTTCCTTCTATGCAGAAGCAAACTGTTCCTTGAAACACTGAATGCAATCTTTTCAACTTCACTATGAAGAAATGGAAGCTGAGCTTACTACAGGATTTCCCTGAAATCACACCCCAGTTAGAAGTGTCCCTGGGACAATGCCAGTTTAGTTCTGTCCTGTGACTTTTTTTTTCCTCCCCAAAGGGTAGTTGAACAGGTCTGGGGTTAGGTAGCTATTTATACAATTAAGAAGGAGAGTAGAGGTTGGCTCGGGATATGGACAGCTGTTGGCCAGAGCTGGGGAGTGTTGACAGAAGAGATGGGGCCCAAAGACTGTTCAGAGAGCCTGTTTCCCTGGGCAAGAGATGAATCAAGGCTTCATGGGCACCAAGGCTCCAGACGCTCTTGTTCAGCAGCCAGGGGCATGGAGGAAGGCCCACATCTGGGCTGCACTGGCTCCAGATCCCCTGGCTTAGAGACTTACGCACCAACAGCTGTCATCATCCTGGAGGCAGATGACATTTGACTGGAAAGGCCTGTGATCTCCGTGGCCCCGAGACATTGCTAATGTGGCCCTGATGGCGCAGCTGAGGCGTGCAGCCCATCAAACACTGTGCCATGTGGGAAGGCACCTGGGAAACACACAGTGAGAAATGGGAGGGTGTGAGGCCCCAGGTCCAGGCAATGGGCAGCCCAGGTTTCTGCTCTACAGGGACGAGCCCTAAACCCAACCTTAGCATGCGAGCTAACGTTAGCACTCTGTCTCCCCCTGGAGGGTCATGGTGCTTTCCTGGGCAGGCTGGTTCCCTCTGGAGGGTCATGGCGCTTTCCTGGGCAGGCTGGTGTTAGGGGGTCTATGGCTAGAGACCCAGTGTATTCTTTAGGCATTGAATAGATAGTATCATAGGCTCATGTTACTTTTAGGGGCCCATGAAAAAAGCCTTAGTGGTTTTTTTTTGTTTTTTGTTTGTTGTTGTTGTTGTTGTTGTTTTTTGGTAACAGGAGGAAAAAAAAAAAGAAATTACAGCGCAAAGTAATGTTTTGACCTAAAAATGCTGCTTTTCTGAGCAGCTCTTTATTTTTTCTTGTGTTGCTACCACAAGCCCTTGCATGGTCAGTCCCTTTATGTGTCTGAGGCTATCACAAGAGTTGGGCTGGCATTAAGTCTCCAGATTCTTAGAGCATCTTTGTGAGAGAGTGTTCTTTTTACAGAGGAGGAATTTGCCACAGAAAGGCAAAGTAACCTGCCTAACCTCACCCAGTAAGTAAAGAGGCACAGCTGGGCTGTGACCCCAAGCTCTAGCATCTACCCGGCTGCCTGCCTGTCCACCCAGAAGGGGCAGGTGCAAGCGATCTGCACGGGTCCACTGTGAGCAGACAGCCTGCTTCGTGTGCTATGTTCGTGCTGTCAGGAACCTCCTTGTCTCCACTTCCCACAGTGTCCTGACTGGGTCTGGTCCTGGCTGCCCCAGACTTCCTGAGATTTGATAGTTTATTTTTTTCCTTCTTCCTTCTTCTTTTATTTTCTTCTTCTTTTTCTCTGTGTAGCCTTGGCTGTCCTAGACTCACTCTGTAGATCAGGCTGGCCTCAAACTCACAGAGATCCTCCTGCTTCTGCCTCCCAGAGTGCTGGGATTATAGACACGCGCCAGCGCACCCAGCTTTGATTGTTGCTTTAATAAGCCGTGTCTGCCTTCAAGTGAGTGGACTGCATCTTCACTTTGTATATGAACCACAACTGAGCTAAGGGAAGTGGATAAGGACGAAGGAAAAGGTGACTCCAATAGCAGCAGGGAAATGAGTGACTCAGCGAGTCTGCGTGTGTGTGTCTGAGCAGGGGAGATGGCATGAGGAAAGGATGCTGGCGCTGCGGAACCTCTAGACCCAGGCAGAGAGGCCAGAGCGCAGTGCAGGCCAGATGGGAGCAGGAATCCAGGACAAGGCCAGGGCTCATCCTGTCCTAGGTGTGTTGGGACATCCCCACTAGATTCTGTGAGGTGATGACACGTTCCTGGTGGAAGGCACATTTCCCCTGAAGCCATGGGACCAAAGATCAAGCTGGAAGAAGTGATAGGTGGAAGTCCGCCTAGTGTGCTACACAGCTTCCTGCTGCTGTGCACAGAGAAGCCAGCCTCCAGGAGAAAAGCTTCCGTCTGGTGCATGGCTTCTGAGGGGCATAGCTATTCTCCGGCTTGTGGTGAGGTGGCTCACTGTGGCAGGTGTCTGTGGTGGAAGAGACACTTACTTCACAGGGTCTAGAAAGTGGGGGTGGGGTGGGGCACACTCCCAATGTCCTGCCTCCTTCAGTGAGGCCTCTCCTCTGACCTTCTCAACCCTCAGTGGGACCATCAGCAGAGGACCAAGTCTATAGCACATTTGGGGACATGGAAGTCCCAACTATAAATCCTGCCAAGTCCTATCTTCAGAGGCAGCATGGTTTGCCTCAGGCTCTAGTCTACGCCTGTACTTCCCACTTACGCTCACTTTGTATTCAGTTATAGCTGCTGACTGTAATAAAGCCTATGAGTTACTCCGAAGATGCCCCCCAAATGTTTAATGGGCACCTCTTATGCACCAGGCGTCTCTGTAGACCCCGAGGACATATATGACAGTGAACTGACACCTCAGAATCCCTTGCCCATGCTGGACTCACACCTGTAACCCAGACATTCTTTAAGTTAATGACAACTTGGAAAGCTAAAAGCTGGCACTAATGACCCATACCCGTCTCCAGGCTTTGCTCCAGGTAAGCAGAGCAGGATCCGGTCTCAGAGGTGTGGGGTGACTCAGGAAGGTCACACAGGAGGAGGCACAGCGGTCCCTCTTGTCCTTCAGCCTCTTCCCACCTCCCACAAACCTGTTTAATACATTTTCCCCTAAAATTGTAAAGATTTACTGTTAGCATTCTGCTTCAGTCTGCCTACCTGTGACGTCATTGCTTACCTGCCATGGGGGCGTGGCCCTGCCCAGGGACATATAAAAGGACAAACCCTCCTCCTGTCCCTCTCCCTCTCCTTCCCTCTCCCTCTCCCTCCTCCTCTCCCTCTCTCTCCCTCTCCACCTTTCCTCTCTCTACTCTACTCTTCTCTTCTCTCTCTCTCTCTCTCTCTCTCTCTCTGGTACCCCTTCTCCCCCCATGCTAATTTAATAAACTCCTCTATAACATAATATCTGCTGCCTGGTATTTTATTACCTTATTATTATATATCTTTGTTTTTAATCATAAAGTTTACTAAACACAAACTTCTAGATACCTTTTTATTATATATCTTGTTATGTCTTTTACAAAATTAGCATAATGCCTCACAGAGAGCTTCATCATGCTTTTATGCCCCCCAAAGCGGGAACTCCCCAAGAAGTAGAGCCCGAGACAAGGATTCAGAAGCAGCTGTGCACAGTAAACTTGTCTCTGTTCATTTATTTTTCTTTCTACTGCTGCAGGGCTTTTCCCTATGTTTACATTATTCCTAATTTAATCTTCATGGTGTGTGCACATTTCTCCCCATTTGTCACTTGCTAATATTGGGGAGTTCTGTTCAGTGCGTTGCTGTCACCGGCTTATGATGAGGGGGAGTATCTGCCACATGGAAAGCCTCATTTTCCGAAAGTCATGACTGTAGGACAGTCCCGAGGCCGGGAGGAATGACAGCACCGGCAGTGGGGAGACCGGGTAGCTCACAGTGCCCTTAGCCCACCCGTGATTCATAGCTGCTGTGCGTTATGTGAAGTTGGCCAAATCAGTGCCCCGTGATGGTCATAAAATGGGAAGAGACATCATTAATTTTGTGGTTTATTTTCTCTGCCAACTAGTATAGCCATTTGCTCTTTGACATTCTCTGATTTAAATTGCATCATACATCACCAGTTTCAGCATGTCTTTTGGAAGTAGTCTATAACACAGTAATTAGAATTGTTGATTTTTTTTTTAACGATAAAATTACACATGTTTGGTGCTCTCAGCAACTTTTTATTCTGTGTGGTGGGTTTCTCTGCTTTGATGCTGAGTAAAAGTGCTATGGTCTTAGTCTCGTGGCACTGGTTTTAGGTGGTTACCATCACTATTGCCCAATAGTTCTAGAACCTTCCTGAGAACCAAGTACATAGACGAGGCTTTGTGTTGGCTGCAAAGACTGCCGCCTGCCTAAGCCTTCTATGCATACGTGGCAGATACTTCCTTCTGGAACTCAGGCCAAAGCTTCTCTGGCCTCCTTGCTGTGTAAAGCAGAGGGGAGACTGAGGCCAGGGCTGCTCATCAAGCGTCAGCTACCGCGGGAGCGAGCACCCAGGATGCAGAACTGGGATTCTGCCGGGATGTCCTGGGGACATTAACTTCAACAGTCATCGCCCTGAGATGCGTTCCTCACTCTGTCACAGCTTCCTACTGTGGCACATTAAACTCACCAAGAAGCCTCAGGAGATAACTAGATTTTAGCAGAGACATCATGGGCGCAAGGGCGGAGAGGCGCCCTACAGCCTACTCAGTGATCTCTCCCATCAGCAACACTTGTTCTTCCACTGAAGCTCAGGTTTGCCACGGCATCCTTAGTTCTGACTCTACACTGACCATGGGAACTCCCAGGCGCCACAGCACCAGGTGTCCTGAGTCATTTGTACTTCCCTTGGGAATTCCTGCGTGGTCTTCCACTCAGGGTTTTACAGAGCGCCCTCCCCTTGGATCTCGGATTGTCATATCATCTTTCTGCTCGATGGCCAGCCAAAACAGACTGTGGGTTCTCTCCTCCTGACCTGAGAAAGCTGCAGGGGGAGTTTTGCTAGCAATTGCTACCTTCGTCACAAACCTCCTTTTTCCTCTCCACAGTCTGTTAGATGCTTGCTTTATTTTGATTGTTTATAATGCTGATGAACTGTGAGAGGCGGAGAACTGGTACTATGTGAAGCCAGTCTCTCAGTTGGAACCAACAGCAGCTGGAGCCTAAGGAAAGACTTTGCCTCAGGCTACCGTCTACGGCTGAAACAGACCCATGGCTATAAACGGGTGATTTCCAATCCAGTTTTCACCAGCTACATTGTCTGGAGCCCAAATGAATTGAGAGGCTTTCAGACTTAGTGGAGCCCCAAACAGTCCATTAAAGGGAACTTGAGAGTCCGTCCAGAATGAACTACTTATTCTAAAGGGGCTGTGGAAACTTCCTTGTGGCCGTGGCCTCCAAGTCCTAAAACACAGCAGACAGACAGGCACTGAAGTCAAATACACTCACCTGCTGGGTGTGAGTCCCAGGAACATACACAGACTGAAACTGTCTCAGGAGACTCCTAGCTCCAGCAATCTCCCGGAGAGCCATGAAGATAGCATTCACAGCGGTTTGGGATTTGGGAAATGTCAGGTTAGCAGCAGAGTCACAGCCTGAAACAGTCCAGAGATATTTTCATAAGTGAGCAAATCCTTAAATTAAGTTTTCCTCTTGACAGCTTGAGCTCAGCGTAAGTCTATTTTTCCCCGGCTGCTCACTAACTGGGCTGTCTCAGGCATCCATGGGGAACAGGACCCGGTGAGCATGAACGCCTTTGACAGAAGTGGGACTTGAATTGCCCGGCACCACAGCCACTAGACCGCAAAGGCTTCACGGAAAACAGGCTCCCTAAGGGCTTTGACCCTCAGACACAGCCTTGGGAAACCAAGAGGAGCACAAAGGAAAATGGAAGTGAGTGCTGTGACCTTTGTCCCGACTCCACTGACAGCAAGATGGAGGAAGATGACACAGCTGTTCCGAGATTGGAAGCATCTGGGATGGGCAAGTTCAAGGTGGTTGAGTGTGCTAAACAGGGTGCCAGGACCAGCTAAAGGGAAGCAGCTTTAGTTAATTAAAATAAAATAAAATAAAATAAAATAAAATAAAATAAAATAAAATAAAGGCAGCCATTACTCTCGCTGGTCTACCACTCTTCTGTTAGGCACCTGCTCAGAAGAGAAACAATCAAGGTTAAGACAGAGGTTGACGAAATATAGACCTACTGAGAACATTCATCTTCAGTTCATAGATAAACTGGACATGTCAACTTATCACGTCTCAGGTGACCCCTGTGAGGTCACAGGTACAATTTCTCCCCTTCTGAGTGTGAGGGCATTGAAGTGCAGGGCTAAATATTCCTGTGAACAGGCACTGTCATACCCCTGCCATGCCCACTCAGACATGCAGACCTCACCTGGAGGGTCAGTAGTGCCTGTGTGTTCTGCTATCCGACTGGAACACCTGCCTGCCGCCTGCCGCCTGCCGCCTGCCGCCTGTCTGTCTCTGTCTCCATCTCTTCCTGTCTGGGCTTTCTCTGGTTGTAGCTGCTTGTTGGGCCTTCACATGGGGAGGCTAGAAGTGTTGTGCACTATACAGTCACAGAAATGAGCCCTGTTTTCTCTCCTCTCATGGGGATAACTCTGAGTGATGGCCCCCGCTGCCGTTCTGAGGGGGGTCAGCAGGCTGGAGCTCCACCAGAGCAGTTAGTGTTCAGACACAGGCAGCCAGATCCACACCCCGGGCTAGGCTGTGATTCTGCCAGCAACTCTACTGACATGCAATTCTCCATGTAAAGTGTCCAACAGTTTTCAGCTTTGTTCACAGACTCCAGCCAAAACCCCACAGCCAAGTTTTGAACACCTTTATCACCCCAACAGGGAACTCCAAATCTGTCAACAGATACTCTGGATCTGTCCCTTTGCCACCAGCAGCCTGCTCTGTGTCTCTCCGCCTCACAGACTGGGCCTTTCATTTAAATGGACCACGGACCGTGTGGCCTTGTGCAGCCGGCTTCCTGTATTTGCCTTGTTTTCAGGGTTCGCTCAGGCTGGGGCACGCACCACCACTTCATCTCTTCTTACCTAGGGCTATCGTGTGTCCTACTGTATGGATGCGTGGCCTTTCACGTGTCTGCTCAGGTACTCAGAATATCCAAGGCTGGAAACTTTAGAAAGAAAAATAAAGCCTCTCAGTCGGCAGGCGCTTGAGTTGTTTCTGTCTCTCAGTTATCACGATAATGCTGGTAGTTGTGCATGGGCAGGCTTTCGCGTGGACATGCATGTTTATTTCTCTCGTGTGTACTTACTGGCAACTCTTCTGAGGAATGCCAGATGCACACCACTTCCCAAAGGCCTTGCTACTTGACCTTCCTACCTACACTGAGGGTGTCAGTTTCTCCACATTCCTGTCAAGATTTACTAATGGTCAGTTTCTTAACCATAGCTAACCAAATGCCTGTGAAATAAAGAGAAACTTGTCAATGTTAATAATTGAAGAAACTGCTTTTGGAAGGAAGAGGTAGAGTCAAACAAGCTTACACTAAAAAGGGATGTGTCTAGCACACACAGAAAGGATTCAGAGGACCCCAGTTGCACCCACTGGAGAGGTAGTACGCAAGTGTCTGGGCCCATACTCGTAATTAGTGTGTAACACTGTATGTAATAACTCTTAAGGGAGGGGAAAATTCCCTAATAAATGTTTCCTGGTTTCCACAAATGTCTGATTTGTTGCCACCAAAACAAAACAAAACAAAAACAAAGAATTTTGGCGTGATGGTTTGAATGAGAAATGCCCCCATATGCTCAAGTATTTGAACACTTGGTCTTCCATTAGTGGCTCTGCTGGGGGGCGATATCGAATTTTCAGGAGGCAGAGCCTTGTTGGAGGAAATATGTCACTGGGAGGGGGAGCTGTTTGATAAGAATGTGAGCAGCTGGCTTCCCAATGCTGCCTCCATGCCTGTCTGCTGCCATGCTCTCTCTCGCTGCCATTACAGGCTCTATCTAAACAAACCCTTCCTCCCCCCCCCCCCCCAGCTGCTTTTGGTCATGGTATTTTATCACTGCAGCAGAAAAGTAACTAATACATAAAGTTACACTAGTTTCGTTACTGTAAGGCTGGATACCTCATAAAGGAAAAAGTTTCCATTATAATTTTATAAGGGGAACCCCAAGATCTCTTTAGCTTCTGGTGAGGAGACTCTCACGGCATTGTCACAGTATGGCATCATGATGACAGAATGTGTGAAGAGGGGACATCACATGGTGAGACGAGAAGCAAGGGTAAAGAGAGGCCAGTCTTAATTCTTTTCACAACTCACTCTTTTTTTTTTTTTTTTTTTTTTACAACTTTACATCACATTTTATTTTTTTTTTTAAATTAATTTATTCATATTACATCTTGATTGTTAGCCCTTCCCCTGTTTCCTCCCATTCCTCCCTCCCTCCCACTTCCCCCCTTCTCCCCTCCCCTATGTCTGTGATTGAGGGAGACTTCTTCCCCCTATGTATGCTCTAAGATTATTGAGTCTCTTCTTGGTAACTTGCTATCCTTCTTCTGAGTGCCACCAGGCCTCCCCATCCAGGGGACATGGTCAGAAAAGGGGCACCAGAGTTCACGTGAGAATCAGATCTCACTCTCCACTCAACAGTGGAGAATATCGTGTTCGTCGGCTAGGTCTTGGTAGGGGTTCGAAGTTTACTGCCTATTTCACCTTGGCTGGTGCCTTAGTTTGAGGAGGACCCCAGGACCCAGATCTGCCTGTCATAAAGTTCTTCTTGTAGGTTTCCAGGACCCTGTGGGTCCTGTTATTTCCCCATTCTTCCATGCTACTCTCGCCTAAAGTCTCAATAGGATGTCCTCTCCTCTGACCCACTTTCTTGGTAAGTAAGGTTTTTCATGGGACGTATCCCTTGGACTAGTGTTTTGATATAAGTGAGTATATACCGTTTGTCTCTTTTTGCTTCTGGGTGAACTCACTCATTATGATAATTTCTAGGTCAATCCATTTGTCCACAAATTTCGGGAATTCCTCGTTTTTAATAGCTGAGTAATACTCCATAGTGTAAATGTACCATAGTTTCTTAGTCCATTCTTCTACTGAGGGACACTTAGGCTGTTTCCATGTTCTGGCTATTGTGTATAAAGCAGCTATGAACATGGTTGAGCATATGTCCCTGTTGTGTGTTCGAGCATTTTCTGGGTATATTCCAAGGAGTGGGATAGCTGGGTCTTGAGGAAGCCCTATTCCCATTTTTCTGAGAAAACGCCAGATAGCTTTCCAAAGTGGTTGTACTAGTTTGCATTCCCACCAGCAGTGAAGGAGTGTTCCTCTCTCTCCACATCCTCGCCAACATGTGGTGTCATTTGAGTTTTTGATCTTAGCCATTCTGATGGGTGTAAGATGGAATCTCAGTGTCGTTTTGATTTGCATTTCTCTGATGCCTAACGAGGATGAGCATTTCTTTAAGTGTTTCTCAGCCATTTGATATTCCTCTGTTGAGAATTCTCTGTTTAGTTCTAAGCCCCATTTTGCAATTGGGTTGTTTGGTTTTGTGGTGTTTAATTTCTTGAGTTCTTTATATATTTTGGATATTAAACCTTTGTCAGATGAAGGGTTGGTGAAGATCTTTTCCCAGTCAGTAGGCTGTCGCTTTGTTCTCTTGACAGTGTCTGCTGCCTTACAGAAGCTTCTCAGCCTCATAAGGTCCCATTTATTAATTGTTGACATTAAGGCCTGGGCTGTGGGTGTACTGTTCAGGAAGTTGTTTCCTGCGCCTATGTGTCCCAGGCTCTTCCCCACTTTTTCCTCTAACTGAGTTAATGTCTCTGGTTTTAAGTTGAGGTCTTTAATCCACTTGGACTTGAGTTTTGTGCATGGTGACAAATAAGGGTCTAATTGCATTTTTCTACATGTAGACATCCAGTTAGACCAGCACCATTTGTTGAAGATGCTATCATTTTTCCATTGAATAGATTTGGCTTCTTTGTCAAAAATCAAGTGAGCAAATGTGTGTGGGTTCATCTCCGGGTCTTCAATTCGATTCCATTGATCCACCAGCCTATTACTTTGCCAGTACCATGCTGTTTTAATTACTGTTGCTCTGTAGTACAGCTTGAGATCAGGTATGGAGATTCCTCCGGAGGATCTTTTATTGTATAGGATTGTTTTTGCTATTCTGGGTTTTTTATTTCTCCATATGAATTTGAGAATTAATCTTTCAATATCTTCAAAATATTTTGTAGGTATTTTGATAGGGATTGCATTGAATTTGTAAATTGCTTTTGGTAAGATGGCCATTTTTACTATGTTAATTCTCCCGATCCATGAACAAGGTAAATCCCTCCATCTTCTGATGTCATTTTCAATATCTTTCTTCAAAGGTTTGAAGTTTTTTTCAAATAAGTCCTTCACTTGCTTGGTTAAAGTTATTCCTAGATATTTTATATTGTTTGTGGCTATCGTGAAGGGAGTAGTTTTCCTAATTTCTTCCTCTGCCTGTTTGTCATTTGTATACAGAAAGGCTACTGACTTTTTCGAGTTTATTTTGTATCCTGCCAATTTGCTGAAGGTGTTTATCAGCTGCAGGAGTTCTCTGGTGGAATTTTGGGGATCGCTTATGTACACTATCATATCATCTGCAAATAGGGATAATTTGACTTCTTCCTTTCCCATTTGGATCCCCATGATCTCCTTTTGATGTCTTATTGCTCTGGCTAGAACTTCAAGAACTATATTGAAGAGATATGGGGACAGAGGGCAGCCTTGTCTGGTTCCCGATTTTAGAGGGATTTCCTTGAGTATCTCTCCATTTAATTTAATGTTGGCTGTTGGTTTGCTGTAAATAGCCTTTATTATGTTTAGATAAGTGCCTTGTATTCCCGATCTCTCCAGAACTTTAAACATAAATGGGTGTTGGATTTTGTCAAATGCTTTTTCTGCATCAAGAGAGATGATCATGTGGTTTTTCTCTTTCAGTTTGTTTATATGATGGATTACATTGATGGATTTCCGTATGTTAAACCATCCCTGCATGCCTGGAATGAATCCTACCTGGTCATGGTGGATAATGTCTTTGATATGCTGTTGTAATCGCTTTGCGAGTATTTTGTTGAGTATTTTTGCATCAATGTTCATAAGAGAAATTGGTCTGAAATTCTCTTTTTTTGTTGGGTCTTTGTGAGGTTTAGGTATCAATGTAATTGTGGCCTCATAGAAGGAATTTGGTAATGTTCCGTCCGTTTCTATCTTTCGGAATAGCTTGACTAGTATCGGTATTAACTCCTCTTTGAAGGACTGGTAGACTTCTGCGCTGAAGCCATCTGGCCCTGGGCTTTTTTTGGTTGGAAGACTATCAATGGTTGCTTCTATTTCTATAGGCGAAATAGGGCTATTTAATTTGTTTATCTGGTCTTGGTTCAATTTTGGCAAATGGAATCGGTCGAGAAATTTGTCCATTTCCCTTAAATTTTCGAATTTTGTGGCATAAATGCCTTTAAAGTAGGTTCTTACGATTCTTTGTATTTCTTCAGTATCTGTTGTTATGTCTCCCTTTTCATTTCTGATTTTGTTAATTTGGATAGTGTTTCTCTGTCTTTTCGTTAGGTTGGCTAACGGTTTGTCTATCTTGTTAATTTTCTCAAAGAACCAGCTCTTGGTTTTGTTGATTCTTTGGATTGTTCTCTTTGTTTCTAATTTATTGATTTCAGCCCTGAGTTTGATTATTTCTAGGCGTCTACTCCTCTTGGGTGTTTCTGCTTCTTTTTTTTCGAGAGCTTCCAGATGTGTTGTTAAGTTGTTTATGTGGGATGATTCCATTTTCTTTTTAAAGGCACTTAGTGCTATGAATTTTCCTCTTAGCACTGCTTTCAGTGTGTCCCACAAATTTGAATATGTTGTTCCATCATTTTCATTGAGTTTCAGGAAGTCTTTAATTTCTTCCCTTATTTCTTCCATGACCCATGTGTCATTAAGTAGAAAGTTGTTTAGTTTCCACGTGTTAGTATGCTTTTTGTTATTTCTGTTGTTGTTGAAGTCCAGCCTTAGACCATGGTGATCTGATAAGATACAAGGTATTATTTCAATCTTCTTGTATCTGTTGAGGTTTGCTTCGTGACCAACTATGTGATCAATTTTAGAGAATGTTCCATGGGGTGCTGAGAAAAAGGTATACTCCTTTGCGTTTGGGTGGAAAGTTCTGTAGATATCTGTTAGATCCATTTGATTCATGACATTGGTTAATGAGGTTATTTCCTGGCTTAGTTTTTGAATCAAAGACCTATCCTTGAGTGAAAGTGGGGTATTGAAGTCGCCCACTATTAATGTGTGGGTATCAATAAGTGGGGCAAGCTTTGTTAATAACTCTTTTACAAATGTGGGAGCCCTTGTATTTGGAGCATAGATGTTCAAAATCGTGATGTCTTCTTGGTTGACTTTACCTTTGACGAGTACGAAGTGTCCATCCTCATCCCTTTTGATTAATTTTGGTTGAAAGTCTATTTTATTAGATATTAGAATGGCTACCCCAGCTTGTTTCTTGTGACCATTTGCTTGGAATATTTTCCCCCAACCCTTTACTCTGAGGCAATGTCTGTCCTTGTGGTTGAGATGTGTTTCTTGAATGCAGAAGAATGTTGGGTCGTGTTTATGCAACCACTCCATTAGTCTGTGTCTTTTTATTGGAGAATTGAGACCATTGACATTGAGAGATATTAATGACCAGTGATTGGTAAGTCCCTTCATTTTTGGTATTTGTAAGAGTCAAGATTTTGTGAGGTTGTGATTTTGCAATGGTATAGTTACCCATTTCCTATGTAGTTTTGGTTGTAGACCAGTTGGGGTAGAGTTTTCCTTCTAGTAACTTCTGTAAAGTCGGATTTGTGGCTAGGTACTGTTTGAATTTGTTTTTGTCATGGAATATCTTGTTTTCACCATCAATGGTTATTGATAATTTTGCTGGATATAGTAGTCTTGCCTGGTATCTGTGTTCTCTTAGGGTTTGCAGAACCCCTGTCCAGGCCCTTCTGGCTTTCATGGTCTCTGCTGAGAAGTCAGGAGTAATTCTGATAGGTTTGCCTTCATACGTTACTCGGCCTTTTTCTCTTGCCGCTTTTAATATTTTTTCCTTGTTCTGTATATTTTGCGTTGTTATTATTATGTGACGGGAAGATTTTCTTTTCAAGTCTATTCTGTTTGGTGTTCTGTAGGCCTCTTGTATGCTCGTATGCATCTCCTTCTTCAAATTGGGGAAATTTTCTTCTATTATTCGATTAAAGATATTTTCTGGACTGTGGAGTCGGTTGCCTTCTCTTTCCTCTATCCCTATTATTCTCAAGTTTCGTCTTTTCATGTTATCTTTTATTTCATGAATGCTTTGTGTCAGGAGCTTTTCAGATTTAGCATTTTCCTGGATGGTTGATTCCAGTTCTGCGATTGTATCTTCAAGTCCCGATATTCGTTCTTCCATCTCTTGCAATCTGTTAGATAATGCCACCTCTGAGATCTTTGTTTTCTTCTTTGATGCCTCTTGATCACGTTTTTCTTCTGTGTGTTCCTGTATCATAGCTTCCATTTTTATCTTCATGTCTTGGACTGTTTTAATGATTTCCTTCATCTGGTTATTTATATTTTTCTGAAATTCTTCAAATGCCTCTTTATATGATTCTTTTAACTCTTCAGCCCTCTTGTTTGCCTCCTCCTGCAATTGTTTACAGATTTTAATTGATTCTTCCTTTATCATTGTCTTTACTAGGGCTTTGAGGTCCTTTTCTTGACTATCCATTGCTGTTAGGTTCTCCAGGTTGTTTTCATTGGGAATGCTGGGATCTGGAGATGCCAAACTGTTTCGGTTTTTGTTAGCATTCTTTCGTTGTCCTCTTGTCATTTTGATGTCTCTGATGTTGGAAGATATTTTGTAGTGACCTTCGCTGGTTGAGAGTGGTTAATTGATGACTGATTATAGGTCAGGTGCTCTTGCCTGTGGGGATCAAGGAGTATTTCCGTGGAACAGGTAGTTGATCTGGTTTCCCTTCTGGTGATTTTCCTCTGCACCGTGGGCTCCCGGCTGAGTCATCCAAAGTAGATTTCTCTTTGGATTTTACTGCTGTGATTCAGATCAGCAGTTTTGGGACCTAGATTAAGGTCCACACACAGACGTTCTGGTTGTGTAGGTTGATCTCTGCTGCCTGTCCTTCCTGTGGCTTTGTAGTCAAGATCCCAGGTAAATCAGATCTTCTGGAGGTGTAGCTGTCTTTTAGGTCTGTCTCTATACCCTGTAGAGGTGTTCACCTTCTCCCAGAACTCTATGCCTGGAGGGACCAAGGTCGCTCCTGGTCCGCAATTAGATACTGCAAGCAAGACCCATGTTTTTTCTCTTGATATTGTGAGATTGCCTGCCTTGTTTGGGCCAAGAGCCCCTGATAAGCTCTCTATTCCAGGGAGTGGAGGACCAGTGCCTTGTGACTGGGTGGGTAGGCACAATAGCAGGAAAGCTGTGCAGAGCTCTGGAGAAAGCCCGCGGGTTGGAACCAGATCTTCCCGCCGAGCTCTGATGCTCCACTAATGCTCTGGGTCAGCAATTAGACACTGCAAACACGACCCACCCAAGTCTCGACTCCCGATAATGTGAGAGTGCCTGCCTTGGTCGGGCCAAGGGCCCCGGATCGGCTCTCTAGTTCAGGGAGTGCAGGGCCAGTGCCTTGTTACTGGCTGGGTAGGCACAATCGCGGTGCAGAGCTCTGGAGGAAACCCGCGGGTTGGAACCAGGTCTTCCCGCCGAGCTCTGATGCTCCACTAATGCTCTGGGTCAGCAATTAGACACTGCAAACACGACCCACCCAAGTCTCGACTCCCGATAATGTGAGAGTGCCTGCCTTGGTCGGGCCAAGGGCCCCGGATCGGCTCTCTAGTTCAGGGAGTGCAGGGCCAGTGCCTTGTTACTGGCTGGGTAGGCACAATCGCGGTGCAGAGCTCTGGAGGAAACCCGCGGGTCGGAACCAGGTCTTCCCGCCGGGCTCTGATGCTCCACTAATGCTCTGGGTCAGCAATTAGACACTGCAAACACGACCCACCCAAGTCTCGACTCCCGATAATGTGAGAGTGCCTGCCTTGGTCGGGCCAAGGGCCCCGGATCGGCTCTCTAGTTCAGGGAGTGCAGGGCCAGTGCCTTGTTACTGGCTGGGTAGGCACAATCGCGGTGCAGAGCTCTGGAGGAAACCCGCGGGTCGGAACCAGGTCTTCCCGCCGGGCTCTGATGCTCCACTAATGCTCTGGGTCAGCAATTAGACACTGCAAACACGACCCACCCAAGTCTCGACTCCCGATAATGTGAGAGTGCCTGCCTTGGTCGGGCCAAGGGCCCCGGATCGGCTCTCTAGTTCAGGGAGTGCAGGGCCAGTGCCTTGTTACTGGCTGGGTAGGCACAATCGCGGTGCAGAGGTCTGGAGGAAACCCGCGGGTTGGAACCAGGTCTTCCCGCCGGGCTCTGACGCTCAGCTATCGCTCTAGGCAAGACCCACGTCTCCTGATATGTCTGTGGAAGCAGTTCCAAGCTGACTTCTCACTGCCGCTGTTTGCAGGCTCAATCCACTATGATTGGTGTTAGGTTGGGCCCTGGATAGCCAGCGAGCTGCAGTCCCTCCACCTGTTGGGACCCTCCGCCTGCGTTTCCACTCGCCCCAGGCGGGTGATATCTGCAGTTTGGGGTGGTGTGGAAGGAGGAATCCTAGGGCAGATTTCCCCTCTTCATTGAGACTCCTGGCTAGAGTCTCCGGAAGATCCCTCCCCAAACAGCGAGTCGGTGCTTTCTATGCAGCTGTAGTTTGCATGTGGATTCCGTTCTAGAGTTTGGGGAGTGCGTTTTGCACCTCCGGGATGTTTGTCCCCGGGGAGGGGGGTGGGCCCCCTGTTTGGACTGCAGTCTTTGGGGCCCCACTCACCTACAGTTCTCAAAGTCCAGCAATCTGTTTCTCTATTTATGTCCCTGGTCTTCTCGGAGTAGATCAGATACGCGGCTTATTGGTCGGCGCCATCTTGGAATCCCTCACAACTCACTCTTTTAAAACCTTTTCCCTGCCAGAACCAGGACTTATACCTTCTGGGGAGTTTCAGTGACTTGTTCCACCTCCCAATGGCTCTCACCTTCTTATGGTTCTACCACCTTGTCACATCAGTACCCTGGGGATTGATCTTCCAGTACAGGACCCTCTGGGGCGGTAAAGACCAGTGTGAGAAAGCCCTTGTGTTCAGTGGGCTTCGTGTGCATGGAGGACTCCAATGGAGGTGGGGGCGGGGTGGATAGAAGGAAGCTGATGGAGCAAATCCAAGTATTCACACAAACTCCTTGGAGTAATTCCATGCCAAACAGTGTGGAAAGGAAAAATGTGTAGTTTCCTGCGATGTATGCCTATAACATTCCAGAATCCTGAAAAGGATCAAAGCTAGGGCACGCTGGGCTGCAGAGGGCCAGCGCCTCACATCCTGCCTGCCACTGGCACTGCAGCCCTAACTGAGGCAACACAGCTTACGTGTTAGTCACTGATCAACAGAAGAAGGCAGGCCAAGGATGCGGCTTTTCATTCACCAAGGAGGGTTCTCTCTGCAAACACATGTGACGGATTCTGTCTGTCAGTCAGTCTGTCTGTCTGTCTATCTTTTTAGATTATTCATTACCTTGTTAAGAGATGATGACATAAAGACAAGGAGAAACAGCCTTAGTTCTATTGTTTTTTCAGGATAGGGTTTCTCTGTATAGCCTTGGCTGTCCTGGAACTCACGTCATAGACCAGGCTGGCCTCAAACTCACTGAGATCTGCCTGCCTTTGCTTCCTGGATGCTGCGATTAAAGGCATATGAACCCCACCCCCCTGGGAACACATGTTTTAATTCCTCTAAAAGATTAGCTAGTAAATTCATTTTCTATAGAACCACATGGCTCATTTTAGTTTGGGGAAAAAGTACAGAGAAAGACATTTATCCATTAGGTGGAGTTTAGTATGGAATTATCTAATAGACTGAAGATGATTTACTGAAAAGTCTAGACTATTTGAGGAACTTGTACAATATACATCAAAATTAAGGCAAAAGCTGTGAAGCCACATGGGTTAAGGTCAACTACAGAGCAGGCTGTTTAATAGAAGTGTGTATGGGCTACTGTTAACCTGAATGAACCCATCTGAACAGCAGAAGCTGCTGGAAGGGAGACAAAGTCCGAACTTTACCAATAAAGTAAAACTCTCTTTTTAAAAAGTCATTTATGTCTATTGCTCAAACCACCCACCCAGGGTAATTTCTGTTCAAACTGCTAACCCTCTCTACCTTTCCTGTTACCCTCAGAGCAAGCGTCCTGGGATACACATGTTCTGGAGACAATAGTCAAATGGGATTTGCTTCTAATCAGTCTTTAGCCATTTTTCATAATTTCCTTAATTTTCACTAGGCTTTACATTTATTTACCCAAGACATATAGTAAAAGTTGCACACATAAAATCTTTCCAAAAAGGTAAAAACAAGCAAACCAGAATGGGACAAATAAATAAATAAATAAATAAATAAATAAATAAATAAGCAGCAAAAGAGCCTTGTATCTTATGTATTATTATTATTATTTTTATTATCATTATTATTAATTTTTTTCCTGGATTAAAGGCAATCGCTATGTTCTCTCATGCTCCCTCTGGTTGGTGACCACACTAGGACGTTCATGCTCATTAGCACACTTGATCACCACAGAACGCCAGTGGAGCATGGAGGACGTTATGACCATGCTCACTTTGCAGAGGGAGGGAGGGAGCCACCGAATAGTAACACGAGGTCACCCCACAACCAGAGCGAAAGACAAGAGTCAAGCGCTTGCCCTCTCACTCCAGATGTGGCTTACTAGCCGTGCCGCATGCTGACATTCATGGGACTGAGGGAAAAGTTAAAAACGCACCGAGCTCATCTTTAGACTAAAGAAATTCTTTTACAGTGGAGTGGTAACCGCCTTTCTGACCGGGGATAGCCATTGCTGGGTGGTTTGCAGCTAGCCCCAGGTCCTTCCTCTCTGGCCACACAAGGTGCGAGCCTTTCCCAAGCCCCCTCTGAATCTGTGCTGTGTCAGGTGCCATATTCAGTTACTGCTAACACTCCCTGGACAGTCTGATCCATTAAGCCAGCTCACTTGATAACAGCGTTTCATAAAAGGCAACTCAAGTGTACGATTCCAGGCAATTCTCATTGAAACCCCGTAGTTAAATAGATAATACAACAGGGGCTGATGCCAGTCTTTAGCCTAGCATGGTCTGTATACTTCAGAGGCCTAAGCCTTGATAAGGGAGGCTCCCGAACCCCTCGGGCATCACCGTGCTCTTCTAAGATGGGGGATGACTCATGCCCCCTCAATGGCTTTCTGTCGAGGGCTTGTGGCTCTCTGGGGCAGTGTCTAGTTACTCCTTGGAGTAGCTACACAAAGCTCCTGTGTTGCCCCCACTCCCTCTTCTCTCCTCTCACCCTTCTCACTTACCCAAAGTGCTTCACTTCAGCAATGAGAGAACAGTAGTTTCCACAGCCCTAGCCCTGTAGTGATGGCCTCCTCCAGCCATCACACTGTTCAAATGCGGGGAGGCCTAGATAGCTTAGCGCTCTCCTGGGATGGCTGAAATCAGGCACCGCTCCTGGTTTGGAGTGCCTGAATTCTCTCTAGTTTTCCCAGGGAGCAGGCTTTGAGCTCCCTGGTTCTTGAGATACCTTGTCACAAGATACTGGATTTTCACGTGTTTGCTCATATTCCGAAGGCACTCAAGAAAGTGAAGCATCTCAGATTGGACGGTGGGCGGGTCTGGGCTGGAGTTGAAGTGGTGCTTATGTGAGGTCTTCAACGCACACTTGCACACCTGTGTGCACATGCACTTATGCTGATCACACACACTGCATGGGCACTTGGGTATGCTGAGGAGAAGGGGGTTGGCTACAAGTGGGTCTGAAACTGCTCCCTCTTACTGATATTATTCTCCTCACAGGTCTAAAATTACCTCAGCTCCTTGACATCTATCTGGGAACTATGAGAGTAAAAAATATACATTCAGCCTGACCAAAAGGTCGTTTTCTTTCAGATCTAAGCTGTCTGCCTCATCTTGTGCTGCCCTGGAGTTCTGGACACCTGCCACTTTCTTGCTGCATCCCAGCCACTGGACACTCAGCAGGCTCTAAACAGCAGGGGGCTGCCTCTGTGAGGCAGTCAGAGGAAAGGTCATCTCAGGTCTGACATGGCCAAAGAGGTCAAAGCACTGAGGGGTCATGACCTCCCTCATCCATCTAGCAGGCTGACACTCCCTTTTCTCTCGCTTTGAAATGATTGCTTTTTAACATGGAGTCTTTTCTTGGGGTTCTCACAATAATTCTCGGTAAATGAAAACAAACTTAACAAAATGAAAACCAAATAAACTTCAAAAATGACACGACACCTGAAATCTTCTGAACTGTATAAAACAACCCTCTGAGTGGGGAGGTACCAGTCAGTAAGCAGGCGAGGCAATAGAGAGCAAGCACGAGCCCTGTCCCCAAGCATCCTTAGGATGGACAGGACGATTGTTTAAAATGGGAATCAGGCGAACCAGTTCCTCATACACTTACCAGTAGCCATTTATGCATGTATCCATCTGTCTACCTACTCTAATATAAAAGTGTACACAAACACATGCACACACACACACTCATACACACACACACACACATCTACCAAAGTACAAACACATATGAACACATTCACATCCGTCCACCCAAATACAAATGTATACACATACATGTCACACGCATGTGCCCAAATACAACTGTATAAACACATGTGTCCGCACATCCACACAAATATATATTCTCAGATATTTATGCCCATGCCTACCCCCCACATATATACATGTATAATTTTGTTTTCAATTAAAGGCTAGCTGTGCACATCACCAGTCCTTCAATGTCCTTGCTTCAGTTACTGTCCGCTGCACAGGGTTCTTCTGTCACCACCCGTGTGTCTTGCGAGGATTTCTGACTACCACGTAGCCCACTTAAAGTTGACCCGTAAGTTAAAGAAGCTCATAGCACAGTTGGAGGGTGGAATTCTTCTGGGTTTTAATGTCTTATCCTCTGCCCCAAACCTTCCTCAGCTGCCTTGTTCGAACTTCAAAAGCACCGTTTAAAAGTGACTCATCTTTATAGTCCTTTGAAAGCATTCAATTAGCTTTGTCACCAAAGGCAGCTTTTTAAAAAATTATATTTCATCAGTATGTGAAAACATTTAATTAAATCTTGCAGTTTAGTAACAAGTACAACTGGCAGACACAGGCTTGAGGACATGCACAGTATGACTTTCCAGAAGTGCCACCAACAGCAGTCCTGCGCAGACACACAGGAGCGGCGCTAGGCAAGAGGTGGCGGGAGTCTCGGCGCCCATTATAGCTTATGTAGGGATTAAGGAATGTTAGCCATTCTGGGCTGCGGTCATGCATATACACAGAGTGCTATATACACAGTGATTATCAATGAAAAGATACATACGTAGTTCTGAGGTCCTGCATTTCTTCTACCCAGGCCTTCTCTCTGTGCAGTCGGTCTCATGTTTAATGATCTAGGGTGGCTTTTAAGCTTCTCTCACATATAAAATTGCAGTCTGGGCTGTCAGGCCTCAGGCCTTACAGGGCCACTTTCCTCTTTTGTTTCCCAGTCCTGGAACTACAAGTGTGGCACGGGCCCCTGCATAAGTGTCATGACACAATATGTTCGTATGAGCAAATGAGGCTGCCTAATAAAGTTCAAGCCAGAAATACCAACGTTGAGGTCACAAGGGGCTCAGAGTATAATAGACCCCTCAAAAGGCTGCCCTTCTAGAAGGCCTTCTGTAACCTTCCCCTCTAGATCTGGTGTCTACCAATCCCAAAGCCCCACGTTCACTGAACCCTGCCACTGTCCTCAGTCTCTTGGACCATTATCAGTACTCAAGGAACAGCGGAGGGCGGGAGACAGGAGGGCGGGAGACAAACCCTGGGAGGAGGGATGGGGGGGGTCTCTTTGCTTTTCTGCTGGCCTAGCATAGTGCCTGCCTCACAGAAGACGGTTCCTGAGTAAATGAGTGTGGAGAACAGAGAGATTAGTTAGTGGGGAAAGTTTTGAATCAGACCAAACATGCCGTAAAGCAACAATATTGATTTTTCTTGGGCTGATGATAAACTGTCTCTGCAGGAACTTTCAAACAAAGAGCTCCTGGTGCTTCTGAGCAATTGCAGGCTACCAGGGGGAGGTGGAGCAACTCCCAGAAAAGCTTCTGCAGGAGAGCAGGTCCAACTGGCTGAGAAATTCTGTTTGTCTGTGCAACACAAAAAAACCTACACCGCCTGCCTCTGAAGCATACACATATATCTGACAAAATTGTTTTAAAAAGAAAAGAGAACAATAAACATGGACAAAGAGAACAGGCTGGCTCTGGGGGGGCAAGGGGAGGAAGGGACGTCGTGAGCAAGGGGCAGGGTGGGAGGGTGGGGGCTGCGAGTACTTATTTCATTATACTTTCTAGAATGATTACACACACACACACACACACACACACACACTAATACATATGGTACAGAAACATTTACATGTGCCAACTACCATCTCTGAAAGTATAACAGAAACCAGTTCGACTACTTTCTAAGCCTCCAGCGGATTCAGCTTGTAAAAATAGCTGATTAAAGCAGTAAGTGGCAGCCGAGCTCTGTTATTATTCGGCAGGCCTGGGATGCTGGTAGACAAGGGAAGACTTGTATATTCAGATGAGAGGATGGAGTAGTTGCACATGGCTGCCCAGAATTCTAACCCCGGCTCTGAGACTTTTACTGTATGGGAGAGAAGGCCAGCCAGCAGCAGTAGCTTGCAGAACTTGCATATTTAAAACTGTATTTATTTAGTGTGTGTGCGTGTGTGTGTATGTGTGTATGTGTGTGTGTGTGTGTGTGTGTGTGTGTGTGTGTGTGTGTGTGTGTGTGTGTGCACGCGCCCAGAGGTAGTTGATACTGGGTATACGATATGATGATCCATGTTAGTTTTTTGGGGGTCTTTCACTGGCTACACTTGGTGGATGTAGATGTTGAGCCTCTGGGATCAGCCTAATCCTACCCATCGCACCCTGGTGTTACAGGCACATGACACTTTCATATGGGTGCTGGGAGTTCAAACATCCGTCCTCATGCTCACACAGCAAGTGCTTTAGTAGGTGAGCCACTTCCCCAACCTTGACCTCCATAATGCTTCAGGAAATATCTAGGCCACAGCAAAACAGACAATTCCAGACTACCATAAATACAGTGAAGTAGCCCCAGCTATTTCTAAGCCTGGCCCCCAAAGATGCCTCTAAGAACCCGCTCCAAAATGGCTCTAGTGAAGTCATGACTGTATCAAGTCAGTTATCAAAATGTTATGTGGCTGAATAAGACGGGCACTGGGAGCCTCACAGACTGTGTGACTCAGCGTCAGGGATACAATCTCACACGCTGTTCCATTGTTACATCAGTTTAGGGCACTGCAGCTAGATGTGGAGTTCTCCGTGCAGAGTGAAACTGCAATGTTTGAGCCTGTGTCTTTAAGAAGGTGAGCATCAAGTTTTTTTTGTCGCATGTATCATGTGTCATACTGGCACCATGGCAGGGCCAGATCTCTTTCATATCATGTTGACTTGGCCCCTTTCCCAGTCTCAAAACTTTCTGAAGTGGGAAAATGCCCGCACATCTGCCTGCCCCAGACAGAGCTCGTGTTCACCAACTTTGACATCCCCACAGGCAGCTGGCACAGGGGCCCCCACCACAATCACAGCCAAGGATTCAAACTGGCAGATCTCACTGTGAGCCGCCCTAAGAGGTTGCTTGTTTTTATTACACCGAGTAAATTCTGTTGAATTATAAACTTGCTGTTCACACTCTAATATGTCCCCTTTCAAATTCTGTGGCCATTTCTGGTGGCTCTGAATAGCACCAAATGGTTTGCTGCCTCTCGGGGCTGACTTTGAAAGGTTCTCTGCATCTGGGTATTTTCAACAGCTGTCAGGTGGCAGGAACCAGGTGAGGCCACACCTTCTCCATGAACACTGTGACAGTTCTGTTGGTTTTGCTTTCTGCACTACTCTGAAAAACAGACACAAGGAACAGCTGTGAGGCTGGCAAAGCACTCAGCATAGCACGCCTGTGAACGGAGCACGGCTGGTAGCTTTGCATTATAGTTTGCTTACCTCTTAGGGCTGCTGGGGGTAGGTAGGATGGGTGGGGCAGATGTATGTAGAAAATGAACAGTAAAGAAAACACGGGATGGACGTAAGCCTGTGGATGGGACTTGCCTAAATGCTTTCCTTGGGTTGCAAAGAGCTTGCCATTGTTCGATGTCAGAAAAAGGGTTCTCTCAGTGCAGAATTTCAGACCCAGTGTTCCAGGTCAGTCAAAGGGAGCGAGTCAGAGGCAGAGGAGGAGCGGCTCCTTCCATAGATGTGTCCCTCTCTGACTTGGGACAAGAGGACCCTGCATGCCCTCCAGGGGCTGGGGGTCCCCTATGGGCCACTTGCCTTGATGGGCCCTGAGCCATGTTCTCCTTCGTGTCCTGTCCCTCTCCGCTCTCCACCACAGGCCACGCAGGTAGGGGAGTGGGCTGGAGGGTTCTGACACAAGGACCCCCTCACCAGGAAGACACCCTGGAAGTCCTCCTGGGGTCGTGGTCATAAAGAGCTGCAGCAGACCACGCCCAGGCAGTAGTTTCTCCTCGATTCTGAACCCCAGCCAAGGCACAATCTGTTTGCTGCTTTCCACAATGCTTTGATTTTTCTTTTTCAGGAGATAAGGTTGTTCTTATTTTAGAAATGGCAGTGAAACAGTGTGGGGAGGGAAAAGTGTGGGACTGGGACAGAGTGTCCTGTCTAGCCATGGGGTACCCCGGGATAATGTTCTTATCCAGATTTTGTTAACTACTTATTTGTCTTAGAATAATGCATGTTCAATAGTTACATAACCCTGTGCTGTAACTAATTGTTCATTTGTAGAAAAGGACAAAATCAGATGTTCAAAAGGAGCCATGTTTAAAAGCCTTTAAAAGGGCTGTCTGGCCCTTCGGCCTCTTGTTCTCACAGTCACTTAGAAGATTGCTTTGAAACTTTCTTTTCCATTATGGTTTTTTATTTTTTTTGAGCTCAGAGTCACTGAACTGACTATTGGAAGAGTCAGTGAGCGCGGGGTGGAGTGTGGGGTGGGCAGGGTAGTAGCGTCTCCCACATCACATTTCGGCGTAAGGAGAGGAGGGTAATAATAACCCAGGATCATTTTCTAATCTATTTGAGGGAAACTGAAGAATAGACGGGAAGCTGGTTGGCTTAAAGTTTCTTTCAACCCTTTTGTTTCTTTTAAGAACAGAAGTGCAAATGGAGTTTATTTTTCTTCCAGTAGCAGACAGATCAAATGTGCCCGGGCCTCTGCCCTCCCCCAACACGCACACAAATCACTCCCTGCACCCTCCCCCCCCCCACCCCCCGCAAGGTCCCCTGCACCTGCTGCTGTAAATCTCCATCGACCTGAGCCAGCATCGCCATGCTTGAAACCTAAGTCCCTCCTAAATGAGGGGCTTTTCTGTGCTCTCTTCTGGAGGTAGTGTGGACTCATGTGTGGGTTGGTCATGCCTGATCCAGAGATGGGATGTGGGCCAGAAAGGCTGCTAATGGGCCTGGGCATGAAAGAGAAGGGTTAAAACAAAAACAAAAACAAAAAACCAGTGCTCTACACAGCATCCTTTTTCTGTGATGCAGGGGCACTGTGAGAGTGGAGGGGAGAGGAACGCAGCAAGCCTCCAGGCAAGTGCCTGCCTCCAAAGTCTGAAAGTCCGGGTTCCCAGCGCATTCAGGCCTTGCTCCAGGGGGTCTGGGATGTAGAAGCTCCAGGATGGAGCCGAGCTGCCAGAGGACGGAGAAAGGACCTCTTGCACCAGGAGGATGTAGCCTCCTAGACACACCTTCCTTGGCCCAAGGCCAACACTGACTTAGGCTCCTACACAGCTGCTCATCACTTCCTCCACCCTCTAGTAGAGAACTCACGATGAACAGCAACGTCTAGAATGTATCTTAAACTCTGTCAGCAAAGTAAATGAGCACAGAGTCAGGATATCTAGACCTGCAGTTCTGAACAGGGTCCTTTTTAAGCCAGCAGCTGTCTTCAGAATTGCTCTCTGTCCCTGCTGTCACGGAGGGTGACTGGGTAAAGGGCTGGAGCTCAGAGTTCTTCTTCCCTTTTGCAGGATGGGGATCCAGACCAGGGCATCAGTGAGCTCTGTGTCCTGCAGGCTGAGAAGGACTGGAGGGGCCACAGGAGAGGGCCGAGTTACTTTAGAAATAAAGACACCAAAATGGTTAGAATTCCTTTTGGGCGTCCATTAAGGAGGGAAAAGTAATCAGCCCTGATGGACCAGGCTGATAACGCCTGAACTCTCTTCACACACCAGCGCACAACCGCCTTCATTTAAACTGCAGACTCTACCTCCTTGCCAGGGACATGCCATGCCCTGAGCTGGGGACCAGGCCTAATGACAGCCATGTGTCCCCTGCTCCCCCTCCTAGGCCACAAGGGTTCCATTGTGCACTCATATAACAGACATAGTGCCTTCTGAAAGTCAGGTACCCAGGAGGTGGTCAATAAAATTATCATGAGCCTGGATACAGAATAGGCACGTGTGTGTGTGTGTGTGTGTGTGTGTGTGTGTGTGTGTGTGTGCGCGCGCGCGCGCACATGTGTCTGTGGGTGTCTGTTTATTTGGGGTGGGTGGCACAAAAAGCCAAACAAAGCAAATTGAAACAACCCTCCTTAAAGTGAATGGCGGTGGCTTTGGGGCTCTGTTTCCAAAGCCTCCTGTAGGTGGTGAAAGGCTGATAGAGGCAGGATGCTCTGGGAGCCAGAATAAACAGACACCTGCGTCGTGGACATCTGCTAAGCCCCCAGCATCTGGCGAGAAAGCAAGGAGCGCTGACTGTGCCTGGCAAGCTGGCTACCACCTCTCAAGACATCACTGGTCACAGAGGGCTGGAGAGCGAGGTGTAAGTGGCAAGGACAGTCAGTCATAGGACAGTCAAACGCCAGCATCGGCCAAATATCCATCACGAGGAGAGCAGAATGAATATGTCTGTCTGTTAAGGATTAATAAGAGAAGATGTCCATGTTGGAGTAAGTGACAAGAGTAGGTTCTTGAACAGGATATGCTAAGCAGTCTCTGCCTACCATGTATATATGCATGCCATATAGAGGTACACATGTATATAAACACTGAGTAACATCGTACAAACTGCAAGCAGTCATTAGTCTTCTATAATAGTGGTTTTCAACCCGTAGGTCTTGACCCCTCTGGGGTCGCATATCAGATATCCTGCATATTACATAGTTCATAACAGTAGGAAAATTACAGCTATGAAGTAGCAATGACATAATTATATGGTTGGGGCCACTACAGCACGAGGAACTGTAGTAAAGGGCTGCAGCATTAGAAAGGCGAATAGGTCTTTCTGCAGAAACAATAGCCACCAGCTAAGGGTGCCTACTGAGCTCCTGAAACGCTGCCACTGTGGCTGAGGAATCTCAGTTCTAAGTTGTGTTTATTTTTAACTAGCGTGAATCGCAACTGTGGGCTAGTGGCAACTGTGCAGCATAGCGGTACAGGGTATGCCCAGGGAGGGACTAAGGCCTGCTTTAATGGCTGATGCACCTGAACGCGCTACCATAGCGTCTGCGCTGAGCACGTGAGGTGTTCAGTGCGCGAGGCTGTATGAAGTGGAATTAACCATCCAGGGTTGTTTCGTCTGGAGTTACGGGAAATTTCTACTTTAGGACTCTGCTCATAGTCATACTGAGTCAGAACTGAGGTTTTTTTTATAAGCATATAACTTAAGCATTTATTGAAAAATAACATCCCTCAAACCCTGATATTCCAATTTTGAAAAGCAACATGTCAAATCTCATTCTTTTAGAAAACAGTTGAGGATCTCATTTGTTATTGCATTGCTTTCCCTTCTAGCTCCTCCCACGTCACTTTCTGTTTGGCTGGTGGGGGGGAGGGATGATCTGGGGCAGGTGTGGTTATTCCTGGATCCTGGGGGATTGGGGGGGGGGCAGAGGTGACCCTCTTCAGATGAAAACTCCTGGTGCCTCAAACCACTTACTTAGCCCCGCCCTCCCTCCTGGCCGATGTCACAGTGAAAGCTTCATTTTCCACTTTTCAGTACGGACTTGAGGTTTCCATAGTCTAGTGAGGGCAGGAGCAGGGACTGTTTCAGGGGAAAGAAGACCTGGCAGGAGATGTTCCATCTCTGAGAGTCTGGGTGAGACACAGCTCGCCTGCAAAGTTAACTGGGCATCAGGGGTAAGACCCTCCTCTCGTTGCCTGAGCCCTGCCCACCTGCCCGAAGCTCCGTGCCCCAGCTCTGGAGAACGGCGCTGTGACTTCAGCGTCGGGCTGGCCCCACACTCTCAATCTCTGTGCTATTCATCTTCTTTTTTTCATTAATTTATTTATTCAACCACAGTCTGAGTTGCAGCCTCCTCCTTCTTCCCCCAGCCCCTCCCTCACACCTCTCCCCCCACTTCTACCTTCCCCATCCTTGGGTACCAACCCACCTTGGAACATCAAGTCTCATCAGGACTAAACATATCCTCTCCCACTGAGGCCTGACAAGGCAGCCCAGGTAGGGGAAAGGGATCTAAAGGTAGGGAACAGAGTCAGAGACAGCCCCTGCTCCAATTGTTAGGGGACCCACATGAAGACCAAGCTTGTACTCTTTTTCTATATCCACAGCCTACACCCACTGCCTGCTTTGTGCACCCACTGCCTGCTTTGTGCAGCTCACAGGGACCACCTGCCATTTCCACACCATGGCAGCTCCCTGTTCACTCTCTTTCCTGCAGTGTCAGTGGACTCGTTCTCTGAAGGCCTGACACATTTGTTAGTTGGACGTTGATCCCTTCTTTTCAGTACATATTTATGGAGGACAAAGTGTTCCAGGCATGGAAGGCATACTTTCTGTACTCTATGAGGACTCTGCTACTGGGGAGGAAAAACAGACAGATAGGTAAACAAGTGAATCATAATATGCCATGGGAAGTTTGTACCTAGAAGAGATAGAAGTAGAAAACCGTGGAGCTGAGGCTTCAAAAGGGCTCTGTGAAAAAGAGGAATTGCTGAGAGATCTTTGTTGAAGTCAGCAGACACACGCTGCAGACACAGCCAGGCAGCAAGTACAAAGGTCAGGTGAGGGTTAGGGGTTCCAGGAGAGCAACAGCCGAGTGTCTGGCTGGGAGGGACAGAGACACCAGAGCCCACTCACCTGGGGTGGGACACGGGGGTGGGGGAGAAGCAGGGGGGGGTACAGAGTCCCAAGAGGAGGGAGTGAAAAGCAAGAGCAGAGCTCTGAAAGTGAGAACTCCACAGCCGGATGCTGCCTGTGCTGCTGAGGGTGGGCCCTGGAACGTGTGGGCCAGAGAGCAGCCAGGCACCCAAACAGGTTGCCTCACAGCTCCGAGTTTCACAGATTTTCCAGTATCTCCCAGTCCTCTGACCCCTTCCTGATGGTAGGAACACAGTGAGAAACAGGGAGGCAAAAGCCATATTAAACAGTACGCTGATCCCCCTAAGCCATAGAAGGAAGCTGGCACATTAGCATGGCTGCATTGTCACCAGCCTCTATTGAGCCTTGAGTCCACGCAACTGAAGGCAGGGCGGAAGTCAGGCCCCAGGCAAGCACCAGCAAGAAATGGCTCCATGAAAAGTCCCTCCACTACTGACGTCAGTGGCTGGTCCGCTCGGACCCAGAGCAGTCAAGGTTGGTTAACTTTCTGGGCGGGAAGAGTTCTTGCTACGTCAGAAGAAGGGAGAGTTGAGCTGCCTGTTGAATTTCATGAGGGTACACCCTGTGTAAATATTTACTCGGCCCTTGTCCTGGGGCATGGCTCTGAGGAAAAACAAAACCAGCCAAACATTGCTGCCTGCTTGGAACTCTCTTTGTAGCCCCCAGGTGCCTAAGCAGGCGCCACAGAGCACTGGCTGTACTGCACGCACTGTTCTAATTCCCCAACGGGTCCATTCATTTACCCCTCAGGACTGTGGCTGGCAGGAGAGCTGGTACCATTCTCTTCACTCAGATGACAGTCAGACACAACCATTATTTCAAGGTAGGAGACTAGACCCAGAGCCCAGACTCTCAAATGGTAGGTTTTTAGAGGCAGAGTAAGCGCACAAAGGGCTATGCTAACAAGCGCAGCAGAAACACGGCAAAACGGTACAAATGTTCACAAACAGCAGGAGGAAGATCCGTGTAAGCTGTGGTGAGCCTAAGTGATGGGCTATTTGCAAAGTTACGCATTCTTTATTACCTGCAAGCACGCGCTGATAGGGGGCTAATCTGTGAGATACTAACCAGGTCTCTGCTGCCTGCTGCAGGCGCAGCGAAGGCTGGATTGCAGCAGGGGCCAGCGGCTCTTCCTCGGCACTTAGCATCCTTACGGTTCAGGAAGGACGGTGCAGATAACGCTTTATTGGCCTGTCTCTTCCGTTCACCTATGCTTACTCACAGTCCAGGTGACAGTGACTTACATTAGTAAGATTCCATTGTAAGAAACAGAATTCCCCTTCTAAGCCTTCCCATCTTTAGCACCTCTGTGCAGCCATTGGCGGGTGCCACCACCCCTAGCCTCTCCTTTCTGGCATGTGCCAGATTTCATGCTTCCCTGAGTGAGGCGGGGCCACAGGATGGAATAGTAAAGCGGAAGCCTGTGAGAAATTATAAAATTATAAAATGTAAGACGCTTGCTTGCCCTGCCCAGAGGCTTCTCCCAGTTCTCGTTACTACTAGCCTCAGAGTTCGACCCTAGTTCCCAGAATAGCTACATGCGAGCTCCCTATATCAGAAGTCCCATATGGTTTCTAGTAACCGCCCTAGGGACCCACACCCAAGTCCCCACAAGAAGTCTCCCACTGCCAATGTCCATATGGTTTAAGCTTGATAAGGAACCCCACGTGCTTTGCAGTTTTTACCCTTAAAAACTAGTCTGTAACAGCTACTCGGGGTCCTTCACCTCCCGAGGGCTGAGGGACCCTGACGAGTCAGCAATAACAATAAACCTTTGCTTTTGCATCAGTGTGTTGTGCCTCGCGTGGTCTCTCACGGCGACCCCCCTTCCCGAGTTGGGCGTGAGAGTCCAACACCTGTAGAGCCAGAGTGCCCCTTAACACGTCCCTTGAACCCGCCTCTGTGACCACGGTGGCTTGGAGGCCATGGGTTACCTGGCCAGAGGCCTGCAGACCTGAGGGGAACACAGCCCAGAGAAGACGCTAACCGTCATTGTCGTGCATTTCAATCAAGGCCCTACATCTGAGGGTTCTGTATCCATGGATTCAGCCAACTGTAGAGAGAAAATATTCTGGAAAATACTGCATCCATACTGAACGTGTATAATGTGTAGGCTTTCTTACTCCCTAAAAGTATAGTGTAACAACTGTCTGCACAGCATTTACATTATCTTCGGCATTAAAAGTAATCTAGAGCCGACTTAAAATATACAGGCAGCTAGCTATATGTAGGCTGTATGCAAGCAGTGCCATCATTTTATATAAGATAACTGATTGGGCATTTGAAAGTTTGTGTCTAGAAGTTTCTGTGAACATCAGCAGGTGACTGTCCTGAGATTCTGTGACTGCTATTCACTTTACCTAACTGTTCCGATATCAGCCCTCCAACTTCTAGGTTAAAAAATAAATAAATAAAGAACCTACATGGTCAACTAGAGAGGAAATAACAGCACGCACTAACTGGCTGTCACTGTACCTTAGGCATGTACATGTCATTCACACTTTTGCATCCATATCTTGGCAACCCTGAGAAACAGGTGCCATCTCCAATTTATACACATGGAAACTGAGGTCAGGGAGGACGGAGACTTAAAGTTAGAAAGCTAATAAGTGGAAGGAGTTTCTGGGCCTCGTGGTTCTAGATGCTGTCTGCAAAAAGCAGGGACAACTAGATTACTCTATGGGCCAAGTGGGGGTCCTAGGACAGAGGCGCTAGGAGGGAATGGTGTTCAGCTGTTTGGAATTTACTAGGTGTGTATAGCACACACATGTACGTCAGGGACTGGGGTAGGTCCCAGAGTGAATAAGACAGTTGGGGTGATGTGATAACCATGGGTGAAGGCTACAGTCACCCAAAAGTGGCATCTGTGATACTGTATGGGGAGAGTTTCCAGCTAGAACAGGGATGGGGCAGGACTCGGGAGTCCACTCAAAGGCATGGAAGGAAGAAAAAAAAAATGAGCCCAGGAGGGGAAGCTGGGAAGGCAGCAAAGAACAACGGCCAAATAAGGAGATAGCACTGGCGAGCATCCCTTCCTGTCCAGATCAGCACACACTTAGTCAGAGCACGCCATATGTCTCTCCCTGGCGCACACAGCTAGTGAGGCGTGCTGCCGTTGGCGGGTGGCATCAAAGCCACCCCCAGAAGCCAAGAGAGAGGCCACTCCGCCCCGCCTGTAACAGTAGCCCTGAGCCCAGCTGGCCCAGGAATTCAAACTCAAGCAGGCAGTACACATTCCAGCCCAGGAGGCCAGAAAGGCTGGTTTCCACTGATGAGCACTCGCGGGGCAGAGTGAGCGGAAGTGGCCTCGGCACGGTATGTATGGAAGGAAGTGGAAAGGCGTGTAGGATGGATGGGCTGGTTAGCCCAGCAGTGGACTCCTGCTCGCTCGCTCTCCTTATGCTCAGCCACATTCTCTGAATGCTAAGTTTCAGGGGCAGATCCTGCCCACTCACAGACTAGGAAAAGGGTGGTCCTGGGGCTGGAGAGGTGCTAGCTGGCTGTACAGCATGAGGACCTAAATGTTGTATGCTCAGCACCCATGTAAAAAGATGGGTGCGGGGGTGTACACCTGTAAACCCAGTGCTGGGAAGGTGGAGAGAGGAGGTTTAGTTAAAAAGACATTGCCCCGCCCCCCAAAATAATGTGGAGAACTGTAAAGGAAGATGGCTGACATTAACCTCTTGCCTCGACATCAATGGGTGTTTCCCCAGAAATAGCTGGCAGCTCTTCAGAGTGGCAGTGGGAAGTGGGGGGTGGGGGGACTACAAGGTTCCTATCTAGGTCCATGGGGGTCTTGGCAGAGAAACCAGCCCTGTGTTAAAGGCCCAGGCTCTGTCTGCTGGCAGTTTGGCAACCCCACTGTAGAAAGGGTAAAACTTCAAGTTGATCTGAAGATGACCTGGACGGGCTCTTGTGATCTGGAGTTCCTAGTTGTGCCTAAAATGGATGTGAAACAGGAAACACTGCTCTGGGAATTCAGGTTTCAGAAGGGTCGCCCGGAGTGCTGTGGCCCTGGGGGGGGGGGGGGCTTCCTATAGGAATAAGAAGCAGACACAAGTTGAGAAAGCCAGGCCAGAAGGCCTCCAGCACTCTGCCTGCGTAGATCGCAGCACGCAGCCTTGAAGAGAGTGGTCAAGACCAGCCTCTCAACTCTTATCCTTGGAAATGCTTTCTCCTTGCTAAACCAGCTCAGATGTCACATTCTCCATGAAATCCAGTCCCTCAGGCCCTGGATGACAGCACCGTAGCCTTGGGGCTCAGCCCCTCTCTCCCAGGTCCTGGAGCTTACCTGGAGAGGCAGGAGCAGCCTCACTCTCCTTGCTCTGAGTTGGATATGGCATCCGTGTGCCAAAGGGTCCTGTGTCAGAGGCTTCGTTCTGGGAACCAGTGTGCTACTGTTGGTAGGTGGTGGGACCATTAAGAGATGGGGCCTGGTGGGAGGTGACGAGGGCACTGGGGGCATTGCCTTCTGGAGGATAAATGCCAATGTGGAGTGAGCTTGTTATTTACGAGCTAGTTGTTTTTAAGAGCGGCACATCCATGGCTTCCGGTCTGGCTTTATGACTGCTGTTGTATGCCTGTGATGGTAACGTCTGTGTGAAGCTCTCATCAGAGCTAAGAAGAAGCCACATGCTCTGGCGTGAACTGTAAGTGAATTATCCAACATCCAGCATTTTGTTATAGCAAAGGAAAATTGGCTGATGCACCCTTCTCAACACGGTTTCAGAAAAGCTTTCTGCTAGCTGAATTAAAGTACATCGAGTCTGCACTCCGCACCAGAAACACTTTGTTCAGGTTGTAACTAGGAGCATGGTAACTGTCAGAGCCATGCCTCGGGTTAGAAAAGTAGAGGGGTAGGAGACTGAGGGCCTAGGAGAGGGCACTTCACTCTAGCGCACGTGACCCAGGGCAAGTGGGGAGGGATCAGTCTTGGAACTGTGTAAGCTATCTGAGCATGCCGACATGAGAATGCTCTCCACTTAGTGGGACTTGTCTGTGGCACCAGGCTTTATTTTATGGACAGCTAAGGAAACATTTTATAAAGCCACCATCAAGAGAAAAGGAAGGGAAAAGAGCAGAAGGGAATTTGGCATTACTTAAATAGACTAAAGAAGTCTTGTAAAATGGTACAGAAATAATGAAAAGATGTGGAAGTAGTTCAGTGAGTCAGCGTGTGTGGCTGATGCAGGAGGCTAGCTGCCCCCAGCCCTCTGCACTGGTGACAGGATGCAGCCTTTGGCCACAGCTCATATTAAGAAACTGCCTGAGCCAGGTGGTGGACACCTTTAATCCCAGCACTTGGGAGGCAGAGGCAGAGGCAGGTGGATTTCTGTGAGTTCGAGGCCAGCCTGGTCTACATGGTGAGTCCAGGACAGGCAAGGCTACATTTTAAAACCCTGTCTCAAAAAAAAAAAAAAAAAAAAAAAAAAAAAAAAAAAAAAAGAAAGAAAGAAAGAAAGAAAGAAAAGAAAGAAAAGAAACTGCCTGGTTTGAAAGACATTAGGGTATGGTTTTTTGCCTCTGGGCATATTAATGTAATGCAGTAGCCATGGCAACTAATAAGCAGAATAACACTTTGGTAACCAGGTCTAATGGCAACGGAACTGCTGACAGGCCCTAGTGGATGGAGGAGGGGAGGGTCTCAGTAGCCAGCTATTACTCCTCACCATGCCCCTCACTGCAGATGACCCTGAGCTGTGCTAGACCATAGAGGACATAGACGGCTAATTGAAATGAGTCTGCGATGCAGCTTCCAAGAAGGCACCATCCATGATCCATCCATGAAATCAGCATCTGAAAACACAGTGCACAGGGGCCTTCTCCAACAGTGGAGAGTTTGAGATGGCACAGCCTGGCTTGGCCTCAGTCACAATGGGCCGGGCTGGCCTGCATCAACCACTAAGTAAGAAAATGCTCTACAGGTTTTTCCTACAGCCCAGTCTTACGGAGGAGCCATTTTCTCAATTGGGGCTCTCTAACCTCTCAGATGACGCTAGCCTGTGTCAAGTTGACATAAAATTAGCCAGCACACTCAGGCTCCTGTAGGTAACCCTTCATCATTGTCCTATAAATAAACCCAATATGATTATTGATCCAACAGGTAATAAGACCATTGGTTTGCCGAGTCGGACTTTAGTGGACCCTCACTTTGGTTTGCCACTATGCCTTATCTGGGAAGAATAGATATTTGTTCACATCTCCCCAGAAAAAGATCGTGTAATGGACAATTATGTGGCTCAGTCCACTTTGTGCAGCTTTAATGGTGACAGCTTTAATAGCTGAGAGTCGTATTTATAAAGGTCAGAAACTTCCTCCCTCACAGTTCTGGAGGCGGGGCAGCCCAGGATGAAGGGGCAGCATCTGGTATGGTCTTCTTGCTGTTCTCACAGAGAGAACCCACTGCTCCTGCCAACACCCTTTATAATACTAATTCATGAGAGAAAAGGCCTCATGGCCTCCTATGTTCCCTTTTTGAGGCCCCTGCTCTTAATATGATCTATTGGTTCCCACTCTTAATATGATCTCCTGGCAACTCCTGGCAGTTGGGAGGGGCACACTCAATCAACACACAGCAGTGTGCAATCTTCAAGCCTATGATGCATGCAGTGGCTCTGTGTGACCCATCTCTGCTTCCTTGTTCTCCTCCTAAATGCTCTAAAATAGAACCATGTGGGAGGGCTCCATTTAGACACATGGGATACTTTTATTTTTAGCTCACTGAGAACATTTTATTTATCAAACAAACTAATGAAATGAAAGCCTAGCACCCCCAAATACATAAATGTCCAAATGTCAGGGGCACAGAAGATAAGCTCTTAGCCACTGACAAGGATAATAAGCAGTAAAAATATTCCCAGTGGCCTTATTTAATAGTAGACAATGCATGTAATTTTAAGCCCATCTGTCTCATTAAGTTGTGATTAATATAATTATAACATAATAGCTATAAATATTACCCCCTCAATGCTTAGGCCAATGTAGAGCAAGAGTGAGAATTCTTTGATTTCTTTGTTTCTAAAAATAACATATTACTTAAAAAATATTTCCATACAGTAGAACATTTCACAGGCCTGTGACTACAGAAATGGAATGGTACACAGGTCTATGACTGGGAAGGGGGCTCTGGGGTGCTACACAGGTCTATGACTGGGAAGGGATGCTATAGCTTTCCTAGAAATCACAGGTAACAGATGATCAGTTCCTTCATAGGCTCAAGTAACCGGGACTTGAGAGCAGCATCCTGGCCAGCAGTATATTTTCAACTGTAGTTTTTTGTTTTGTTTTGTTTTGTTTTGACATAGGGGCTCACTACCTAGCTAGGCATGCCTAAAACTCATGATCCCACTGTCTTTGCCTCCCAAGAAATGAGATTATAGGCCAGTCCCACATGCCTAGCTTGGGGTGATTCTTTTATTGACCTCAAATGAAGAGGTGTTATTGTTGTTGTTGTTGCTGTTGTTGTTGGTTGTTTTAGTCTGTTCTCCATCCTTTCAGTTTTCAAAGGACTTGTGAAAATTGCAACTCTCTTTTCTTTCTTAAGAAAACTGCATGTGAGGTTTGCAGAGCAAACCGCAGGGACCTGTTTATCCTTCTATTTTTATATTAGCTGAATTTTAAAGGCAAGCCATAACCTTTTAAAATTGTTGTCTTGCTCTTATAGTTTGAGGAGAAAATAAAAGCTTGCAGACGTGGAATGATTCATAATGGTGCTAAAATGAAATAAGCTACCAGTAAGAAAAAAAAAAAGGATAAAATAAGATATTTGATTCAAAAGCAGAGAAAAGTGCCTTACATGGATGCCAGAGTCTGGGAGGGATGCTTTAGACGCGCATCTCCAGGCCCATGGTTAGCATGACCGTTAGTCAGATGTGTTTACCCCCAAAGCTTGGAGATAAAGTCATCTTCCAAATTTTGATTATAAGCCAGAGACTACATGGGCTTATCTTAGAAGGTCAAAAGTATCCACATAATCCTACAATAAAGGGTTTTAGAAGTTTCCATTTAAAAATACATCCCGCTCAGTTGTTTTGGAAGGATGGTGTAGTGGTTGTTAGTATCATCGTCCTAATAGGATCTAGAATCTTCTGGCCAATGGACTTCTGGGCACGCCTGTGGGGGAGTATCGTGAATATACTAATATGTATGGCTGGGACTCTTCCCTGGGCGGAGGATTCTTGACTGGACAAAGAAGAGAAAGCAAGCATGCTGCATTCACACTTCCTGTTTCCTGACTGCATACACAATGTGACCAGCTCTCTTATTAAGCCTTGCAGCTGTGATTTCTTTGCCATGATGGACTGCAAGCTGGAACTGTGAGCCAAAGTCCTTTCTCCAGTAAGTTGCCCTTGCCAGGGTTTCTTGCCATAGCAACAGGAGAGAAACTGAGGCAGCTGGAAAAGTCATGCTTCAGCTATCAGCTTATTACTACTTTTAAAAGGTTGGGGTTAAGGCTGGCTCTCTAAAAATCATCTTTTGATGTGTGCAGTTAAAATTCATTATTCTTGAACAAAGACAAGTGTTATAATTCTTATGTCTTCTACAGTTGGAGGCAGACATGATTTACTGTGACAACGGCTGTGATTAAGTCTATAAACCGTCACTACAGTTTTAAATCTCTCCAACCAAAAAATTATCATTTATGTTTCTGTAGTTTTCCATAATATAGCTATGTACTTTAAATTCTAGAAAATCAGAAGCAGCAAAACAGTAGGCCCTCACCTTTTATACACTCTTGGTTTTCAGCATCGCTACCTGTCTGAATAGAGGCCGGGTGTTACTAATTACCACTCAGAATCCAGGGACTGGTTTTCTTTGACTTGGGTATTTATGGTAGGAAAACTTCAGCAGACCAGTACGTGGTGGAAGAAAAGATAATGATGCTGAGAATGGAGTTGGCTGGCCCGTGGAGCTCAGCAGCTAGAACACACTGTTTCTTCCGACTCTTGCTCGCTGCAGCTCCCACTGTGCTCTCACTCCTGCAACCCTAGGGTTCCAGCTAGCAGGGCAGCGCTGGCCCTTACACTGTTCTGGCAGGCTTTCTTCTCCCTAATTACATGTATTTGATCACTCAGCTAGAAAAACATCTTGGCAAATCACGCGACAGTAATCATTTCCCTCTTCAGCTAGCCATTGAGAAAACCATCTGCTGTAATGAACCCGAGGTTCAGTCAAGGATGGCCATTCAGAGGACCTCCCATTCCAGCGGGGCTGCCAGACAGAAGCTGCTGACTTTTCACACTCATGGCTTCATACATCTGTGGCGCATGAAACTCAAGTTCCAGGGGTGACATCAGCGCTCGCCAACTAAGCCTACAAGTTCAGTACAATTTCAATGGAGATCACGAAGAACTGTGTGTGCCGCATAACTGGTCCTAACGTGTCTGTAGGAGAGCATAAAGCTAAGAACGGTCAAGGCACGACGAGCAGCCTTACCATGCCTGGGTAGTAGCAAGGTCAGTGTGGCAATGACATAGAGACACAAAGAGACGCAGAAAGGCAAGCGCAGCCTCATCCGTTCCAGTCGTATATGGAAACAATATATGGTTGAGAAGGCATTGAAATTCCATGGCAAGCATGAAGTATTTAATAAGTGGCATTTACAAAACCAATACAAAAATCCACCTACACTCATATTACAAAATGTGGGGGGTGGGGGTGGGGAGCCAGGTGTATTAGGACCAAAATTCAGAAAACCAAACCAAAACAAAAAGACCCAACTCTTTTATAGTTAAAAAAAAAATAGAGATACCATAAACAATGTGAGCAGACAAACCTTAACCTTGTATATGACATTTGTAACCAGTGAAAGATTAGCTGGCAGGGAAGAAATTAGTGAGAAAATGAATAGGAAACTACCAAACATTTAAGGTAGAACCTAGGCATAGAGTAAGATCACACAGATCAGAGAAGGATCCCTGTAGACAAGGCAGGCATGAAGGGCCCTCACTCAGATTCGTAGAAATGAGGAAGATGTCTATTTAGAAACCAGACCCACGAAGCTTCCCAGGGACACAGCAGATGAGATGGCGCAGCCTCGTGAACAAAACTGCGAGATGAGGAGTCGGGTGGGGTTTGACAGGAACCTAGTAAGCGTTTCCAAACGTGTCATGGCCTCCCTCCTGTGTCTCCCTGGTACATGGCTCTGGATTAGCTGAGTCTCCAGGTCCTGGTGCTTCAGCAAAGGCTTGTCACCCTCACAAGGCCCAGGCATCAGTGATGCGGCTGTGGTGTCATAGGAAGACACATGTGTCGAGTCTGAGGCCTGGGTGCACTAGGCGCGGGATTTTTGGATACATCTTTGAACTCTGAATCTCAGTTTCCTCAAAGGCAGAGAGGACCACAGGGCACGTGAGCTAAGTGTGACGGCAAAGCACAGACCTGCCCAGATCAAGTCGGGGCACTTGCTCAGCCTCCAGTGACAGCTTGCAAAGTCTTGTCACTGTAACCGATGGAAGTATCCGAGTAAGTTCGAACTCCTACCTCCCTGTGAGAAGTGTGAACCTCGGAGGATGCAAAGGCAGCGTAAGCTCCCAAAGGAACAGGCAGAGCCTCTCTTTCCCCTGCCGGGGCGTAGTGTCAGGGGGGTGGACAGGCTGCACTGAAGTCAACGGGTGGGTTGATTCCTTTTCTGTATCTGTTTCTAGGGCTGTAATATATATTCTCGATCTCCCACAGCCTGCCTTCTATTTTCTTCTCCCTCTACAGGCACTTTAAATACTGATTAAAAGCAGAGACCTAAAAAGACACATTAAAAAGACTTGCCTCACAGACTGAGGCAATGTTCTGAGCATAAAGATTTTTGGAGAAGAAAAGCAGGTTGGGCAGTCAGACAATGGGTCGCCTTCTCTGTGGGGCTCAGGCAGAGTCACATGGACGTAAGACATAATAAGATGGTCCTAGAACACGTGTCTCCTAAAACACACATCCCGAAATGGCGGGATCTGATCCGGTAAGCGCATTGTGGGTTCAGAGCACAGAGCGAGTTCAGGGGTCTCTTTATGGACACGCTACATTCATTTATTTCTGAGGCGTGTTCCCAGCTGCGGCTGCCTCCCCTTTGATGTCAGGCTCATCACTTTCAGTTTTGACTCATCCAACAGGTGTTCCCTCTGCAGCTCCGTTCTACACCAGCTGTCTTCCCTCGAGGTTCCAGAAGAGAGGCACAGAGGTCCCCCCCCCCCCGACGCCCCAGGCCTCCATCTCCCCACCCCCACCCCACCGCCCGCTCGCCAGCCAGAGGCTCCATTCACAACAGCAGCCTGGTGCCCACGCTTAAGTCACCTCCCTCCACACGTCATGGAACATGCCTGATTACTGGGAGAACCACAGAACATGGTTAGACATTAATTCTCCACAGAAACAATGGCAGTCTCATTGTTTGTTCTTTGACAGAGGAAAAGGTCATGATTATACCAACAAGACGTCAGAATGGGCCACACAGTTTTGAACCTCTGTGCAGGAACAAAGAGAGAATACAGAGACATTGCTTCTGGGCACAGAGTCCCATGCAGGGCACAGACAATGTATACAGGGCAGTGTGTTCATTGAATGTGTATGTAAAGATGCTATGCGTCGGCTCTGGGTAGAAAGGATGGAGGGATGGACCAGCAAACAGATCTGTATCCCCATCAGAACTGTACACGCTAGTGACAGAGGTCATGGCAGAGGATAGAACTGTACACGCTAGTGACAAAGGTCATGGCAGAGGATAGAACTGTACACGTCAGTGACAGAGGTCATGGCACAGGATAGAACTGTACACGCTAGTGACGGAGGTCATGGCACAGGATAGAACTGTACACGCTAGTGACAGAGGTCATGGCACAGGATAGAACTGCACACGCTAGTGACAGAGGTCATGGCACAGGATAGAACTGTACACGCTAGTGACAGAGGTCATGGCAAAGGATGCTGTCCATAGTTTACATACGGGGACAAGAAGGTCATCCCAAGACTGGCAGCAGCATGGCAGGATAACCTTTCATTTTATTTTAACAGCTTGTTAAAAATATTTATTTTTATGTGTATGAATGTTTAGCAGGCATGTGTGTGTCTGGGTATCATGTGTATACAGTGCCAGTGAAGGCGAGAAGAGGGCATCGGCTCTCCTGGGACTGGTGTTACAGACAGTTATGATCCATTATGTGGGTGCTGGGATTCAAACTCAGGTCTTCTGGAGGAATAGTCAGTGCTCTTAACTACTGAGTCATCTCTCCAGCCCAAGCAGGGTAATATTTTAACATATGAATGTAGAGCACATACCAGCACTGAGTCACACTTCTTTTGACTTCACAACCTATCTCCTCTATTAGGATGACCTGTTCAAGTTGGGTCATGAGGAAACATGGAGGATGGACAGCGATAAGAGGTCAGCGAAGGGTCCCTGGGTTATGGCTGGTGTGGTACTGGGTGCTGTTCAGAGAAGAGGAAAACTTCTAGCAAATCTTCACCCCTAAAAAAAGGGCAGGCTTGCTCCATATCCAGTCACACTGCAAAGCTTGATGTATGTTTGTGCGTGTGCATGCACAGCTCTCTCTCCCCCTATCGTGTGTGTGTGTGTGTGTGTGTGTGTGTGTGTCGCCCTTCAGACATGCACAGGCTTGGCTCACCTTGAATGGAGCCCACAAAACCTGGTAATTGAGAAGAAATGGTTGTGCCATGTGACAGACCATATTACAGAGTGGTCAGCTGCTCGTGGCCCAGAATAGCATGTCTCTAGTAGGACCTGGCACAGATCCTGAGGGCTCTGAAATTCTCTTGTTGAAGGGCCACAGAGGCTGGGTTCAAAGACAACACACACACACACACACACACACACACACACACACACACGAGAGGTAGAGAAGTGGTTCTTAAGTGGCATCTGTACTGTAGTTTGAAGACAAATGTCTGCCAAGTTGCGAACTGCAGGCGTGGTCTTCAAGGGTTTGGAGCGTGGCCTCAGGACGCACTTGAACACTGGGGCTCTAACCTCAACAACGTGTCAATACATTCCAGAATTCACAGATGGCCTCGGGACATGGAGCTTAGCTGGAGGAAGCAGGTCACTAGGGTGTAACTTGGTCCAGTCTCTTCCTCTCCTTCTCTGCTCCTCGCTACCATAAGGCAGTCAGCTTTCCTTTGTGACAGCTGTCGGCCGAGATGTTCTGCAAACCCCAGGCCCAAGCTGTGGGGCGGAGCGAATGCACTAGCCCAAACCAACCTCCAGTTTATATCCTTTATCTTGATAGTTTGTCCCAGCAACAAGGAACGGACAACACAATGTGTTATACCACTAAATCCTTGTCCTGGTGGTAAAGGTCTGGAGAAGATGGGTTTAGCTTGGACTCACCTCCCCTAAGAGGTATCTCTGACCCACCTGTCCTTCATTCCCTTTCTCCTTCTTTGCTTTTACTCATCTCAGACTTAGGGAATAGTGCATTTTCTGCTGAGTACAAGCAGTACTATAACAGACCAAGATCAGGAACACTGGTTTCCTGTCCTCAAATTGTACAGGATGACCTGGAAGGTAAAGGCAGAGAGGCAGAGGCCGACTGACAGATACATCTAATGTGGTATGGTCAGCAGGCACAGCACTGGCCAAGGGCAGAGGCATGCTTGCTAATCTGAGACTGGAAAGTCTCCATGGTGCCTGGTCACATAGATGTTGCCTATAAGCGGCTGCTACCCATTTCAAAAGGCATTTTGTAAGCAAGTCACGGCAGTAATAATGGAAATGCCTTTAACGTCTATATTTAGTATTTGAGAGAGGGGGAAGATAAAACTTTGTTCTCGAATAAAATTAAGGTGGCCTTGTTTAACTTCTTCACTTCGTTTCTCTCAGGATTTGTCAGCGTGTCTAACGCCATATGCCACATTCCAATGCCAGGTTTTAGAGTGTACGTTCCCTTTAAGCAGCAGACTTCAGGGGTGACAGAGGAGAACAGCTGCCTGAGACTGTTCCTAAAGAGATCCCCAAGTGGCACATGCCACTCACTGTTCACCACATGGACCCCATCTGCGGGAGGGTCGTGGCGGGGAAGGGTGAGGAGGAATGGCAGGAAAAGAAGGGGCGTTCTTGCTTCCCCGCAGCCGGTGCTCCCCATTCAGCCTCTTCTCTTCCAGCCAGGCATCTGAACCCCGCTCTGGGCCCTGGGTCTCTATACAGCACTTACCCAACCACCCTGCACTCCGTCTCCACCTCAGGACTTGACCATATGCTTCTTTGCTATGGAGAGGGCTGTGTAAGCCATGATTAATCTATTTACTCTTCTGCTCCCTCGGATAGGCAGGGGCTTCCCGAGTCCTTTTGCCACTGGTGGGCGTGAGGAGAATCCGAGCAGGCAGGGGTGGGCAGGGAGCGCTGTGGTTTAGACAGGAGCTGCTGTCCCCAGTGTTCTCCTTCCGGACAGCCAGATTTGGGCAGCCATCTTTTACCCTTGGAGGACAACACTCGGCAGGTGGCTATGGTTCCATTTCTAGTGAACTTATCTGTAATCTCTGAACTTGGAAACATTCATTTGAACAACCTGCAGTTGCTGTTTGGATACATTAAAACTGACTGGAAATCAGACAATTCATATACTACATCCCAATGCACACAGGCAAAGCTGAGAAATACAGCAAGAAAGAGAGACACTTGGTCTAGCAAGACCCATAAAGAGTCTGAAGAGCAAACAAGGCAACCGTGGCTTACACAGCTGCGTCCATATCAAAGAAATACACAAATAAAGCCCGAATTGGCCTCCAAACACAAATATTCTCTCAAAGGCTGATGGGATTGTGGAGATAAACAATTGGCTAAGGACTGGGAGGAGCGGGGATTGTGTGGGGCCATCCTTCCAGGAGATGCACATTCCTCTTTCATCTGCAGCCTTTCCACCCTGCTCTTCCTGATCCACAAAAGAAGCTGCTCACCCTCCCAGCCAGGCCTTCTCTCACACAGCCGTGGTCAGTGTCGCCTTGCTCCATTTGGTAGTGATGTTCCCCTACCCTTGAGTGTCGTCTTCAGGCCCCACTCTTACCAAGGCATCGGAGGGTAGGGTGGCTGGTGTCTCCAGCTGTCTCCTGCTCCCCTGGTTTTAGGTTGGAGGTAGGGTGCCATGCTGCAGTGGTACTCGGCAGCATGCTCTGCTGGGACCACGAGAAGGAGCCACACACTGGGACCACGAGAAGGAGCCACACACTGGGACCACGAGAAGGAGCCACACACTGGGACCACGAGAAGGAGCCACACACTGGGACCACGAGAAGGAGCCACACACTGAGACCACGAGAAGGAGCCACACACTGGGACCACGAGAAGGAGCCACACACTGGGACCACGAGAAGGAGCCACACACTGGGACCACGAGAAGGAGCCACACACTGGGACCACGAGAAGGAGCCACACACTGGGACCACGAGAAGGAGCCACACACTGGGACCACGAGAAGGAGCCACACACTGGGACCACGAGAAGGAGCCACACACTGGGACCACGAGAAGGAGCCACACACTGGGACCATGAGAAGGAGCCACACACTGGGACCACGAGAAGGAGCCACACACTGAGACCACGAGAAGGAGCCACACACTGGGACCACGAGAAGGAGCCACACACTGGGACCACGAGAAGGAGCCACACACTGGCACCACGAGAAGGAGCCACACACTGGGACCACGAGAAGGAGCCACACACTGGGACCACGAGAAGGAGCCACACACTGGCACCACGAGAAGGAGCCACACACTGGGACCACGAGAAGGAGCCACACACTGGCACCCTTTTCTTCCCGTATTCCACTGCTATTCTTCATGTCAATTTGAATAACTTTCATTACCCAGAAGAAAAACTAATATAAGAAACCAAACCCCATTGGTTCTGTGTGGGTCAATTATTTATTATTACTATTTATTAAAGGGTCATCAGCATGACAGGCCCATACTAAGGTCTTTGTGTCTTTCCTAATTTTCACTCTTTGCAGTGGCTCTACAAAGCAGGTGTTATTATTATCCACATATGTTATACATGGCTCTGGGGTACGGAGGGGCACCAGGGGAGGCACTGGCTGGTGACAGAACCTGAGGTCCAGCCAGGCAGGCAGAGCCCAGAGCTCTAGCTTAGCCAGTCTTGCTTTTCCATAACATTGCTGGACATCCATAAAAAGACATTGGCAGCACATTCTACCTCAGCAATTAGAAACAATCAAATATACAGACAAAAAGGTCCAATCTATTTATATGAAGACATGGAAAAACATGCTTTCCACAAGGGTTACTGCAGGATAAAAGCTGTGGTCAGCGGTAACTAGTGGGGGATGGGAAAAAGATTCTAAGTACTGGCATAGGCAGGGGGCTGGCACTCAAAGAAAAGCAGCTATGCGGCTGTGAAAATATTTCTCAAAACCAGAAAAAATTGATTATCTTCACCTGGGGTCCCACAATCAGTTCTCTGAGGGGGAGAGAGCTGCAGGCTAGGATGCTGGAGACACTGCACTGTGGGGACTTGGTGGCTGTTGGTGGGTGAAGGCTGTGAGGTGTCCCATCCTCAGAGACACCTGAGGGCTTCTGAGACATCACATGATGGTCCCAGAACAAAGCTCTTCACAGCATGAGATCTATCGCTGCAGTGAACCCCAGACCAGTTTTCATAAGTTTAAAGAAGCACCCTGAAACTGTCTCACCACAGCACAGGAATCACTCCTGACCACTGAAAGGAACCCCTCCTTCCCGGGGGAGTGGGAGGGGTGTGTGGCTGAAGGACTGGAGAAAAATGGCTTCATAACAGAGACCAGGGCCAAGGTCACAGGGTGTGTATCAATCAGACTCTCGTGAGCTCCAGCAATCTAGCTCAGATAACCTTAAGGCCAAGAGGGGAATGTGTTGGCTCATGTAACCCAGCCAGCCTAAGACACGGCAGAACTGCTTAGTTTTCTCGCAGACTGGTGTCGCCTGTGCAATAGAAAATATGTCAGTCATGGGCACATTATCCCAGCCTATGGCTAAGAAGTAATAGACACCTTTTCACTTCTGTTAGTGAAAGCCTAGACAAGAGATCCACAGGGTCCATTACTGTGGTCAAAGAGGTGAGGTACTGTGGTGGACTAGCCCCACTCAGTCTAGCAAGGTATGAGGAGAGTGAGTGGCTTTACATGAAGGTGCTCAGAGGGAGGGCTGGATGTGAGGCTGACATGAGGATGCTCAGAGGGAGAACTGGATGCGAGGCTGACATGAGGATGCTCAGAGAGAGGGCTGGATGCGAGGCTGACATGAGGATGCTCAGAGGGAGAACTGGATGCGAGGCTGACATGAGGATGCTCAGAAGGAGGACTGGATGCGAGGCTGACATGATGATGCTCAGAGGGAGGACTGGATGTGAGGCTGACATGAGGATGCTCAGAGGGAGGGCTGGATGTGAGGCTGACATGAGGATGCTCAGAGAGAAGACTGGATGTGAGGCTGACATGAGGATGCTCAGAGGGAGGGCTGGATGCGAGGCTGATTGTCACCAGACTTCAGTCTCTGCAGTACAGCGGAGCCCTGACCCTGAGGGAGCAGCATGGGGGTGCACCATGGGGACTGAGACAATGGAGCTCGAGTTGTTGAAAATCAGGTCAGGATGGACTGGTTTCTATAAGGCAGGACTTTTGTGTTTGGAGGACTTCTATGACCCAGCAGACGAATGTCCCACCAGGGGGCAGGGCAAGAGGATCAAGACATGCTACAATTCCAGAAGCTTCTCATAGGAGGGGGCTTGTCCACACAAGCATTGGGGAATGGAAGATGCCTCACCTGATCTGGACAGAGTCATTCTGACAGCAGGCCCAGGCCTGGCACAGCAGGGGAGGTGAGCGCTGCGTGCAGAATTCTATTTACATCAATAACCCTGGCGCACCATATAAACATGAAAGTGGCAACATCTGGAGAACTGTCGCTATCTGCCACTCTGAGAGCTTGTTTCCACAAACAGCAGGAGAGGAGCTCTATGTGGCCTGAGTTTAAAAAGAAACAAACAACAAAACCCATTGGCAGCTGGCAGCTATCAGCTGCTGAGGCCAGCAGTGCTTCTTCCTGACCCGGCACTTTATGGGCTCTTCTCAAATCCCGGGTGACCCCTCACAAAGCCCCTGAATACCACAGGGCTCCAGCACCCTCTCTCTCCATGCGCATTTGCGAGGCTTTGTTCCTAATCTGTCATAGACTTAAAATGGCATGCACACACTAGGGGACTCTAAAACCAGAGACAAAGAATGGGGAGACGTCCCTTGTTGAGATCAGTCAACGAGGCTGTCCTGTGTCCACTTTGCCCTACCCAGGGTCCATTTGATTCTGTGCACAGCACCAACACTTCCACCTGCAGCTCTGTGTGCTAGGCTTGTGTCCTCACCTGGCAGAGGTCTGTTTACAGCAGACCACGGCTATACTCACATTTTCATTTGTTAGTATAAGCCTAAGCTAGTAGGACTTGGCAATGGCTGGTTTTAATTAATGGGCCATAGGTACCGGTTTAAAAGGCGTTCTATTAAACTCGGCATTGAGTCTCCTTGTGTAGTCAGCTCAACAGTAGAGGTGATTATGAGCCAGTGGCCATCTCCAGCCCCCCTCGGAACACAGACTCATTGTACATGAAGAATCAAGTCAGACACAAAGAAATAGGGCTCATTTTCTCTTATTGCATCCAAATTGTTCCTTCAGACTAGGCAGAGCTATTTTTACTCCCCAAGGTGGGAGGAGAAACAAGGACACTTTAAGTCCAATTATGAAGTACACCTATGTGTACACACTTGATCCCTTTTTTATTACAAGGTCATGAACTTGGGCTTACATATTAAAATCCACCTGGGCTGTGAGGCCCTTTGTTAATATTATAAGGCAGGCTCTGCATGTTTGTTTATTTCTGGCCAGGAAGGGAATTAACTGGGCTCTTGTCCCAGCCCTGTCTCCAGAGGGTCTTTCTCTCACTTCTTCATGGTGGGAGGGAGGTGCTGGGCCCCTGTGGCTTTTGAGGTTCCCTCAGCATTACTGTTATCCACACAGTGATGTTTTCTACAGGACTCGGGACTCTGACTGTTGATGTTCTCTGATACCCCGGGTCCACAGACAGGTGTATCTACTCACCCCTACTGCAGGCACCAGGGACATAAGAGAAGTTCCTAGCAGGGAGCATTTAAGTTTCACCCATCAGTCACAGGCTGCCAGAATGTCAGGAGGGACTTCAGGTAGGGGCTAAGAAAAGAGCATTACACAGCTTTGGAGGACTCATAGCTCCCAAGGTCATTTGTACCTTCTCGAAAATTCTATGGGTAGGAACAGTTCAACCTGTGAGCTAATTCACCATAAATGATTCTTACTCTGGAGATGGACGGTCTGACTCGCAAAGAGACAAGGCCGTGGGATAGTCAGGGTACCTGCGTCCGTCTAGTGGCCGCATGAATTTCAACAGGTCCTGTCACAGTTACTAGACACAGGGTCTTTGCATCTAGTATTTGGATGAGTGTCCCCAGTGATGAGGTGTGGAGCTCTCTCACCAGGATCACCCTATGTAATCTGGGCACCATTCCAGGGCTACAAAATCCAAGCCCTTGGGGACAAGGCCCAGCAACTTATCTATTCACAAGAACCCAAGCTGATGCTTAAGTATGCTTCTATCTGATACACTGACATCCGTGATTTCTAAGTCTCATGCAGCTCTTAGAATGAACGGTCTATGACTGTGGGAAGGATTGTAAGCTTTGTCACAGGTGAAAGCAGTCTTGGTGGACTCTGCCCTTGGACACACCACGGATACTCCCTGAGATTAACCTTGAGATAGACTGCGTGGAACCATCCTGGGCCTGGAATTCAGGAAGGGGACCTAGGACTCCACCTGGACTGTTGTGTTTCTAATTGACCCTCAATGGAAGAGGGAGACCGCCCCTTGCACATGAGAGACAGGTAGGGGGAGAGGAGAGAGAGGAGCAGCAGGTTCAGACCAGGCTTGAGAAGAGGATCAGCCAACAGGCTGGACCAGTGTGCAGGCCAGAGACACCTAGGGACCCGTCCTGCGGAACAGATACTGGAAGGTTCACTCTTGTTTCCCTTTAACCTTTTTTCTGTTTTGTGTAAGCTAGTTGTGTTGTGTTATAAAGTTTAATTGTTAAGAAACAAAGCCAACATATGACTTTCTTCAGTAAGAAACTCTTCAGGAATGTAAGCTTCACTCTTTCACTAGATGCAAAGTTAACTCTAAACACCCTCTTTTTAGACTAGCCCTATCCAGCATAATAATACTGTTTCTTATATGACAGGCAAATCCTTCATTCTCTACAACAGACTCCAAACGAATCCCTGCCATTTGGAAAAAGAGCCAAAGCAAGGTGACGTGACCGTGGTTAAAGCTGTTTTACAAACAGAAGTGAGCAAGCATATGGAACTAGTTACTAAGGAGAGGTCATCAGATCAGGGAACACTCACAGCACACAGCGGAGGGAGGGGTCCTGGCTGAAACCGTGCAGGAGAAACCAGCAAGGACCCCAACTCCCCAACAACAGGAGACAACACACTTGTTCTCACGCAGCACAAGCAGGCCTCCTTTCCTTTGGCCACACTCTTGACTTTCCCTCCTAATTAATGCCATTACTTTGCTCTAAAAATGCCCCTTTGTCTCTATTCTTTTGTTTGGACTCACTGACTTTTGTCCTTTCTTGCTGATACTGAAGTCAGACGGAGAAAACAACCTGCATTCTGGGTACTCGGGAACGTCCTTACCTCACTCCCTAGCAGAAGACAGGAGATGCCCTTACCCAAGGCTTGCAGCTAGTCACCAAGATGGCCGGATGCTGGCGTCACTGTGCAGCCTCCAGGTTAGGGACTGCTGGCACGCGTTTCCATGAAGATGTGCATCTCCTCCAATGCACACCCCCTTTCTTTCTTATACCACCCTCCCCACACCACTTTCACCAACAAAAATTCACTGTGCCGATTATGCAAACACCACCCCAGATGTTTAGAGGAAAACAAAGATGTAGTTGAAAAAGTGTACACTTTAGCACCTCCGGTTGGAGACCAGGAGACCTGAAGGGGGCATCCTAGGGAAAGTGGATTCGATGTAGGCCTTGGGGGAGAGGCCCAGGGCTGGGTAGAGGGAACAACCGCATGCTTCTCCAGTCCCATTCCTGTTGAGCCTGCTACCCTGATTTTCCAAACTTGACCTTGCAAGCCAAAGCACACTGTCCACCTGGCCACTCTGACAGGCCGTGGACCTAGACCAGCTGGAGCCACTGTCAAAGGGACCCTCTCCTCCTTCTGCACTTGCATGATCAGAGGACAGAACTGGTGCCATGGTGGCTGCTTTTGCTACCATATGGATAGGCAGAGCTGAGAAAAAAGGCAGCAAAGGGAAGTAGAACAAGATAATGTCAGACTCCAGAGGACAGAGACAACAGGAACGAGAGCTGACCCTGGTCTTTTATTTAATATGAGCCGGCCATTTTAGTATGTATTGAGCTGATCTGGACTGATTACGGCTGTTTGTAACTTGGAGGCAGAAACCCCGTGAGGGTGTTCATGAGACAATGGGAAGGAGGGCAGCCATCTCTGCTGGTGTTGAAGGATCAGAGGTGAGATGGGCAGGTGGAGAGGACAGGGATGAGTGTAAAGCCGAGAGGCTGTTTATAGCTCAGGAGGGACAAGTCACTGGCAGCTTTTACGTAAGGAAGTACAGATGGAAAAGGAGGTGCTCTAGCAGGGTCCCTGTGTGATGGACGGCATAGCAAGATAACTCATGGGATTTTCCTTCCTTCCTTCCTTCCTTCCTTCCTTTCTCTCTTTCTTTCTTATGTATACAGTGTTCTGCACACATGCATGCTAGAAGAGAGCGTCAGATCTCATTATAGATGTTGTGAGCCACCATGTGGTTGCTGGGAATTGAACTCAGGACCTTTGGAAGAGCAGCCAGTGCCCTTAACCTCCGAGCCATCTCCCCAGCCCACATGGGTTTTCCTCTACCCAAAACTTCTGCGTGCAGCATGGGTTTAGAAGGGGTGAGACTGAGAAACAGCCATAGTCAAAGCAGTTAATGACAGGATGGGGGGGATGATGTAGGGGTCCACTGAGAATGGGGGAGGGAGCTGAGGACGGTGTATATGAAGAGCTGGCGCCGTGCTGTTGAGCAGGTGTAAGGAATGCGGGGAGAGGGCAGATGATGTTGAGTCTCTGCAGCTCAGAATGAAAAGGGTGCTCATCCTCCTGGTGGAGGGAGGTGTGGAGCAGTGCTAGGAGAGGAAGCATTTTCCCTGAGACATCCAAAGGAGTGGGGAGAGGGCTTGGACAGGGCTTGAGGTCCTGTCCGACTCTTGAGCTCTCTGGCTCAGAAGCAGGTCAGGGATGCAAATGAAGATTCGAGCACAAAGAAAGCTCATATTACTAAGTAAGCTAAGAAGGTACCTAACACAAAGACGTGCCCACAGCAGAAGTGACCTTGCCTGATGTTCCCTCTCAGCCTGAGCACTATTCATCCGTGACACCCTGCAACTCCTGAAGCCATCAGCAGTGTCCTCTGGCAGTGCTGACACACCTCCTTTGGTGGAGGGGAAGTAGTTTGCCTTGGTAAACTTAATCTATAACTTGCAGAGCCCCCTCCAGAAGGTGGTACAGCTGGGCTGGGGAGCATGGTGGAGGTCATCGCCTTAACCCCACTCTCGGGAAGCTGAGGCAACATGTCAGGCGATGGTTGTTTTAATGCTCTGAGGAGAACAGTTTAGGGGGAAGCAGAAAGCCCGTGAGACAGACAAATGCACTGTCTACGCTGCACCCCAAGCCCCACCGTTGCAGGAAACCAGCCCCACGCCAGGCTCTCTGTGGGATTTGGCTCTGAGAAATCGAATCCCTTTGGCCGGGACAGCTCACCCAGTATTTTACTATCATGGTCATTCCGAAGCGTTCTTCTTCGCATTACATATCTCCATGGATGACACAGCTAAAGCTCTGTACTTGGCTGAGTGCCCGAGGGGACAGGATGGGAAGAATGGCCACTGCCCGACAACCACACAAAAGAGACTTGTTTATATAGGGTTCATGGACGGCCTCTTCCTCCTCCCACAGCTCAACGCACAAACACTGGCTTTGTTCAAATCAAGAAGTTCCTAAACAAACACAGGTTTTACGAAGCTGGTGTCTCCAGAAGCACTCCATTATGCTAAGGCATTTTAATTACCCTCCATTAAAAGGGAAAAAGGCAACTTCTTAAGTTTGCAAATGGTTATCAGAAATGTTCTGGTCAACAACTAAGCAAAAACAGCAACAATGACACAAGTGAAATTATTATTGGGACTATCTGGGTTCTTTATTTTTCTTTAATTGAAAAAAATTAGTTTCTTCTATAGTAACTGTTTTTTTTAATGCATATCATTTTACCAAAATTATATCTATGCTTTCAGAAACCCAGCTAGACAAACCACAGCATGCATTTCCACATATAATTCTAGAGGGTCCATATTGTTTTATAACCCATAATAAATCAGGGATTACTTTTTAAAATTAAATTTAAAAAATTCTAAGTGGCTGGAGAGATGGCTCAGAGGTTAAGAGCACTGTCTTCCAAAGGTCCTGAGTTTGATTCCCAGCAACCACATTGTGGCTCACAACCATCTATAATGGGATCTGATGCCCTCTTCTGGCCTGCAGAGCAATGAATACATAATAATAAATAAATAAATCTTAAATTAAAAAAAATTTATCCACTTTACATTCTGTTTTTGTTTGTTTTGGTTTTTCAAGACAGAGTCTCTCTGTGTTAGGCTTGGCTGTCCTGGACTCGCTTTGTAGACCAGGCTGACCTCGAACTCACAGTGATCTGCCTGTCTCTGCCTCCCGAGTGTGGTGGCGCATGCCTTTAATCACTTCACATTCTGATTGTAGCTCCCTCCCCCATCTCTTGCAGGTCCCACCATCTCTTACTCATCCCCACTCTCCTAGTCCTTAGAAAGGGGGAGCCCTCCTCCCCTATCATCTGATCCCAGCCTATCAAGTCTCATCTGGACTGCCTGCATCCTCTTCCTCTGTGACCTGGCAAGGCCGCCCCACAAGGGGGAAGTGATCTACGAGTGGGTACCAGAGTCCATGTCAGAGATAGCCCCTACTCCCCCCATTATGAGACCCACAGGGAGACTGTGTTGCCTCTTGATGACATCTGAGCAGGAGGTCTAGGTCCCCACCATGCATGGTCCTTGGTTGGTGCATCAGTCTCTGTAGCCCTCTTCCCCCAAATGGATGAAAGTGAGTGAGGTAACCTAGACACAGAAAGACACACATGCTATATACTCACAGTGGATATCAGCCACATAATACAGGATAACCACACTACAATGTTGATATTGTTTTTTACCATTTTTTTCCTGAGGCACTTTGAGACTGGAGGAACAGTGAGACTATTGGGGTCACTAACCCTTCTACTGCCTTGAAAATGTTTACATGTACTTAATTCTATTGCATTAAGAATTTCCCATTAGATCCCCAAGTTGACTTCCTTTTTCTTCCTTAGAGCCAGGTTCAAAGGCAATCTAACTCTCCGAGAGAACCCATGATTTTGTTGACATTAAAAAAAAAATCCTTCTTCATGTTCTTCTTCCAAAGTGGAATGGCTTCAACTATAAGTCTCTGAGCCACAGTTACAAACTCGACCACCCTAAAGCCTCTCTGAGGGGCTGAGGAAATCCATCCTGGTAGTAGACCCTTGTGTTGTATGCACAAGCATCGAGATTTAATCTTCAGTACCATAAGGGGGAAAAAGGTTTCCATTAAATGGATTGAGCTACCTTCCCCTTGCTCTTCTCGCCATAACTAATGACATTCTACTGCTCGCTCTCAGCCTCAGTTTTCCAACCACAAGGCGAACCATTAACGAGCAAGAGGGAATTTTCTAATTTCACCATCTTGGGCAAGGCAAGGCGCAGTAACCACGGGACTCTAGAGTTCCACACCGAGTTGTTTTGTGAATGGTTAATCAAATACAGGAAAAATCAAGAGACACTTCAAAAACACTGGACCCGGGCATGAAGGATTAGGCATCCAGCTGCCCTTCCTGTACTGCATTACTCTGTGTGATTAACTGAGAGAAAGAATAACACAGATTTTATTGAATTATTTCCATTGAAAATCTCAACAAAACATTAATGAAAACCAACGTCTCTTTCCCTAGAGAAAGCTACTTTCTAACGATTCGCATACAAATTTCAGAGATGGCAAGCCTCCAAGCTATTATGTTCAAGACTTTAAATTAATTAGTTCAGAGAGATTATTTTTATCTATGCATCATGGAAGGATTCATAAACTAGGCCAGGAACTCTTCTGCCTGCTGAGTGCTGCACTGGGTGAGGGTACAGGAGCTGAGCAGGAAGTGGAAACAGATTGGGTCTGGGCCACCATTAAGTCTTTAGTTAACAGCAACTACTAATTGTTTTAACCAACATACACAAAACTTCCAAATTAGGAGAGGACAGCATTTGGTTATAGTAGGAATGGCCTCTATTTCCAGCCTCTGCAAGAACTCTGTCTTTACCCCATATGCCTGGGCATGTTTTATTAGAGCTGTAAGCTAACTGGCCTGAGTTTTCACTCTACTCAGTGAATAGCTCAGACCCAACGAAAACGGCTTGCCATGTGAAGACAACACATTCAGCTACTATAATCTACATCAACTGCCATCGAATTGGGGGCTACAAATAGATGGACTGACTCAGTCAGAAGGGACTCTGATGCTCACCACAGACTCCCAGCCAGTGTCGCTGGCTGTTCATCTCTTCCCAGAATATTTCTAAGGATGGTCCAGCATGTACAAGATGGCCTGAGATAGGTATCGTTCACAAAACAGAAGCACCATGGAAACTCAGTGTGCCATTTAGAATATGGTACCATACTTTAGGCTATCATGCAATGGGAAAAGGCTCACATAGAAGCCATGAGAGTTATAAAAATGATGGTAATTGTGGATTCATGGGAGATTATATGGTGACAGCCACAAGCCCCAAAAGACTTACATAATAACCAAAGCAACACACACACACATGCACGCACATAGGCACAGAAATGTAGATGGACCCACATGCACAAGTATTTATTCCACGATGCAACCTTTCATTCTAAAGCATGTGCCACCACCATCATTTGGTAGAGACCAAGCTGAAGAATTGTCAGGTGTTCATGTTAATCTTCCCATATCTGTATCCTAGTGTGTATTTTCCCCCTGGGTATCACATTTTGAAAATCCCTTAGGAAATTAAGTAGATTCTGGAAGTTCACACATGTCAGGGGTCTAGGGCTGCCATCTTTCTTGGCACATAACTAGGGGAAGGGGGTGAAAGAGGGAAGGAGGGAGGAACGGGAAGATAAAAGTGAGGGGATAACAACTGAGATGTAATCTGAACAAATTAAGAAAATAAATTAAAAAGAACTTCTCACCTTTAGAGTGCAGACTGTTTATTGATTTCCTCACTTGGCCCAGTTGACACTGCCCTTGAGCTGTCGCCTCCTGACGCCCACTTCCACTTAGCGTAGCTGCTGACTGTGTGTTCCCTTAGTCATGCTGCTGCCATACTAATACTCTGTCCCCACTGCCAAGTGTTCCTGCGTCACCTACAGCTTCCTTACCCTCTTCCATGTCAACCGGTCAGCATCTATATGTGTCTTGTTCCTAAAGTATACCATGAAGATATTCTCAATGGCGCCCACACTGCTGCCAGTTCAGGCACCCGCCAACAGTGAGCAGACCACCTGTTAAGGCTGATCTGTGCCCAGCTCAGTTCTCCGTGCTTCCTTTAGCATCTTCTGCTGTAAACAGCATGGCTGGCTGGACCAGGCTAGGCAGTCACCTCACCACCATATACTTGGCCCAAACCTCTGTAATTTGAGTCCATCTGGTTTGATAGTTGTTATAAGAGGAGCTTAAAACTTTACAGTTAATTTTTTTCATAGCTATGAAAGAAAGACCATAGCTTGATTTCTTCTGCTGTCATTATTACTCATGTGCCCTGCTTTTTCTCTTTGTGATTTTGTGGTAATAATATTAGTTATTATAAGAATTAAAGCAACATGCAAATATATCCAAACCAGACCTTTTCGGGGGGGGGGGAGTAAAAATATGTTGTATTTGGATGCAATTCACAAAGACTTTCTAAGGACTTTTAGGGACAATAACAAGACAAGATTTAAGATGCCCAATCCCATAAAACTAATAGCTGGTTGACATGCTCCATCAATACATGGCCAGCTGAGTCCTGACAGTTTGGTCTGCACCAGACCACCTAGCCTGCAGCCTGTACCTCACGCTCTGTGCTGTGTTTTCTGTCCATCTCTCACTATCACTGTTCTGGCTTTGTTCTAAGAAAATGTGCAAGGGTGTGGGTCTAGAGGCCTCCCCCAATGTGGAATACGAGGCCCATGACTGATGACTGTGTCTGTCCTTATGGCTTCCTGCTACACAGGTGCAGAGTGAGACAGTGGGAGCACATGCTCACTGGGTGACCTGGCCCTTTCCAGCTAGGGCCAGTGGGCACCTGGCACCCATCACTGTGCCCAATCATCTAAGCTTTTAAGTCTCTCTCTTCCCTCCCACATGACAGTGCCGACCACATTTGCAATCCATTTTCAGGCTAATGATGCTCTTCCTTGCGTTGTCAAACATTCCTTATTCTACCCAGCTCTTCTCATTTTCTGTATCTTTAAAAAAAAATAACCTTTAGGAATAGTTTTAGATTTACTAAGGAATCCCGTGAACAGGAAGATTCCAAGAGTTGGTTAAAACACAACACAGACACATGGGCAGGAGGAATAGTTTAAGACATCACTGTACAAGACAGGGACCATAGTTAATAACAATGTACGTCATACTTGGAAATTGCTGCTAGCATAGATTGTGAATTGAATCTAACTGTGAGAAGCTAAGGGATATGCCGGTCTAATACAATCACTTCACAAGCACCCACATCACAAACAGAACGGCAGGAGTTAGTAAATTTCCCTACTATGAGCAGTTTCTCATGTACTTCTGTATGTAATCTTCCTTACTGTTCACATCTCACACCAACGTGGCACACTGTTACTACACACCTCATACAGATTTCCCCTTAAACATTGAAATTTACCATTTAAGCATGTTTTGGCTTAGGAGTTAAGGGTGCAGGGCAATGGTTGAGGGCCTATCTAGCATGTGGAGGTCCTGTATTAAATCCCAGTGCTGGGAAAGGAACGCGCGTGTGGCTTACTGCCGGAAGTACATCTCACGACTGTGCAGTCATCACCACTGAATCTACAGGGACAAAGTTTGCAAAAACAAAGCTTTCTAGCCATTAAGCAAGAACTTCCCAATTTCCCTACCCCATGCTCCCGTCAATTCCTGCTTTAATTTCTGTCTCTGCATCTGGGCACTCTTGGTACCTGTTATACGTGCAACCATACAGGGTTTTGTCACACTTTGTGACCAGCATAAAGTATGCGAGGCTCCTGTGTTGTCCATAGTCGGCATACTCAGCCGACTTAGAAAGGAACAGGCGTCACATTCCAGGCCCACCGTGGTTCCTGCTTGCTTCTCATTGTCTCTCTGCTTTAGTCAGTCTCAGCCCAGCCAGTTTCTGGTTCCGAGACCTCGCCCTCAAGTCCTTAGCACCTGAGGTCTAGGACTTCTTAGTAGACACCATAAAAACACTAACCAATGGCAGTCCCTGTCCAGAGTCACTTCACCTATCATATTTAGTTTTCATGACAAGCTCATGTGATTCCATTTTATAGAGTGACACAGCTTGGGAAGGTGCCATGACTTTCTTTTTTTTTTTTTTTTTTTTTTTTTTTTTGGTTTTTCGAGACAGGGTTTCTCTGTGTAGTCTTGGCTGTCCTACACTCGCTTTGTAGTCCAGGCTGGCCTCGAACTCACAGCGATCCGCCTGCCTCTGCCTCCCGAGTGCTGGGATTAAAGGCGTACGCCACCACGCCCGGCCCGGTGCCATGACTTTCAAAGGGATCTGAGTTGCCACAAGGCAGTCTGGGAATTAGAACCTCTGCAGCTCCAAACATTCTGCGGTGCCTCTCAGTTCCTGCCAGTGCTGGCTCTCCTTTCATAGGGTTGCTGTTACTCCTAACACACCCACAAACACACACATTTATCCGCTGAACTACAGCTGTGGCTATTTACTCACGGACTCTCTCCACTGCAGTGTTTGCCTGTTTGGGCCTCTGAGCTGTGGCTGAATTTGGAGGCTCCTGTTCCCTTATCTACTGACCACTAGGCTCAGGAGGCTCCTGCCCCCTTACCTACTGACCACTAGGCTCAGGAGGCTCCTGTCCCCCCACCTACTGACCACCTAGGCCCGGGAGCCCCTGCTTCTTGCTCTGGGTGGCCCGAGACTACCCCTTCCCCTCTTTCCTTCATCATACATCACTAAGGAGCTAGTTTTCAGTTTCAACTTGACTTCAGCTAGTCTTCTCACTCAATGCCTTAGTTAAACATGATTAACTCAAGACAGCTCAGGCATCTTTACTATTCCACTAACATTTCACTCTGTTGGAAGGTTGGAAGTATAGAGCAACTCAATGTCCAAGCCACCATATTCCTGTGCTTTTGGTTAACAGTTCATAGTTGGGAGATGCCACTACTGCTACAAGAGCAGCACGTGTGTCAGTGTGTCCTCTGCTCACTTCAGAAGTCCTCTCTGTCCTCAGTCGGACACAGTAAGCACAGGGGTGTGGGTGCTGTCATCTGGCTGTGCACAGGGAACTGCTGGCATTTTAGGTGTTGGGTGCAAAAGGCATTTTCAGCGAAAGGCAAAGAGCTGATGGCTGCGGTCGGGAGGAGGCAGGCGCCTAGGGTGGCAAGCTCCTCGGAAAAGCATGCAAATCCCAGCACACAGATGCCTTTGGTGGGTCGCACCACGTGGCTGGGCTTCAGTGTCTCATCTTCCATCGGTGCTTCGGGGCGAACAGGTGATCGGATGTGTGCGTGCGGATGTGTTTAGCATGTGTGCTGTTGTAACCAGCTACTTTGGAGGACAGGTGCTCTTATAAACTCTTCACTGGGAGGCAGGAAGCTCCCACAGAGGTTGTCAGGACCCTGAATTGATGTGACGAGATCTCTGATTTACAGTCCCCTTCACTGTAAGGCAGAGCTAGATGGTGTGAGGTGGGAGCAGCTGCTGTAGGGGCTGGCAACAGACTGTGCGGGGGTGGGGGGGTGGGGGGTGTAGCTGTGTCAGAGAGAGGCGGGGGAACTGCGCACACTAGGTGTCCCATGCGCAGACAACCAACTTGAGGGTGATGTCAGAAAACACATCCAAATGTAAATTCTAAAACCCCATGGCCTGCTGCGTCTATCCAACAGCAGGAAAATGGCTTGGGAAATTATAGTTCATGATAGACTGCAACACTTATAAAGGCCATTCTCAAATATGCCACTTTGGCTTTCAGGCACACAGGACGCTCTGTGTGTGTGTGTATAACTGCACCCCCTGAGCTTGGCTTGCAGTCTGACTGCCTCTGGCTGGTGGAGAGAAAGCTGAGGTTGCTGCCATCCTTCCAGGAAGAGTATTTAACAGCCAGTCTGTAATTTGCAGCACGTCTCCTGCAGCTGCAGCGATTCAGATGGCCTGACCTCTGGAACGCAGGAGACACTACGGTGAGCAGAGCCCCCTGCTGGCCAGAGTCAGGAATGCAGTGAGTGAGGCCTGCCAGGTTTCTTAAGGGCTGTGCTCCTGGAGCAAAAGCTGGCAGTGGCAACGTGGGATGTGAGCACAATTCTGCATTTAGGCACACGGAGCCCAAGGACCCACAGCAGAGCCGGGTTGAGCCAAGTCAGAGCTAGTAGGCCCCTGGGGTGAAAACACGCAACAGCTGGCCTCCCTCCCTGTGGCTCTCAGGGGTGGGGTGTGTGTGAGCCTCTCCAGCTGCCCAGCTCTCCAGCTCCCAGTGGTGTCACCATCCATGCCCTTCCAGATGGGGTGCAGGGAGGTTTTGGTATGGACTCTGGGGACAGGTGGCTGAGGTCCTTCCTGAGCCGGGTAACACTGGCAAACTATCACGTGATTTTGTTTCCTCAAAGGGGAGAAAGGGGAGTCACAGTAGCAAGAACGCCACCAATCAGTGGAATCCAAGGTAAAAAGCTCTTACTGTGGAGCCTTGTACAGGCCACTTCCATAGCTGTTTCATTCTTCTCACATCCCTTAGCTCCTCCAAAGAGGGGGTGGGGGAGGTGAGGAGGGTGTGTGTGTGTGTGTGTGTGTGTGTGTGTGTGTGTGTGTGTGTGTGTGTGTATGGGGGCTTTGCTTCTATACTAAATGAGTCACAGCATCACTAAGGGTCTGCCTAGTCAGGTGGCTGCTTCCATCTGACTAGACTCCAGCGGACTGACTGTAGCACCATTTACAAAATGGAATATTTGCTGAGGGCTTGGGACACCCTATCGAACAGCCTAACAGTGCTAAGTGCCCATCACATCGGACCCTGTGGTGGAGAAGGTTAGAATCCTAGAGGTCACTGAATGGGGCTTAAGTTTCAAAGTGAGATGCAGGGTGGCGTTTACTGTCTTCACCCAATAATGCAGAAGAATGACCACACAGAACCTACTGTTTGCTTCATCACTAAGTTATACTTAGAGCAGTACAGTTAGGTGCAGGAAACGCCCAGTAGCTCCTCATGGAGAGGCTGGCAGGAGTGCTGTGGGGAGGGCAGTGGGGAGAGCAGCGGGGAGGGCAGCAGGGAGGGCAACGGGGAGGGCAGCAGGGAGGGCAGTGGGGAGGGCAGCGGGGAGAGCAAATAGTCATCATAAGGGAGAGAGGGAAGGCTTGCGGCTACCAGGCCACTGCAAGGGGGAGGTCCACAAGCTGCAAGGGTCACAGCGGAGGGGACAGTGAAATGCCTTGGAGCAAGAGTGTGTCCTCAAAGGCCAGACATGATTCTGTGGAGCTTTGCTAGTGCTCCCCCTGGCACTGGGTGCAATGTGAAGGCAAGAGTCAAGGCGCTGGCAAACACTCCCACAAGGACTGGGAAGAGGCCCCAGCTCTCTGCATCTCAGCCCAAGCTCCCCACGAGGAAATGGAAGCACTGCTTCTCGGGGTGGTTGTGAGGATTAAAAGCAAGGATGAACCGGATGTGCTGGCATATGCCTGTAATCCTAGCACTGGGGGTAGATGAGTACCGAGGCAGGGGGATGGTGTGTTTGAGGCTAGCCTGTGAAACGTTGAGAGTTCTGAGCCCGACTGGACTCCACAGAGAGAACTTGTCTCAACAAAAGAAAAGAAAAGAAAACAAAATGAAACTCAGGAGAAGAGGAGGCAGCACGACATTGGCACATGGCCACTGCTCAGCAAACAGTAGCTATGTTTTGAAGGGATCAAATCGTGCAGGTGGTTTATTGCTTTAAAGTTCGCTTTCAGGTTGTTTTTCTGGGTATTGGGTGTCTCTTACCATTAGTCTTGGATATTTAACAGGACATATTCTGCTCTAAAAGGAGCAAACAAACTAGCCGAGGCAGCAGCCCTGGGTAAACATGGGTAGAATCTGAACCTTGCCAGGCAGCGCACACTTAAAGAGCGGGCGCTGGGATGTGAGCGGGGCACCAGAGCTCTGCCTCAGGCCCTCAGGAGAGCAAGAGCATTGCAAGGGGGTAGCTTTGGTAAGTGTCACACAGGGAATGAACTCGATTCTTGACAGAGCAGTTAGAAGTAAGGGAATACGGAAAATGTATTGCTGAACTTGGGAGTGCTAAGGAAAGCCAGTGCTCTGCCGTCCCCCCCCCCCCTTCCCGTGAAGGAGACTTCTCTGGAGCAGATGGGTGTGACAAGTGTCCAGCTGCCTAGGCTTGCCAGGGGCTTGGACAACGACATAGTCCTTACTCTCTCTGTCTCTCCTATCTCTAGGATGTTCTGGGCTTATTTTTTTTTACAAAAAGGACACAATCCGATCAAAATTTCTTGCATGTCATTAGAAGTTCACACGTACATGAGGTTTTCTATACTTCATCAGTTCAAACACACATTGATACACCGAGCAAACTTCCCACAGTCAGCCGGAGACTTCATTTGCATGCCCCCCACTTCCCTTCATTTGAGAGGTGCCTTGAACAATTAAAGCCATCAATCCTGAGATAACAAGGTTAGCCTTTGCAGACAGCAGACTGATAAAGAGAGGACCCAAACAGGGTCTGGCATTTGTCCTGGCACTGAACCCATCCCCGGGAAACAGGCAACTCCAATTATTTACCCTCAAGAGGAAGAGAGACATATTTAGCAGAAACTTGTGGATCTAAACCTTCCCTTTGGAATACCCAACCATGTGTGTTTATGGCCGGACCCCACATCACCCCTCAGTACACCCACTCACCCAATCAAACGGAAGCTTCTTCTCCCATCATCCTTCCTCACTCACTCCTGGCTCCCTAGCATCTTCCTCCGTCTTTGTTCCGTGCTTCCCGCTAGGTTTTCATCTTCCTGCATTAACCCTTGTTATCTTCTGTCCAGGGCTGTACACAGCCTTGGTCTCAAGATCCCACATAAAGTGTCTACGTCAGGTGGGCTTATTCTAGGGAGGAGAGCACAGCCTCCATCCCTCTATCCCTCCACCCCTCCACCCCTCCACCCCTCCACCCCTCCACTACCTTTTAAGGTACAAATATGAGTGCTTCTTGAGCCACGAGCCCTGATCACAATGATGATATTGAAGATGGCAGGTCTCAGCCACGGCTCAGGTTTGATTCTTTCCATATCGTAGCTGATGAGCTTCAGAGGTAACGAGTCCTTTGCCAAGGTCACACAGTTTCCACGCTCGTCTCCTCTTAGAGATAGAACTGTACCAGAGCAGGGATGACAGAGGGGCTGCCGGCCCGGGGTCCCCTCAGAGGCTGGAGATCGGATGGCTCGTGCGCGCCGTGTGAGGGGGGTTAGCGGGGCTGTGACTATGCTCCTCAGGGCTGTGCACGGAGCTCATGAGGGCGGAGGGGGGGCACAGCAGCCCCTTCATGTTGTGCTCACACCCTGCTGAACACCAGCCTCAGCCACAGGACCATGTGATGCCTGTCCAGTCTCTCTGCCCATCTGGTTCCTGTCTGTGGCCACCTGTATCCTTTTTTGGGCAGGTAAATACCATTCGCCCATTCTGTTTCATCTGATCCCTCCAGTAAGGTGGACACTCTTTCTCACTCTCGAGTTCATGTCACCTTCTGCTGTTACTTCACTCGGTTTCTGACATTCTGATACGGTCTCCGCGCTGCACTGTGACCCTCCGTAAGCTTGGCTCAGGGTCTACTTGGTTCCTAGCTGGTACCTGGAATGGTGCCCAGCACCCGGAAGGCATTTAGCCGAAGTATGCAGAAAACGGATTGAATTGACATGGAGTTGGCTCAGTTTATAAGTAAACATAGTTTGAAAATTCACCTCCATTTTCTATGGCATACTGGCTTAAGAGCATCTACTAGGCAATGGAAGAATTCCGGTCTGGGTACCTCACAGTCTAACTGGAAACTTGGAACCACGGTCGTGTTTCTGAGAACAGCACCACACTTTACTATAAGAGAGTTAGAATTCCAACCCGGATGCAAACCCACAAGAGAACGGTGCATTCAGATAGAAACTGGTGAGGGATGAGTGAGTTCACTTCCTGTGAGGTACAGCATCTCCTGCCTTTGGGGATGATAAGCTTTGCAGTGGTTCCCAGCCTTCCTAAAGCTGCAAACCCTTAATACAGCTTCTCATGTCGTGGTGACCCCCAACCAAATTATTTTTGTTGCTACATCATAAACTGTAATTTTACTACTACTATGAATCATAATGTAAATATCTGGTAAGTATATGGTCTTGGGGTACCCCTGTGAAGGGTCGAGAACCCACAGGTTAAGAACTGCTGCTCCCTATATTAATGGAGACCATTGCTGTTAGCATATACATCTCATTTCAAAGCCTGCCTATTCCTGTCCTGGGAAATATTTTCCAGTAGGCCTGTGGCTAAACTCTCATATTATTTCAGGATCAGCTCTGGTAGAAATTTATTGAAAGACAAATTCAAGAGATTCACTGTCTTTTCCAAAGGAAACAAAAAGGCTATAGCTAGAAGGAAGCATGGTCCTTTGAGCACACAGAGCAGTCTAAGACCCAGAGGCTTCAACAACATCCAATTGCGTAGTCCTCCGCTGAGGCAACAGCGTGAAGGAAAGGCCCGAGTCCCAAGCACATCAAACAGGAACAGGGTGAGGCAGCGACATGCATAGGCTTGGGGGACCCCATAAAAGCCTCTAGAAGTGTCCTAGGCTTGGGGGACTCCATCAGAGCCCCCAGTAGTGTCCCAGGCTTGGGGGATCCCATCAGAGCCACCAGGAGTGTCCTAGGTTTGGGGGATCCCATCAGAGCCTCCAGGAGTGTCCCAGGCTTGGGGGACCCCATCAGAGCCTCCAGGGGTGTCCCAGGCTTGGGGGATCCCATCAGAGCCTCCAGGAGTGTCCCAGACTTGGGGGACCCCATCAGAGCCTCCAGGGGTGTCCCAGGCTTGGGGGATCTCATCAGAGCCTCCAGGAGTGTCCCAGGCTTGGGGGATCCCATCAGAGCCTCCAGGGGTGTCCCAGGCTTGGGGGACCCCATCAGAGCCTCCAGGAGTGTCCCAGGCTTGGGGGATCCCATCAGAGCCTCCAGGGGTGTCCCAGGCTTGGGGGATCCCATCAGAGCCTCCAGGAGTGTCCCAGGATTGGGGGACCCCATCAGAGCCCCCAGGAGTGTCCCAGGCTTGGGGGATCCCATCAGAGCCTCCAGGAGTGTCCCAGGCTTGGGGGACCCCATCAGAGCCTCCAGGAGTGTCCCAGGCTTGGGGGACCCCATCAGAGCCTCCAGGGGTGTCCCAGGCTTGGGGGACCCCATCAGAGCCTCCAGGGGTGTCCCAGGCTTGGGGGATCCCATCAGAGCCTCCAGGAGTGTCCCAGGATTGGGGGACCCCATCAGAGCCCCCAGGAGTGTCCCAGGCTTGGGGGATCCCATCAGAGCCTCCAGGAGTGTCCCAGGCTTGGGGGACCCCATCAGAGCCTCCAGGGGTGTCCCAGGCTTGGGGGACCCCATCAGAGCCTCCAGGAGTGTCCGAGGCTTGGGGGACCCCATCAGAGCCTCCAGGAGTGTCCGAGGCTTGGGGGACCCCATCAGAGCCTCCAGGAGTGTCCCAGGCTTGGGGGACCCCATCAGAGCCTCCAGGAGTGTCCCAGGCTTGGGGGACCCCATCAGAGCCTCCAGGGGTGTCCCAGGCTTGGGGGACCCCATCAGAGCCTCCAGGAGTGTCCGAGGCTTGGGGGACCCCATCAGAGCCTCTAGGAGTGTCCCAGGCTTGGGGGACCCCATCAGAGCCTCCAGGAGTGTCCCAAGATTAAAAGGAAGCAGTGAAGGGTGCCACACAGGAAACTGCTCCATTCTGATCTATGTTTTCAGACACAAGAATCACAGGGGAGGGAGGAGAAAGACAGCAAGTGAAGGCTCTTGCAGTGGTGCAGGCTAAAGAGCCCAGGGCCCGCGGCACTGTGGGCAGTGCCGGAGGCCTGGAAAGAAGCAATGGGTTTCAGATTTTTATTTTTTTTTATTTTATGTTTTTAATTCTAAAAATAAATTTATTTTATGTGTATGAGTGTTTTGCCTGTGTATGTATGTACACCATGTGTGTGCAGTGCCCATGGAGATCAGAGAGAGAGCGCGATCCCCTGGAACGGGAATGGTGTGTGGGAAGAGAATGTGGGAGCTGGCTCTTAACTGCTGACAAATCTCTCCAGCCCCCCAATGCCCCTTTTGAGGGCAGGTCCTGGTTAGCCCAGGCTGACCTTGAACTTGCTATGTAGCTGAAGATGACCTTAAATTCCTGATTCTCCTGCCCCTACCTCCCAAGTACTGGGATTACAAGCAAGTGCTCTCATACTTAGTCTGACATACATATATTTTAACATTGGTATCAATTGGATTTGATGATAAGAACTTAGAAGTAAGGAGGAGGAGGAGGAAGAGGAAGGAATCGGGGGTGAGTTCTGGGCAGATAGTGGTATTGTTTATAGATGGGAAAATATGAGTACAAGGAACCAACAGATTGGCTCTAGAAACACAGCCACGTGAGGCTAGAAACAGAATCAGCAGCAGACATGGCACTCCAAGGTATCCAGCACTGAGAAGGCATGGCTGCCATTACTAGTATCATTGTCCCTATTACTATGAACCCCAGAGAGTTATCAGGACCAAGAGAAGCACAGCAGAACGGCGATCCATTTGTATTAGGTCTGGTTTGCTTACACTGTAAGTATCAAACACATTGATTGGTACACTGGTTCGAATGCCATGAACTACAGGTTGACACTGACTGATGTGACATTGGTTCTGATGGCTCTCTCTGTAACTCCCTGGAAGCCTGCTTTGGAATAATGCTGTCACAGAACTGTCACTGACGGTTTCTGTTCTTCCAGAGCAAAGAGCTTGAACTCATAATAAACGCGTGGCTTATCAGTGTACATAGCAGCGTTCCTAATAGAGTGCTTACTGTCTGGTTGTTACTTCTGCCTTAGATGGATGCACTGACTGTGGAAGAAAAGCCTCTTTAGCCACCTCAGACACAGTGTCATCTTAAGTGAGCAAAGCTTATTTTGATTTTTTTCCCCCTGAGCGCTTGACTTTTGCTGGGCAGTGTTCTCACACCTCTTTACTGCTCTCTACTGTTCAAGACAAGGCAGCAGCCAGCTCAGCAGGGAGGAGCAGAAGCTTTATGGTCTCCGGCTCTGCTTCATCCAAATTCATTTCAGGGAGATACACATGACAGACGTAGCTAACATAATCCACATGGGGAAACACATACTTTAAAAAACCACATTGCGGAGGCTTTCCTGTGGGCATAACTTACAGTACCATCCCTTGCTCTCTCGTTGGGGCCATTTTAATTGGGTTCCAAGGAGAACTACTGGGTCTCTTACTTTCCTGTGATGGCAGTTGACAATGGCACAGTTCAGCTTACACAGAGTATGTGTCTTCAGCCTGCAACCAGGACAGTGCCAGACAAGTCTTCAGAGGCAAACGAATAAAGGGACAGACATGTATGATAAGGACAGCCGAGCCACCAAGCCAAACGCAAGTGTTTCAGCCACTTCCTCTCTCATCGCCAACACTACGGACTTGGTGTCCATGGAGGACACATTCAAAGCTGCCTCACTGCAGTGACCTGTGCTGAGCAGCGTCTGGGACTCTTCTTTCTGCTATGTGTGAAGGCGAGAAGCCACATTGACTTTACTCAGTGAGCACTCAACTCAAATCCCAGTATTTAAACTAAGGCGTTTCAATAACAAGTATTGTCTAGACAACTGCTAGGGGTTTTTTTGTTTTTTGTTTTCGTGTGTGTGTGTGTGTGTGTGTGTGTGTGTGTGTGTGTGTGTGTGTGTGAGCCAAAAGGTCAACTTCTTTGATCCCATCAATAAGATGTCAGTCTTAATGTTTAGAATTCATGTTCCTATATTTAAGACTAGAGACCCATTCAGATGATGAAAACGGCAGCCTTTGCTGACCAAGGAAGCTAGTCACAAACGGCAAGTGTTCTCGTTATCTGGGGCTCAGCCTCTTAAACTGTGAGTTGTAGGCCCATGTGGGGCCTGCAACTGAAGTGTGGGTTGTAAGAAAGCTGGAGACAGCAAAAAGGATTCTGAATGTGCAAGAAGCAAAAACTAATTCAATATCCAATGTATCGCTCTAGGGTGTTTCTGACAGTGCTTGACAGTGTTGCATTTTTAAGCAGCTTCATTGCAGCGTTGGTTCCAGATAAACAACGCCCACAGTTACTACATATGCCTTCTCACAATGCCAGGAAAGAAAGCATGGGTGAACAGTAGGCAGTCACAAAAGCAAGTCTTACTCATGTCATAGTCTGCTTCCCAAACAGGAAGTCAGTGATGCCACTGAGCCCAGTAGAGGAATTAACCCAAAGGTATTTTGTGTCAGATATGTTCATGTTGAAACAAAAAGAAGGAACATATAACAATACTAAAACCACTTCTAACAAGTTGGGGAATTTGAATACAGGCCCATCTTTAAAAGTAACATTTTCTACTGCTCCATAAGACATCTTCAATACCAGGTCAAGAAACCACCACAGATAAAGGCGTTCTGTGAATGCTGCTCTGAAAACTGAAAACACCAATTGCTCTTATAATTCTTTATCAGGGAAACAAACAAACAAACAAACAAACAAACAAATGCCCCAAGGTAATTGACCCTGAATCAAAACACTTCCCAGTGGGAATGCGCTTGGAAAAAGCTCATAAAGTTTCTCTGAGGCCAGGGTCCTTTGGGGGGGGGGGGGTGGGAGGAGAAGTGTGCACCGCCTAAAGGTGGCTGACATGTGACAGGATGAACGTCAAATAGTTTATAACACAGGATACATGAGCAAAACACGTAGTTCTTGCTGAGTCAGAGAGGGGCGCACACAGTCATGGGCAGCGCTTAGCCCCAGGGTCTGAGTATTTAGCTTTGATTCCTTTGGGTTTTGTGGGCTCTCTTCAATTTCCTCAAACAGCTGTAAACCAGCTGGGTTTTGTACCTTTCCCAATGATGGAGACAGGGGGGAATGATTCTGCTTCCCTGTGTCTGTGGACAAGCATCAAACCTTCTGAGGCCCTTAAGCTGATTTCTGTAGCCTAGAGCACAGTTCTTATAACTAAGCAGAAAGCAATAAAGAGTTTTGAGCAAGACACAGAACTTTATTTAAACACAGAACTATGCATTTCATTGGGACTCATACAACTAAGTCTCAGACAGTCTATGCTTTCCAGTTTCTCTTGGTCTTAGCATTGACCGTGACACATTTATTTAATACTGTCTGACTGTGTGACCATGCCCTGGTAAAGGGTGACTGTTGAGGAGCGGCCCCGGCTCTGGAAAGCTGGGCAAAGCATTCAGCATGTGTTAGTGAAAACATACGAGCATACTCGGCATTCTTCAGAGGGTCTGCAGAGGGCCCTTGCCAGTGTAGTCAAGTCTTTTTGCTTATTTCCAATAAATATTTCTTTCATTTGGCACAGAGCTTCGAGTCATGTTTTATTAATTAGCCTTGAGTTTCAGCTTAGATACTAAAATAGAAGCCTTTCAAGTTCCTCGGGGTCCCGTTGCATTCTCAGCTGCATGCCTAATACCACCTTGGGGACGTTGGGAAGCTGAGCACTGATATTGTAGGGGTGTCTAGTGCCATACAAAAAGATTCGTCTTACAAAAAATATATGTTTTATTAAGAAATCAACCCCTAAAGGTGTTTGAAAAACTTCCTTTAGAAGATTGCAAAATGCCGGATGCAATTTTTTTGTTGTTGCTCATTAAAGAATTTAGCTTAGAAACACAAATACTGGATATTTACAGTTTTAGAAGAGTTGCTGTCTGTAACTCTGGGTCAAAGACAGCAGTTTAGGGTCCAGTTAGGCCTCAAAATGTTTTTTCCAAATATGTAACAGATGATACACTGTGATGTTGGTTTTTTTCCATCCATTCTACAAAGAGGCCCTCAACACACCAGAGAACATCCTCAGATAAGGAAAACAACCAGGAAAGCTGGCGCGACTCAAAACGGTGCAGAAATTGCCAAGAAATAACTTCTCCTATGTCACCAAGGGGGCAGAGTGACAGGCCGTTCTATCTGCTCTTGTTCTGGCTCTCCTGACAGGGGTGGACGGGTGGAGAGAGACACAGCCAGTTAGATCTTGTTCTTTCCGCCTCTCTTGAGTTTGGTAGACACCAGGGGCTGCAAGTGTATGCACTCTTGTGTTTGACACCCTCCAGTCCTCCCCTTTGCCTGGTGACTAGAAAAGAGAATCCTATCAGCTTTCCTTCAAGCTGTTGATCATGTGTAAGGCTTCAGACTTTTTTTTTTTAAACTTCCTGCTTTAGCCGGGTGTGGTGGCGCACGCCTTTAATCCCAGCACTCGGGAGGCAGAGGCAGACTGATCGTTGTGAGTTCGAGGCCAGCTGGTCTACAAAGCGAGTCCAGGACAGCCAAGGCTACACAGAGAAACCCTGTCTCAAAAAACCAAAAACAAAAAACAAAAAACTTCCTGCTTTGGGTATCGGAGAGAATCTTACTGTGCAAACGCATAGCTGACAACGGAGAGTCAAGTTCAAGGCCTATGCTATTTATCTAAGAGGTGGGGGGCTCTGCATCCTCAGCGGCTACAGTGCCCTGCATGCTGTGGGGGTGCACACGCCCTCCCCTATCCCACAAGATGAAGCTCTACCAAGATGCACCGAGAAAAACACCTAACTTAAAACAAAGTTTCTAGACCACAAGGAAGAATTTGTGCCGAGAAGAGAAAACAAAAGTCTAAACCACAGAAAATGTTGCATGAGCCGTTTTTAACGCATCTAGTGGCCATTTCCTGTAAGGAAACCCACCTACTACTCTGTGAGAAGGCACAGTTCTGGACATGACGTTTTGTGGCTTTCTATCCGAAAACAGGTATAGCTGGAGAGGACTTTGAAATGCGTGACGCTGTTCTGTCCCCTCCCCACTCGTTGAGGTTGGCATTTTTGGAACGCAGTTGCGCACACTCTGACTGTTGGTGGATCTTTCCACATTCCATTTTCCTATCCTTTCCTTGGAATCTCTAGGGACAGCTTCCTACCTAATTTCTCTTTAAACAGGGTTTATAGGAAGGTGAGCTCCCGAAGAAGAGCGCGGCTACCATGCTCATATACCTGCAAAGGCTAGAGTAATTGAGAAGCATGTCACTTGCTCCGAGGTGAGAAGCAGTACTTCACGATGCCGGGAGAGACAGAGAAGCATCCCTTCCGCTGAGGGGACAGCAAGAGAGAAATCACAGCTGGGGCTGGGCGGCTCCTAAGACCCAGCTAAGGTACAGTAGAGGAAGATCCAGGTTGGAGGCCTTGCGGAGAGCAGGGAGTGAGATGTCACCATATGACAAGTACCAGAGATGAACCGTGCCAATGCTGTCCCCTCTTTCACAGAGGACCTCCACTCACTGTATGGAAGAAGACAGGAAGAAGAGAGAAGGCAGCAGGCACGCCCTTCGCTTGGACCGCAGCAGGCGGTGCTGGGAAACGGAACACGCCTTAGCTCAGGCAGTGCTCAAAGCTTCGGTGATATCGGCAGGGGTGGGGGTTGGACACATAAATGCTGGGTTGAAATGTTACTGTATTCTAAGTGTGGCTAGACAGTTGTGGCCTTGTTCAGATCCTCACCGCAGGTGAAAGGAAAGAACCAGAACCACTGAGCAGCCATAGTGAGGGATGGAGCAGTGTGCTCTGCAGTTTTCCCTCCCTGCTTTCACCTCCATGCTTGCCTTGGGAACAGAGAAAAGGTTAGAGATCGGAGGACAGACTGCAGGAGAATGGCTGCACGTGTTCCTCAGATTTCTGAGCACTTAAAAAAAAAAATCAGAAAAAGCAAACCAGGCTTCATATACTGTTTTTTGTTGTTGTTGTTGTTTTTGTTTTTTAATAGACTAGCTTCCTCCTAAAGTGCAGTATAACCTTGAAGTAGAGGTTTCGTTCTCAGAAGGGTTCCAGAGCATTCTCTCTCTCTCTCTCTCTCTCTCTCTCTCTCTCTCTCTCTCTCTCCCTTTCTCTCTCCTTCCCTTTGATTTTTATTTCTTGAAGACAGGGTCTCACTATGTACCTCTGCCTATCCTGGAACTCACTATGTAGACCAGGCTAGACTCAAACTCACAGAGATCCCCCTGCCTCTGCCATTTTAATGCTGGTGTTAAAGGCGTGCGCCACCATGCCCTGCCTGCTTTTCTTTTTCTTTCTTTCTTTTTTTAACTTAAAAATATGTATTTATTTTAGTGTACATGAGTAATCTGTCTTCACCCACATGCAGAAGAGGGCATCAGATCCCATTCAGATGGCTGGGAGCCACCATGTGGTTGGTGGGAATCGAACTCAGGACCTCTGAAAGAGCAGCCAGTGCTCTTAACCACTGAGCCATCTCTTCAGCACCCAGGGCTACTTTTCTTGATTGTAAAGCTGCTTAGTGTTGCTTTGTGCCACATGAAAACAGTGGCTCTGAATAAAGGTGGCCACTGATTTGCTTGGTTTGACTTATTGGTTTCTAACTCGACAATGGTGCAAAAGAACGAGACTGATTCAGTAGACATTATAGTTGTTTTGGCCCATTTTGGGTGCTAGGCACACAGTGCACTCTTGTGTAATGCTGGGCAGTGGCAGCAAAGGCAGCTGCCAGGCAGCCATGCGACCATGAAGGCTCTACGAGCTGCAGGAGATGACACGGGCTCCCTGTATCCAATGCAGTTCCACTGTTTGGGTTCTCCTCATATAACACAGGCTGTTCATCTTAGATGCATTTTCAAATGAAGGCCTTTTCAATTTACGGGCTGTAACCTGCTATATAGTGCAGGGCACCTGTGCCTCACACGTTTCATTTCTAGGAGTCACAATAATCTTGGGAGGACCTTAGCAGCATTCGCAATTTATATGAAAAACTGAAGCTTCAGAGAAGCCGACTTAGTGGCTCTGGTTAATTGCTAAACACAGGAGAAATGTACCTATTGGTTTGCTAAGTGGTGAACAGAGGGCAACTGAGCATAATTTGAGTTTTGCCTTTATCCACACTACAATTTCCTGTATAATATATATATCATGTATGACACACTACCATATATCATATTATATAATATATTAGAACTGTTCTCATTCATGATTTTGTTAGCTTCAAATTCGATGTGGAAAGTGGATGAAATCACCACCGCATCTTTCAGACGTGCCTCTTGGAGAACGCAGGAAGTCCTGCTCAGACCAATCTGCTCTTTTGCTAGACATCATTTTATGATGTGATCTGGCAATACATTTTTATGCATGTTCTTTATGTAACATTTAAAATGGTTTTCTTTTCAATATGTCCGATGACTTTGTTCTTTGCCGGCCTCATTCCTCTGTTGGGTGATGATGACATCTGCCCTCATGTTGGACTGACTCTCTCCTCCCTTACTGCTTCCTCCAGGTATCTCCAAGCTGCCCCCTCCCCCCACCCCACCGCCACTCCACCCCCCCCAACCCCCCACCCCCCGCTTCAGGTTCCACATTCTAGCCTCAGCTCCTGACTCTCTCTCTCTCACCCCTCAGCCTCTGCCCCCTTCCTCTCATCCCTGCTGCATGTCTGAGCAGGCTGGAGATGGCCTATCATTCATCCTGATGCTCTCGGATAATGTGCGGCAGCGTCATATGGGCAGCAGTTAAAGTCAGAGGTAAATCTAACATGCACATTTATTAGCCTCTTACAAGATGTGCAGAAGCAGGGTCAGAAGAAAGAGGCAGCGTACGTGACTCAGTGGCTCGGGAGGGATGGACTGACCCTGGTAAGGAAGCTGTCTTCTTACATGAGAGTTTAATTGCACACATGTGTTTAATGAGACAAATGTGCCACACAAGTCTGTAAGCCCTGAACGCCATCAGTATCACCCTGCCCAGTGCATTTTGATTAGCCTTGTTTCTGTTGCAGTGAGCATTAACTTGCCACTGCACACTACCAGCGTGCTGCCCCTGAGTGGCCCTGCTGAGCCATTTAGAGTTAATTGTCTTATTGAAGGCTTTTCATATGGTTGTCCCACTTGCGTGTTGCACACGAGTCCAGATAAGGTGGAAAGGCGAGGCTGCCCACAAGTTCACGGATAGAAATAACTTTATTCCCATTTTAAGATGCTAAAAGTGAGGCAGAGATGAAGTATAGAAGCATAGTTAAGTTCTATGGGAGAGTCACATAGACTATAAAGTTCAACTAGGGTGTTTCAAGTCAAACAATGATGCTAAATGTATAATCTCCCATATAGAACAAAATTCCCCTTTTTATTTTTGGTTGTAAGCCTAGCCTGTGATGGGTAAGCCATTTCTCCATCCCCCAAACTCCCCCTTTAGCAGGACTATCTCCGTCCACCCTAACCATGCCCATGTTGCTTATCCCTGTTGTCAAGTGTATTTTAGAACGAATGGCAAAATAGTTTTAGAATGGATGACGAGGGTTATGAAGCATCTTGGATTAGCGCTCTCTAGAGAAACAGAACTGACTGAGCTTCCTTTGCCCACCAGCCACGAGAAGCTGTGGCCCAGAATGAAGGTGGATCCCCCACATAAAAAAATGCCAATCAAGGGTGGGTCTCCCCACTCCAAATGATTCAGTCGAGAACACTCTCTCATAGGTGTATCCACTTGCATGGTTTTAGTTAATTCCAGGTTAGAGTTAGGTAGAATTGCCACAAACATCTTCTTTTTTTTTTTTTCCAGAGCTGAGGACCAAACCCAGGGCCTTACGCTTGCTAGGCAAGTGCTCTACCACTGAGCTAAATCCCCAACCCCTCCACAAACATCTAAAGGACTGATCCCCCCATCAGAGAGAATATGGAATCTTGAAGAAAGCATCCATTGTTGTAGCTCTTCAGCATTAGTTTCATGGTCACTTATTTTTTTAAAAAAGGATTTATTTGTTTTTATTTCATGTGCATTGGTGTTTTGCCTCCATGTATGTCTGTGTCAGAGTGCCAGATCCTCTGGAACTGGAGTTACAGACAATTGTGAGCTGCCCCGTGGGTGCTGGGAGTTGAACCCAGGTTCTCTGGACAGAAAGCCAGTGCTCTTAATTGCTGGGCCATCTCTCCAGCCCCATTCAGTTCTGTTGGTGCTGAGGGGGAGGGCAGGTAAATCTAGGTAGACACGCGGGAACCTTGAGCATCCTGGGCTGCTGTGCACAGCATCAGGTGGGCTGAGAGGGAGTAGACAGCAGGAACCTGGGTAGGGCTTGGGAGGGGGCTGCAGTGGGCGACGCTGGAGGGCTCCTGGGTCAGAAGCACTGAGCCGACCTGCAGGAAAGCCTGTTCCCAGGGACCCAGGAGTCCTGGGAGCTGAGTGCTTGGTGCCATTGGGCTCCAGGAGAGATCTGCTCACGAAGAGGGTAAGGGTCCCACCTGAAGCTCTCTGAGGGCACCGTGTCACTCCATCCTAATGCCCGTGGGTCCCTAAGGCTAGTACGGCTACTCCTCCTACTTAGAGATAAGGAAACAAACAGCAGCTAAGTAAGCTGTCAAGCTTTCAAGTTTCAAGGATGCTAAAAAGGCAGATGTCCCAGAACTTCCGACTTCCAAATTTCCATTCTTGCCCTTCTACTGTAGGAGGAAGGACTAGAACGGGAAGGGAGTGTCCCTGCCAGCGAGAGGACCAGGGTGAAGACAGGTCACTGAGCCTGGAAGGACGACGGGGAAATACATGTTCTGATTATGGGCTTCCGGTGAGGGACGAGGCTGGGGTGATGAGATGACCCAGAGACAGACTGCAGCCTAGAGCGCCCCCTAGAGTCTTATCTCAGTAAAACAGCCTCTAGCGATTTCTCCACCACCAAGCAAGGGGAAATACCTTTAATGCTATAAAGAGCATTGACTATGGAACCCAGGCAGGGCCATAGCGGGCCAAGGCGGGACACTGTGCAGGTAGAAAGCCATTCTGCTAGTAAAATCTTGAACCCTGATTGTCCTATCTTCCAAAACTTCTCCCAAAGCTATCTCAAATTCTTTTGGAATGAGGTGGGGTATAAACCTAAAACACGCACAAGTCTGTATCATTTCCTGTAGGCAGACTTTAAAAGTCTGTTTTCATTAACTAGATGCTGTACTTATATGCTGTGACCGAGTTGTTTGCATGCTTTCCGTGGCTCTGTGTGAAGCGTAAATAGGAGCAGCTCCATGTTTGGCCTCCAGAGTGTAGAGGCTTCATGTAATTTTTTACATGTGCTGTCTCTCTCCTCCAAATGACTAGTCTAAAAGATGAAAGGAGCAGCATGGCAAGCCACTGGCACATACAGAGCCTGTCTGTGGTGAAAACAAATGCCAGGGGAAAGTTGACAGCATCACTGCACTTCCACCCCAAGCTCCCAAACTATGATGAGAAAACCAGCCATGGGCAGATACTTTCTCCCTGAGCTGAGATTTTGCCCTCAGGAAAAAAGAGCTGGAGATAGAGGCAGTATGGAAGATTAGAGGCCAAACAAATGATAGAGTTGAGGTGTGTGTGTGGGGGGGGGGGGGGAAGCCCTGGAGTGCAGGCCTTAACGGCAGTACCATAGAGAACAGAGGTGCCTTACCTAACCCTAAGGCATTCTCCATAACAGGGACCATGACCAAACTGAGGGGGTTCTCTGCATCTTCCCTTCTTTTCTGTTCTGAAAACCCTGGTTTCTCCGGCACTGTCTACTGCCTCTGAGCAGTCGGAAAGGATGAACAACAGCAGTCTCAGTGCCAGAGAGCTGGCCCTTCCTCCTGGCTCTCCAGCACTCAGTCAAGGCCACTGCTTCAGGGTCCTTCTCTGTCAAAGTGGAGGGCAGACTGAAGCCACAGTGTTCCAGAGTCACACAGCACCTGGCCCACTGCACCCAGGGGCCACCTTTTAGAGACCAGAAGCCCACACCAGACGCCACGTGTTCCTTTGTCTTCAGGGCATGGGTAGGGGCTGCGCTTGGATTCCAGAGCGCTTGGTTTTGTCCGCCCTGCTCTCCATATTGAGCCATGTGGAAGAAGTCCTGTTGCCTGTGAGATGTCAGGGACGTGCGGCTGACAGCTTTCTGCTGTCCCTGTTTACAATATGAAGGAACTAATGCAGAATGGCGGGAAGGAATGCTTACACTCATATAATACTGTGAAATGTATTCATCATCATCAAAAAACTGCACGTGTCCCACTGGGAGAAGGACACTGCCACGCTCCTTCCCAGAGCAGTTAATTTATCTGCGAATGGCAACTCCCGAAGAGAACACACACTGCTGGCACAGAACAAGCTCTGAGTTTCCTGTATCTCCTCCTCTTCTACAAGTGGCTGCTGAAGAGCAAGGACAGACCTGTGTCTGTTTGACCAGGAGTCAGATCATGTCTGCTCCATGTAAAGTAGTGAGGGAAATAGACTCTACAGATCACTTGTCATGGTGCCAAGATGAAATCACTCCCGCACCCCCACTCCCCGGCCACTGAACCCCCAACTCCTGTCTTTGGACATCTAGTCTCTAGCTTCTGGCAGTGTCTTGGGAGGTTCTGAACCCTTTAGAAGGTGGGGCCAGGTGGTGAAAGGGTGTTGCTGGGGGCAGGCCCTGAAGGTCCCGGGGCAGGGCAGGCCTGCTTCTTGGTCCCCCGCCTCTGCTGCCTTGTACTCTCCTGCCATGACAAACAGAACCCCAGCTGCCCACCTTCCCCGCCACGATGGACTGTCTCCCGGCAAACCTTGAGCCCAAATAAATCTTTCTCTCTTGTTATTTCTTGTCAGGCATCTGACCAGAGGGTTGAGGAAAGGAACCAAAACACACCATCAAAGCTGCCAGTCTCCTCTCACAGTGCTCTGTGGAGAGCTGCTATGTACTCAAGCACTATTTGTTTTTTATGACATAATACCTCTCAAAATCCTCAAAGAGAGAGAGAGAGAGAGAGAGAGAGAGAGAGAGAGAGAGAGAGAGAGAGAGAGAGAGAACACGCTGGAGACGTTGCAGGCAGGCGGACCCTTGTGGACCACTGACCTTCTACCACATTCTCCCCATGCGCTCAGGGGCTGCCCATTCCCTCTTGTATGTGAGGCGCTGAACACATGGAACTCCGCTGGCTCTAGAGCCACATAAAGCCAGGGGGGACACTACACAAAAAGCACTGAGCTGGTGACTGCAGTCCTGGGGCTGTTCGAGTCGCCCTTTCCCTGCAGGCCCAAACCTAGTTTAACAGATCACAAGGCACAAACCAAAGCTCAACTGGACGGTGAGAGCACACACTACTGCATTCTTAAGCCCAGTCAGAGAAGCACAAGCCTTGCTTGAAATCCCAAGTGCGGTGGGAGACAGAGGGACCCTCAGGATTGTGTTGACATCCCAAGCCTCTCTAACCATCAGGGCCTACTGTCTCCTGGCTGCAACAGGACTCAGAGAGACAGCGAGGCAGCATGCAGCGTTCAGCATGCAGATTCCCGAGCCACAGTAGAACCCCACCCCTGCTTCCTGTGCAGTGCACATGGACACACACTAGAGTCATTTCCCCCTTTAAAAATGTTCTTTACGTGGTTCGTCCAGCTTTCACGACATCCCTGGTTCTGCGTCCCAGCATCTTTACATACCATCTCAAAAGGTCCACACTCCCATGGCCAGAACCTTCCCTCCCCTTTGAGAAATGGAGAGGACCATTTTGATTTTGGGATGGGCAGCTGTAGGGGTTTATAGGCTTGAGGTGAGAAGACAAAGAAGAACACGAAACCGCCCATCACATCTCAGAAAAGCAGGGCTGCACTGTTTGTGACTGTCCGGCCTCACAGCCGTGCATGTGTGGTCTGCGGCCAGGGCTCCTCCCAGTCCAGAAACATCTCCATGGGCAGAAGCAAGGTCAGCCAGAGAGAGGGAACAGGGAAGATTGCACTGCAGGCCTCCACTGAAACTACTCACCGAAGCCCAAGCTAGTCTCAAAACCTACGCTGAGCGCTCGAATATGCTCAGAATGGCAGTGTCAGGCAGCTTGCGAGTGTTCAACTTTCATCGTGTTCTGGGGTCATGCACAACTTCCCACAGGCCACAGACTAGGTTTGGTTCCAGGAAAGTTGACCTGCTAGCCCCCAAGCCCAGGGTCCCTCCCTGAGCTGTAGGCTGGAATCCTCAGGATTGTACGAGCTGATCCCTCCCGCGGGGCCCCTGTCTGTGTGCGGTGAGCTGTTATTGTTGGCTCCATGTGTAACGTTTGAAAGGAGCTGCAGGCCGCTTTCCTCTCCCTCGGCTATCCAAAGCGAGGCCCTCTAGAGTGGATCAAGGGCTTAAAAGAGCTCTTGGGAAAACACAGGTGGCCTCAGCCACTAAGGCTTTCAGTCGTAGGAATGAGAGGCACAAGAAGCCTTTAGTGTGGGTTCCTCATCCTCCCCAGAGGCAGGTTCAGAAAGAGAGTCCTGCTTGTGGGCAGCCCACGTCAGAGTGGAACCAGGGTATGGGGGTGGTCTGCTGTGGATGTGGCAGGCAAGCACTGGTCCAGCCTTTGGAGACTTGGAAATGGCTTTTCATTTGCTCCTTAGGACTATAAAAACATCCAAAGGGACAACATAGCTGGGTGTGGTATCACTCCAGCACTCAGCAAGCTAAGGTAGGAAGATTGGGAGTTCAAGACCATCCTGGGGTACCAAGGAAGGTCCTGTCTCAAAAGGCCAAAGTAGAAGGGCCTGGAGAAAGAAGGCCCTTTGCCTTCCTGGGAACAGACCCTGGGCACTAAGAACTTTAAAAGCATGTGTGTGGCATATCCACTCAGCGTATATGGGTGAGTGAGCGGGTCTTCCACCCATATTCTGGGTGCTCAGTCTCCCAGTCACCATTAGATGACCAAGAACGATGCCTGAGAGCAGGATGCTCGCCTCCGGCAAGGCTCGCCTTGTCCTAAGCATGAGCAGTGCTCAGAGATCACCTTCTCATCAGACTGCAGGGTGTGATTTTTGCTCCTCTTGCATAAAGAAAACACCAGTGAGAGGAGACAGCAAATCTGAAGGGATTGTGGGTGATATCTACATGAACGGGGACATTATTTTTGTTTGTGTTCTCACTTGAAAATGTTGTGAAAACAAATAAAATGAATATGGTTCATACTGAACAGCTGATGTGTGTCTTACCATAAGAAAACAGTTTTCACTCTGGATTCTGGAGTGAGTGTATGCATGCCTGTGTGTGTGTGTGCGCGCACGCGTGTGTGTGCACTCATGCGTATGTGTGCACACGCATGCATTTTTGTGTGTGTGCTTGTGTGTATACACCATGCTATAAAGTATGACGGGCCATGCTTCCGGGCCAGCTTTTGTTAAATGTAGTGTTGTGCCCTAGTCACAAGGAAGACAGGCCAGGCCAGCGGGTCACTGTGATCCTTGTCACATACCCAGCTTTACTCCTACTCTCTCTTGTGTACTGCAGCTGGACTACTTCTGAGCTTTCTTCTTTCTGAGGCATTTGCATGAGCTATTTCCAGAACATTCTATCCCCATCCTGCTAACTCCTTCTTACCTACTGGGCTCAGCGTGGGCGTCCCTTCCCCCAGGAAGCCTCCCATGGGTTTTAGCTTTTTGGAATTTTGAACTCCACTGAACCTACGGAAAAAGTCTTAACCACAGTTTGTACTTCTCCTACATGCATTAGACAAAACAACTGTAGGTTTAATGGTGAGGCTACCCTACTGTATGTCCTGGATTTTGATCCTCCTGGAAAAGGCAGGAGAGGGGCCAGGGCTGTTCCCAGAACCACACACACTGATGGTCTTCAGGGAGTGAAAACAAAACAAAAAAAAAGCAAAAGGCCTACTTTTCAGATCGGCACACTTGGATGTCAGCAGAGTAAACTGCCCTTGTCTCTCTGCACAGCACGCCTCCTGTCTGTAGACAGTTCTGGATGAGAAAGTTAGCTACATGCTTCATCTGGGCCACCAGGCCTGCTGCTGCTCAATCTGCTGTCCACCTGTGCACATCAAAGACTCCAGAAGAAATGTTCTGAGGAGCTTGACATTTAGATGATGGGGAGGCCCTGCGGCAATACCACAGTGGTGTTTTCTCACCCGTATCCCCACACACACAGCAGGAGGCACGAGGTACACAAAGACATCTTCCCATTTCATGTCACTGTTATCTAAATATGGAAGTCTCCATGCCATAGTCGTGCCCACTTGATTTCCAGGTTTATATTCGGGCCATTCTCGGGCAAGCTATGACATTCTGAAGTCACCTGAGCAGTCCGGTCAGGAGTCTCAGAAAGTGTCGAAGAGGATGGCCACCTTGTTCTCTTGGAGCTCTCCTGGATTGCTCGGAACTGTGAGAGGAAGTCTGGGAATACTGGGTGGCTAGCCCAGTCAGGAGCTCACCTATGTGTGTGTTCCTCAGAGCTGCCTGGGGCTGCCTGGTTCTATACCTGTGGCCCACATCCTCCAGCACGATGCACTGAACGTAGAGCACACGGCACACACGTGTCCAAGTGTCCCTGGCAGATAGGGACACCCAGCCCTTGAGGCTATGTGCTTTTATAGGTGGCACATGAGGCAGTAGAGAGCCCACGGGGATCCCAGACACCAGGAAGGCTTACAGGCAGTCCTGTGACAGCATATAGCTGAGCTCTGTCAGAGTCCCTGAATTTTTCTCCCAATATCTAAATACAAAGATGATTTCACACAGGAACAAAGATTTCTAATGTCTCTTGAATAATCTCATCTTGTAGCTCTGGCCTCAAATTCCAACCTGGCCTCTGACTGGGATGGCAATTGCTCCTTTACAGGTTGATCTTACTATCTCTGTTTTGCACTTACGTTGCCGGTGTGACTAGCAGCCCTGTGAGTCACCCCGGATCCACTGGGGCATGGGTTAGCAATCTAGCCACACGGTGGGCAGAGGAGCAAGGTGAGTGCCTATCTGAGTCCTGAGCATACAGCACCTCAGCACCCAGAGTCTGGGCCTGGCACTTGCTCTGGCCATCTGCAGCCTTTGAGCCATTCATATGTTTCTGGAGCTTGGCACGGTAGTGTGCACTTGGAACCCCAATCCTGGAAAAACAGAGGCAGGAGGCCAGTCTGGGCTCCGTGGCGAGACTATCTCACAAATCAAAACACCCATATGGTTGGCTGATAATGCTCCTTGAGCACTAAAACAAACAAAACTGTATGCATCACTGACCCAATTGACAAGCGCAATGCTGTGTCGGGCCACTAACCCTGAGATTTAGTCAAGTTGTACACAGGAGGCAGGAAAACTGGATGCCCTGTGTCTGAAGAGGCAGAGTTGCTCCCTGAGCTGCAAGGCTGAAGACTCTTAAAAAGTCAAGTACATGAATGCTAGAAAGAGCCAGGCCATGGTGGCGCACTCCTTTAATCCCAGCACTCAGGAGGCAGAGGCAGAAGGACTGCTGTGAGGCCAACCTAGTCTACAAAGCAAGTCCAGGATGGCCAAGGCTGCACAGAGAAACCCTGTCTCGAAGAAAAAAAAAATCTGTCCTTCAAGGCATGCCAGGCAGAAAAGCTGTGCTGCTTTCTGCCAGTGCCCAGTATCTGGTTAGATTGCTCCTCCAGTTCCAAGTACATCATATATGCTTGCAACACACACACACACACACACACACACACACACACACACACACACACACACATTTGCAACTCGTAGCTCTGAGTGTGCTCTGCTCTCTGGTATCTCTGTGCCTTGCTCACCTAGAAAACTATTCATTTCTCAAGCCTCCTCACCTGAGATGGTCCCGCTGACTGTAAGGGGGAGGGGCGGTCCAAGCTTCCAGAGCATTTGCTGGCCCCTTAAAGGCAGGTTGGTGCTCCCCAGTGCTTTGCACTCGATCAGTTCACAGTTGGGAGTCTAATGTCTATTTTATATGTATTTATATTGTATTTGTATTGTATGAATGCATTCTGCGATGCCCCTAAAGTTCTAAGGAAAGGTTTGAAGTGGGACTGAAAGTTGCGAGGTGCATTTGGCTGGGAGAGACAGCCTGCTGCAGCCTACAGGCGGGACAGGGCCTCTCTCAAAGTTAAATGACCTTCTGCATGGATAATTTGAAAAATGAACACACTTCTAGGAAGGGCACGAGCAGCTCTCAACCCGGGGGGATTCTCATTAGCAGGAAGTAAACAAGAAGCACGGGCTTATTTTAGAAAATAAAGAGTTTGCAGTAACTGTCTGAAATGGCCCTGGTTCCTAACTATCATTGTGCCTTTCAAAATGAATGCTCCAGGAGGCCTGCCTTCTAATCAGCAAGCGCTTGGCAGAGCTGGCTATAAAAAGAAGCAGTACTTAGGTGTCCACTCCTCAGCTACAGAAGGAAACTGAATAACAACATACACACGCCATGTGGCCAGTGAGGGAGACCTTTGGGGTTTGGAGCAGAATAGCTCTTATCCTGAGCGGTCCAATGCGCTGGGCATCCGGCAACCCAAGACTACAAGACTGGAGAGTGTGCAGTGGAGACACAAACAAGTGTTGCAGGGAAACCAGAGTGAGATGCTGGGGACCAGTGTATGCTGAGCAGGGAAACTGGAGGGTAATTATCTACCCACCCACTGTCCCTGTCATCAGAGCGCATCCTATAACTATCATTTAAATGCTAGCTGCCAAATGTCATTTACAGAATTTAATCCCTGACACTATGTAAGTTACACTGCTTTCTGATGCCTCTTGACAGACGAGAAGAATCTTGCAGAGGGCAACTTGGGGCAGGGCACATGGTTAAGCGGGAAGGAGCCTGCCAGAATGGGACAGAGGAACCAAAGAAGGGCCGGATGGTACATAGCAGGGCTCAACATTCGCATGTAAGGTTGGAGGAAGCATCCTGGAAAATTTCCAGGGTAATGCCCTCAGGTCGAGCCTCTGAGGACCAGCCACGTAGCACTGAAAGGGAGGAGCAGACTATCAGGGAACCTGCTCCCAGCTGGGGGAGTATTCTGAGGCTAAGCACCTCCTTCCCTGACCAGCAGACATAGTCTTGAGCAAGATGGGGATTTTTTCCTCCCATCTAAGGCAACACAGGTTGAAGATATCTGCAAATTCCGTACTTTTCCAAATTTCTACGGGGGATGAACATGGGTTGCCCGCAACTGCTGCTATCTTGATGGGAAAGCCCCTGGCTGGTTTGCTGGAGGTCAAGCATCTGTCCCCACACCACAAGAACCCAAACCTTGGCCAACTTCATCTCCACAGTCACTGAGTCTTTCCAAGAGAGATATTCGTGATGTGGCCTCCTCCTCATTCATGAAACAGCAGGGCAGGATTACAAAATATACCTTCACCAGTCCCTTCTAGTAGGAAAGGTGATTCGTTTTCTTATTTGTATCTACACCCCAACACCCTTTGTTTCCATCAAGGCTAAGGTATTAGACAATAAATAAAACTTTCAAGCAGAAATCCATGCTCCTATGCTCCCAGAGAGCTTATGTGTGCACGTCACAGGGATGGAGCAAACCTTCCAGCTGTGATCACAGAAACTTCCAGGTTGTGCTGAGATCGTCCGCGTGGTGTGTTCTCACAAGTGTCAAGGGCACTGTTCACCTCGGGAACATTCTGCTAGCCACCTCACAGACACAGCACTCTACCTTACACTCCACATGAAGAGAAGGAGCCCGACTTCTGCCTGCAGTTGGCAGAACTCCCCATCCCCGTCTATTCTCCAGTGCTCCGCTGCCTCATACCACAGCTGGCCTGGGCATCACCAGGCCTTGCCTGACACATCCTGTGCCTTGTCCTTCGCACACCTGTCACCCTAGGCTCCTGTCATTCCTCATCACTTCTGCTCTCAATTTGTTTCCAAACACAGCCATCTGGCTCTGTTTGCCAAGGTCCAGGTACCCAAATCTCTGTTCCTCCTGGGATTCATGTCTCCCAGTAGCCCCCTCACTCCCAGTTTCTCTGATATACTTTGTATTTTCATTCTCCACTCAGACGCAAACTTCCTTCTATCTTACTTGCACAATGGTTGCTCCCATTGCGTTCATGTCTGTTAGCTCCTCTCTAGGTGTTGTCCCCCAAAACTTGGCTAAGCATTCAAGCCCAGCATGTCTGTAGACGTGTCTTGTTGCCCATCCCCTCTCTCGGCACCCTTCATTATTTTGGGAAAAAATGTCTTGTATGAGCATATATCTCCACTAGCTGACATCTCTGTCCCCTCTCTCTTGCCTACCTCACCCAGGGTGCTTACACAGCTACACTGCCCTTCCAACACTATCCAGTGTCTTCAACTTTGCACAGTGCCCCTGTTGTTTGCTAGACACTAGGGAGAACAAATGGCTTGGCCTAGCAACATTCTCGATTGTTCTTTCGGCTGTTCCTTCTCTCCCTGCCCCTTGTCCTTTCGTACCCTCTCCACCGTGATGTATGGGGAAGAGCCAGGGGGAAGGAGCAAGGCTGGCATTCCATGTGGACTGCACTGCTCTGCCTGGCCCTGTGGCTCTGGTCTTGGAGTCTAAGTAAGGAGGCTTCGGCAGCAGAGTGTAGTAGGAGACTCGGCCACCATTTCCACTGAACTCCTTTGCGTTTTGGAAACACACCAAACCACCATGTGGCCCATAGTATGTTCCCTTTGGACTGTGGCTCTGTCCTCCCCCTCACCTGTCATCAGCCACAAACGGCTGGAAGCTTCTCCTCTTCGGAAAATACCATTTCCTTCCAGCACTGGCTCTGAAAGCGACAGATTTCATTGCTGTCAGCCGCGCATTCCTCATTGCATGAACTTTCTCCCAGGGACCTTAAGAAGATCCGAGTCCAGTCTTTCCTAAGGGTGTGTCCGAAGTTCTCAGAGGAACTGCATGAACAAAGGAGTTGATGGCTGCACAACTGAGGGAGGCCCTGGTTGCATAAATTAACTAACTGCAGAGTCCTTGCTAGTAAAGTGAGCAGGGAGTGTCCTGAAGAAATCACGGCATGCAGAGATTTCCACAGGTACCCTGCAGGACAGGTGCGCTGCTAGATACTGGGATCCGAAAAGTGCAATGTCTTCCTCAAGGCTTCACAGCCGATGGTGGCTCTGCCTGAGTCCATACAATTGAGACTTAATGCTGACCTTCCATGTAATCTTTTGACTAGATATAAACCACGCCCCTCCATTTCTACAAGCTGAAGGGTCCCAACCCGTGTGTTGTTTCCAACAGTGCGTCTGGCTTCACTTCTGAGCTTTGCTAGGGACATTTCTGGTCATTGTGAGAGAATCCTGATGGAAGAGGGACTTGTCCCCTCTCACGGTTTATAGAGACTTAGGTTCACCATGGGGCAGCACGGCAGCTCAGCTTCACGGAGGTGGGAGGGTGGGATGGAAGCTGAAAGACCAGACTGGAAACAGAGTCAGGCTACAAACACTCAGCAGCTCCCAGTGGCCCATTCTGACACCCACGCTGCACAAAACAAAACAAAAAACAAAAAACAAAAATCAAAACAAAACAAAAAAACCTCACCAAACAGCGCTACTAGCTGAGGATCAGATGTACACACACACACACACACACACACACACACCACATACGCACGCAGCATGGGCACTAACACATAACATGACAATTCAAAGCCTTTTTTATTTTTCTATTTTCACTAATTAATTAATTTGTTCACTTTACCTCCCTATCAAAGCCCCCTCCCTCCTCTCCTCCCGGCCTCACCTTCCCACACCTGCCAGAGTCTCATCAAGACTAAGCACATCCTCTTCGACAAGGCAGCTGAGCTAGAGGAAAGTGACAAAGGCAGGCAACAGAGTCCATGTCAGAGACGGTCCCTGCTCCAATTGCTAGAGGACCAAGAAGCTCAAGCTGCCCATCAGCTGCATATGTGTAGGGGGTCTAGGTCCGGCCCAATGGAAGCCATCTTTCTTAAGGAGTGAGGCCAGTAACGGCACACACACTTGGGGGACACAGGGCGCCTAGCTATGTACACGCCTTGCGCCTTTCCCAGTGAGGCCAGCATTCCCCTGGCCTCTGGCCGACAGGACCTCATTTCTCACTGTGTTGGGGCTGGTTGATAGCTCGGAGCCTATCAGCTTCTAGTCCACGGCTTATGTTCAATTCCTCCCATGGCTCAGGCTGGAGATGATCTTCCCCAGCCTCGTATCTCCCCCTGTGCCCACAGCCTCCACTGTGGTTAGGAGCTCCCAAAAGTCTTTTTTTTTTTTTAAATTAATTTATTCTTGTTACATCTCAGTGGTTATCCCATCCCTTGTATCCTCCCATTCTTCCCTCCCTCCCATTTTCCCCTTATTCCCCTCCCCTATGACTGTTCCTGAGGGGGATTACCTCCCCCTGTATATGTTCATAGGGTATCAAGTCTCTTCTTGGTAACCTGCTGTCCTTCCTCTGAGTGCCACCAGGTCTCCCCCTCCAGGGGACATGGTCAAAGGTGAGGCACCAGAGTATGTGAGAAAGTCATATCCCACTCTCCACTCTACTGTGGAGAATGTTCTGACCATTGGCTAGATCTGGGTAGGGGTTTAAAGTTTTACGGCCTGTATTGTCCTTGGCTGGTGCCTTAGTTTGAGGGGGACCCCTGGGCCCAAATCTGCCTATCATAATGTTCTACTTGTAGGTTTCTAGGACCCTCTGGATCCTTCTACTTTGCCATTCTCCCATGCTTCTCTCATCTAGTCTTACTCTTGCTTGGCTAAGTTGATATTTTAGAGGGTTCTTCCTCAATTATTATCTTGCTCGGGTCTCCAGGAGAATATATTTGACACATTTTTGCAGCCTTTGCAGTGTCTTGGTGTTTATACCCGACAGTTAACTTTAGAGTTTCTTGAAATGTATAGTTGCTTTCTTTGGGCTACTTAAGAGTCATTCTCTATATACCAGTTTGGGGTCTAGTACCACTTTCTATGATGTCACAGAGTTGCATCCAATTAGAAGATGGCCTCTAATACAGACGATGGCTTTTGTACAACAGCAGAGACGCTGACAGTGACAAGAACAGTTTGGCGCAAATAGGTCTGCACGTTCAGACGCAGACACCCTGACTTCTGCTGAGTGTCAAGGCTGCCTGGGGAGTCCAGCTGCTCCTCAAACTACAGCAAGGAGGACAGAACATTCTTGGCGGGAATCCTTGTCCTTGTGGGCAAGCTGCCTTTAAACTAGACCTCCCAGTACCTGGCAAAGAATGCTGGATTCACTAGATGCTCAGTAAACATCTTCTAGCGGACTATTGATTAAACGAGGGAACAAGCAAGAGAACAAAGAGACAGCATGGAAACAACATATTGGCGGCCCAGGCTCGGCCCTGGCTCCCAAGCACAGCTTTAGCTCTCTGTGCTTGGTTTCCATGGTGTGGGATGCAGCCCTTCCCACACGTGTTTTTATGCTCTGCAGACTCCCCTCCATCACAAACACAGCAGGGGGGAGTCTAGGCAGCCACATCCTTAGAAAAATGAACATTTACAACTTTTGCACCTCTTTTGTTCCAAGAATAATTAATGTCATAAGGCATTACTAAGAACCCTTGCAAAATGCCGTCAAGAAATGAAGATTGCTCCAGCACATCATGGAAAAACACTTGCCAAGCGCCGGCGAAGGCTGATTTCATTCTTTACATTTGGCCTCCGTTTCCCCCGTGAAAAACAAGCAGAAAGACAGCAGAGTGCTGCCTGCCAATGTGCAGAGAAATTGTTACTATTCTGTGTCTGTTTCAATAAGGATATTGTTACCCGGCTGTGTTTACAGTAAAACCTCCATCTGAAATCTCCGCACACCTTATGGATTTCACTCCATCTTAGCTTTCCCCCCAAACGCAGTCACTGAGGCTCCATTCCCCATAGAGGGGAATTGCTCCAGCCCTCCACAGCTGCAGAGGCTTATGTCCTGAGAGATTTTTCAATGTTACAATTCATGCTTCCAATCAAAACAGTGCCACAGTTGACATGATTTAGTGACAAGAAGGACTTGATTAGGGTCCAGCACATTACCAAGCAAATATTAAACGACAGGGGATTTTTAATATGCAATAGTTGCTCTGTTTGCAACAAAAATAAGCCAGAAACAATTTCCTGTTCTAGGTCTGTGTGAAATGGAAGCTTGTTTTTATGCGGCTGTTGTGTGCTGCGAACATCTTGGGGAAGCAGGCTGCCCTGAGGAGAGGGGCTGGCACCGTACTTAGCTCCATCCTCGCTTCAGACAGAAACCAGGTGTCCCTCCAAAGGGTGACGATGACACCTATCTAAGAGGTCAAGCTGGAACCTGCCTCCCTTGACACTCCAAACTTCTTTCTCGGGGTTCTAAGTTTAGCCCACACTAAGTTGCCAGGGCCAACCTGTGGCTGGAAATTTAATTCTTTGATGCTTTTAAAACACTGGTTTTTTTTCTTTTCTACAAATATAAATAAACACATTTAGATTTAGAGCCTGAAATGAACACTGATTTGAGGGACATAAAAAATAATTTTGGAAAGAATTTGCATATTATCTGTAGAGAAAAAGTGACTTTCTTTGCTGTGGTTTGAAAAGAGTTCATCTTTCATGCCCAGAAATGTAGCAAAAACCCCAAAACCAGCCACCCAACCAACAACTAACCAACCAACCAACCAAACAAACAACTAACCAACCAACCAAACAAACAAAAAAAACCCCAGCAAACCCAAACAACATCAAAGGCTAATAAAAAGACCAGCAGAAGTCAACAGATCATAAACAGCGTTCAGGACTGGATATGGTTTTGACACAGACAAAAGGCCTAGCCCTGTTCTCATGAGTCACTCCATAGCAAGAGCTCCAAACCATAGAGAGGAGCACCCTGAACGGCCCACGCTACGATGTGCAGGAGTGTGGGCACATGTGTGACTGGGAAAGGCTGCGGACACTCTGTTAATGTGTGTGGAATAGTGGGTAGGCTGCCTCTGTGCTGTGCCCTGCAGTCCCAGAAGCACCCAGGGCTTCTCATTTGGTTGGGAGGGCACACACAGGCTTTTTGATGCAGTCTTTTGAAAATGAGTTTGGAGCAAAAAGTCCTTCTTTCTCTCTTTCATTCCTCTGTCCACAAAGAGTAAATCCATCTCTCTCTCTCTCTCTCTCTCTCTCTCTCTCTCTCTCTCTCTCTCTCTCTCTCTTTCCATTTCTCTCTCTGACTTGATTCAGCTTTTCAGATGTGCCTTTCTGGCACTGCTCACAAGACTACTCTAGCCAATTGAGAAAAAAATGCGTCTGCATTTATGGAGCTAATTGGCATCTTATTAATTTTTTTCTCAGATTCTCTTCTGCCGCTACTTTCTTTTTTTAAGGAGAGAAAGCTAATGAAAACCATGTTTGTGTTCTCAAAGGCACACTGGAAAGTCATTACTCCAAGGCCTAGCACACTCCACAAGGGAAAGGAAAGTTGTCTTATTTATGACAGGAAGGGCTACGCTGGACCAAACTGCGCCACACGCACACAGGAACAGAGCTGCAGAGCTGCAGAACCCCTCTCCAATCCGGAGGGTGACACCACCACCAGAGAAAGGACACAGTCAATGACAAAAAAAAAAAAAATCCACGTAGGAAGGACCATCGCTTCTTCACACCAGCCTTACTGAACCTCCCCACTGGTATTGTTGCATCAAACCATTGGTGTTGACATTTATCCAGTGTTGGCCCGTAAATATGGCTGTGCTATGTTCATAACCTTAACTTTCCCTTAGACATGCATTTTACTATAGAGTCACGCCCCCTTTTTTGTCAATAAGTACTGGAACTGCTTAAGTAGCTCCTTTCAATAGAGAATGTCCACTGTGTCCTTGTATACAGTTAGCCCTGCCTTCTTGAAAAGTCAAGTCCAACCCCAGGGAGGGCATTTCTCTTTCTACCATCCTATTCAGCTGCTTCTTACAATTTTCATTCTTTTCTATAGACAACAGAAGTCACTTAGTTCTTGTGTGCAAAAAGCTATTTGGGAGCCAGTCAGCACTTTTTCCTCTAGACCACTCACAAGGACTCCATAGAATTCTCATTAATATTATGTGGGATCTTGGCAGTAATACCATAGTCTTTAGTATTGAAGTTGTGGCTCCCAAGAACAACATTTGCCTCAGCAAATGTCGACAACCTTAGCCCACCCTCCATGTGCTAAGGGCATAGGTTTGAGAGCAGGCCCTAGATTGCATAGCTTCTTTTTATTTCTAAGAATATATTTCTTTGGGCCAGCGAGATGGTTCAGCAGGAAAAGGTGCTCACCACCAAGCCTGGCAAGCTGAGTTTGATCCCTGGAACCCACCTGATGGAAAGGGAGGACCAACTTCACAAAGTTGTCCACTGACCTCGCAACATGCATATGTGTACCTACACATGTGTGCACACATACAAGGAAAATAAATGTAACACTAATAAAAAGAATATACTTCTTCTCCTAATAAAATATAATAAGGTAACCCAAAAACTAACACATTGGAACTGGACAACACAAACAGAAGAAAAAAGTGCCCAAGAGAAAGCACAAGAATCAGAGACGCACTCATCCACGCACCCAGGAATCCCATAAAAACGCTAATCTGAAAGTCAAAATATACACACACAGAAGACCTGGCGCGGACCCATACAGGTCCTGGGCATGCTATCTCACTGTGAGTTCATATGATCTTTGACAGCGTTGATTTAGAGGTGTTCTCCATGCCCTCTGGTTCGTAAACTCATTCCATTTCCTCTTCCATGGGGTACCCTGAGCCCCAAAGGGAGATATTTGATAGAGAAATCCCATTTAGGGCTGAGGGTTCTGAGGTCTCTCAAAGAATCTATTTCTTTATGCTCCTCCAAACCTTCTCATGTTTACTACTGTAGAAAGGACATAATTGCTTGAATTCTATGTAAGGGAGCCTTTTTATATCCCTTCTGTTTTAGTAATAAATAAAAAGGTTAAACTCACAAATATCTGGGATCCTGAAGTTACATATGGAGATGTGACATCAGAGATCCAATTAGGAGTTAAATTAATTATATGATTTGATAATGCATCTTTTTTTGGTTTTGGTTTGTTTTGTTTGTTTTATTGAGACAGGGTCTCTCTGTGTAGCCTTGGCTGTCCTGGACTCACTTTGTAGACCAGGCTGGCCTCGAACTCACAGAGATCTGCCTGCCTCTGCCTCTCCGAGCCCTGGGATCACAGGCATGCATCACTGTGCTCAATGCATTTTTATTAAGCCCTGAGATATCAAAAAAGGACTATGTACTGACAAGAAACAGACATCACTCTTCCTATGTATAGAGGAGATGGGCACGCACTGTGTCATACAGTGGTATGGCAGGCACTGCAGTGAGGATGTGCATGCTGCTGGGAGAGAGTAGGCTTCCTGCAGGGGGCGGGGGGTGGGGGGGCGGCGCGGCAGATCCGGCAGCAGTGGCTGTGATGTTCCAGGCATGAGGAATGTCAGAGTTCTGGAAAGTCAACATCAGAACTCGGAGGGATTATAGGCAGAGTCTGTTTTCACCCACCACACCTACAATCCACGCGTTCCTTCCTTGCCTTGCCCAAGTGAGCATTCTACGTGTGGAATGCAGTGTTGTTAGTGTGGCTACTCGCTCCCCCAAGGCACTGTTTCCAGGCTGACTACACAGCGCACAGAGGCGACCCACTTGACTTGAGAAGGCCCCACACTCAGCTCATGTAGCATTAGTGTGCACCTCCCTTGCACACACACCACTGTGCCATCTTAGCCAGCTGGGTGTGCTTTGTGCCACGAAGGTCCAGGGCACACAGCACCAGGGTGCCTGGGGCCTGTCACAGGCTGGGGGAAGGAAGACATCCATTTCTATACCCCATGCAGTGCCTAGCACATGGTGGCAAAGCAATAAGTATTTGTTGAACAAATTCATGAGTTTAATGGGATATAGCTCAATTCTCATAGCCAAATATACCTTTAAAAAAATTCTACATAGCACATCCAATTGGTCAGGGGACAAGCGGGCATGTAGGGATTCCCTAGTCTGTGAAAGTCATCATAATTCAATGTTCCCTGCTGTAGGGGGTAGGGGACTATGCTTGCTCTGAGCTAGCGTTCACTAGACAGCCTTACTGATGAAGTACCGCTGGCAGATGTTTTGAATAAAAAAAAGAATGACATTGCAAGGTAATGATTTAGCAGATAACTAAAAGCTAGGAAGTCAGATGGGAGGAGCAGAGGGATAAGGGTCAAATACCTAGCTTTGCTACGGCCTCTGCTATTTTCTACCTCAGTTTCTCATTAAGCAGAGATCACTATATTTAAGGCAATTTAACAGGAGTAAATCTAGAGGAACACAGTAATAAAAACTAAGAATACGCCTGGGTGGCTGGGGCAGGCCACAATTATGGATCTTACGTCTCAGATGCATCATGACCGGCCCTTAGACATGAGCCACTCACCTAGCAGTGAGCCAGGCTTTGGGCTGCACATCTGGGAGAAAGAGGTAAGGAAGACAACAGCTCTCTTCTGAAGGAAATGACAGCAAGGGATGCAAGAATGTTGGTGACAAAAATCCCAGCTATGACTTTTATCTCCATGTATGAAAGAAGCAACCGGGGAGCTGGGGCAGGCTTGCCAGGAACTCCCACCCTCTTAAGCGCATGCTGTCAATCAAAGGCAGTTCAGAAAAAATTGAAAATTAGTCAGTACATGCCTGCCGTCACCATTAGGACATCAGCGCGGTAGAGGTGTCCACCCATGGCCAAGTTCTAGCATAACAGCCCAGCCCCTATAGCTTGTTCAGAATACATCCTCCAGCTGTGCCTGTACTAAAATGAGCCTTTGTCTCTAAGAAGTCACTAAGCCAGGGGAGGGGGGTGAGGCCTCTGTTTTCCTTCTGTAGTAACCTATGTGGGCCACTAAGAGGCGCTATGGATTAACAGATGAGTGTGCACCACTCTGTGAGGGGCTCTAAAGAGAAAGCCTGGCTGATCCAGCATCAGAAGGCCAGCAAACTCTTGCAGGAAGACAGATGTTTGTCCAGCACAGAGTACAGATGTTTTTGACCAAAGTTCCAAAAATAAATCTCTCTTATAAAGTATGGTCTAAAGGCAGAGACCACTTCTTACCGAGGTTTACAGCTAAAAAGATCTGCTTTCTCAGTGGGTCAGTCACCTGGGGTGAGGGAATAAAAAGACAAAGAAAGCATTACACAACCACAGACAAGAAAATCCCTTGCAAGCGAAAAATGAAGAACTTCTCTTTGAAAGTACACACGCTGGAAGCAGCTCTGCTAATGTCACCCTTGGCCTGGGTTTTGAATGACCTTATTCCAACAGGAATTGTCCTTAACCTTCAGGCAGAGCTGGCCAACATCTCATGTTTGTAACATTACAGTCAGTTGCCATGGGAACTAATCTACTGTCACAGACATCTTTTGGGTTAGCACTCCTGGATCATACAGAGGCAAAAAAAAAAAAAAAAAAGCAAGCAAACGGTATCTTTCCTTTCCTAGTGTGTTCTTTTCAGGGCTTAATGAGCTTCAGAAAAACTGGACAAAACTGTTATAGTATGAATTTTTAAAAAATCTTCCAAATACTTGTGCAGAGTTTGGAGATGAAGTTCCCATCGACTCGTCACACACAGGCTCCTAATTTTCTTTGTACTAAACAAATTAAAGGCTGGAGCTGTAGATGAGTAAATGGCTCTAATTAAGACAAAAGTGAAAGAGACTTAGTTGACCAGAGTTTCGAAGCTTTAGATTGAAATTAGCTGTGTACGTATTTTTTCAAAAGTCTCATAGAGGACCTGAAAACCCAAATATTTCCTAAAGATTCCTAACTATTTAACATCATCTTAAAAATGCTCAAAATACTCTCCAGCCTTTCCCTCCCACCCACACCCATGCCCCTAGAAAAGAAAAGAAGCAAAAGTCCTTGCCATAACAATCACATTTGGGTGGGCACCGCCGGCTAATTATAATACAATGGACTATTTTCAGCTTCCTAAAAATAAGGAAAAACTCATCTAGTGCTGGGAATGGTTGTGCAAGGGCACCACATGGACCACACGACACCCATAAGAAACGTGGAAAACATCTTCAATCACATGAAAAGCAAAAAGAGAGGATGAAGAAAAACAAGTTAAACAGAAACATGCCATTGCCGTGATGCAGCTTGTCAAAACGTCCAGGGACACTGATGTGATCTCTTCTGTTTCAATTCATCATGAAGGATATAAAATGCCATGCAGGCTTGTACATGAATAAAGATATATAGATAAACAAACAAACAAACAATGTTTTAAAATAAGTGGTTAATGTGTAGCCCAAGCTGGCCTTGAACTTGACATCCTTCTGCATCTACCTCCCAAGTGCTGGGACTACAGCCATGAACTAATGTGCCCGCTCCCTAAATATATTTAAAAAAGTATTTGATACAATTTGGTTGTATTTTTTGAAGCCATTTGGATTTCATCAAAATATGAGGCTTAAAAATATTCAACACTCAGAACAATATGTTATTTTAAAAGTCAATTTGGGGGGGGGGTAGAATAAGGAGCTACTTGTGGTTAGAGATGGGATTGGGAATTAGAAGACAGGACTCAGGACAGCCGGGGACTCTGAGCAGTGGGGAGGCCACCACAGCTGCCGGTGGACATTGGACTCTTACCTATAAACTGAAGGGTAGAGCCAGGAAGTTTCCAAGGGCTTGCGGCTCTATCAGGTCAGGACTTACGCTGTGACAACTAACCCCTTAGAGTTAGTTATATTGTGGCAACACTGAAAGAACCTCTCCCGCACGCATGCACGCATGGGCTACAGGCTGAAGGCTGGGGAGGCAGCTGCCCAGTGCCTTCAGCAGTTTCAAGCATAAGCTTCACCCCCCTAGCCTCTTACTCATGTAAGCATAGTGCTCGTGACCACACAGCCTCTCACTGCTGCTGCGTTCTCTGGTCCCTGCAGCCTCTCACTGTCCTGCATTACCCATCCTCTCTCTCCTCTTCGGTCTTCCTCTGACCTCATTCTGGCTGGCTGCCTGGCGTTTTGCTATGCAACGTGCAGATGCCATCAAGTGGAGCCTTCTCCCCTCTCCTCTCCCAAATTCTGCCCTGTGCCAACATACTCCTTTCTGCCATGTCTGTGGACAACCTGCCTCGACTGCCAGCCCAAATCAACATCAAGTAATGCCGCGTCTCTGCTCAGTTCCCTGTGACCCTCTTTCCACACAGGGACAAGGTCCAGAAAGGAGTCATCGAGGTCCTCCCTGTCCTGCCTCCTCACCTCCCCGTCCTCCTTGCTCCTTCTGACTCTGGGAAGAGACCCAGCAAGCCACAACATCAGGCCCTTGGCTTGATACTTTGTGTGGCTGGTGGGTCCTCTCTCGTGGCCAAAGGCTCCCTGCTCTGCTCCATTCAGGTCTGTCCATAGTCTCTTTCTAAGAGCCTCTATTTAGCCGTGGCATATAAAATAGCACATCTGCAAAGAATGCTATACTCTCCTCATCTCATTCCACCCCACTCTCCAAAGCTATTCTCAACCTGCGAGAGACCACCTATGTGTTCACTGTCATCTGCGTCATACTGTAAGTTCACAACCGTGGGGCTCTCTTGGCTCTGTGTTGGTGGCTGTTCTGGTCAGCCCTGGGGGCTCTGACAGGTGCAGCCACTCATTCTCAGATTTATTCAATGCCCTGATTCACCATTGTTAACCATTTAAGAAAAAGCTGGCAAAAATTTGGAACTGTTATGGAACAAACTAAGCATTATGAATAAATATAAATCGTATGCTCTCACCAGCTGTGGTGGCTAAACTGGGGAAAGAAGTACGTGGCACCCATGTGCCCAGAGGAAGGTGGGTAGGAACCACAGAGCAGCCCTGAGTCAGACAAGAGATGCTGCTCTCTGACGGGCATCGCCTCTGACGGCGATAATCCAATGCTCTCACACTTCAGAGGCCAATTTCCTTCTGGTGATTTCTCCCTATTCATCCTGAGTGGGCAGAATCACGGAAGTCATGGTGATTTAGATTCAGTCGATCGGTTTTCTGTCAGCAGGGCAGCTCCAGTGGGCCTCTGAAGTGCAGTTTTCATGCTTGGGGTTCCATTCACTGTTGGGCAATTATGGGAAAGAGACCCAACATTCCGACCCCGTAACTAAACACAACCTTCCCAAAGGATGCTGAAGGCACACAAATTTATCAAAACTCACAGCCGAGAGGTCTTGTTTATGAGGAACAATGTCAGCATGTGCTCCTGTGGGGCATGTCTTAAGTGGCTGTCTTCTCTCATTAGCCATTAGACGAGGACAGCCACAATAAGCTTAGTTGTAAATATATTTGGGATGAACAGGTATTAAGTGGAACAGAGCATACAGCGATAGAGGCCAAGGGACATCCTACTTCCGTGAAGAGTGATGCCCAAGGCTAGGATGACCTTGGTGAGGGAGGCCCTCTCCTGCTCTGTTGATGAGAACAAACTGCCGCAAATGTCCTTGGGTGCAGTGTGACGGAGAAGTCATCAGGAGCCTGGAGAGTGATTATAACCTTTGACCTAGTGATTCCATTTTTGGACTTTATCCTAAGGAAGTAATCAATGATAAGGACAAAGATTTATGTACAAGGATGTTTAAAATTTGGAAGCAACTAAATGTGCAAAAATAGAAAAATGCCTAAATAAACAATAGCAAGTCTTAGAATATAATTCATATATTAAAATAGGTTTTTGTAAACAAATCCTTGATATAACGGTAAATCTGTATCTGAAGCCATATATGTTTATGTATATACATGTATTTTCATATATTCTTACCAACATATTTATGGTGATTATCTATGCGTGATGGGGTTAAAAAGTTAAAAGCTGGCTAAAAGTTTAATCTTCAGAAGTTTCTACCACACACACGTATTTCTTAACATGGAATAGCTGTGTTGGTTTAATTATAAATGGACACATCACAGCATCAGCAGAAGGTCAGGGCTCAAAATCCCATCTGGACTCAAAAGGGTTGGATAACCTTGCTGTTGGTAAACATGTAACTGTGTTAGTGTCACTAAAATCCTCTTTCTATTAGGCATATAGCTTTTGTCAAAAAGTCAGTGTGGCTGGGCGTGGTGGCGCACACCTTTAATTCCAGCGCTCGGGAGGCAGAGGCAAGCATATCACTGTGAGTTCGAGACCAGCCTCCTCTACAAAGTGGGTCCAGGACAGCCAAGGCTACACAGAGAAACTCTGTCTCGAAAAACAAACAAGCAAACAAAAAGTCAGTGTGAAAGAATACACACCAGCATGCAGCTGTGCCAGCAGCACAATCCCTCGTGTTACCAGTGGCTTCTGGTCACTGTTCCAAGTTAGCTTGGATGAATGTGGCAGGTCTCCACTTGGAATCCCAGGCAGTGCTCGTGACTGTCCTAAGGAAGAAGCTGCTCAGGGGCAGAAGGCTCAGGCACAGAGCGCTCTGTTTGCACTTCTGCTATTCGGCTCATGGAAGTATAAAAGTCTGGTGAGTCAACAGAGCGGCTCCAAACACAGAGGTCACTGCCGGGCTACTGATCTCACTGACCCCACCCCAGAGCCAAGAATTGCAGTGCAGCCTTCTCCTCCCACGCTCAAACCATTAGCAAGCAGCTCCTCCTGCTTGATTCTTTTACAACTCTGTTTTGAATAGGTAATGGCTCTTCCGGTGCCCACACACTAAATTAGCATGTCATTTCATGACTTTTCTTTACTGTAAAGGCCTTTCATGTATCTGTAACAGTGCTGGCTTGTTAGTGCTAATTCACATTAATTGGATGATGCCCTCTTTGAAATCAGACTGTGATCCCTCAAAGTTCTAAGGTCTAGAGTGGATGTGGAGGCCAGTTTATACACATCTGGTGACTTAATGGGTCACTGTGACAGGCAGCAGGCAAACTGTGCTAAGCTTTGCGCTGTCACATTTTAGAAATGTTTTCAGACACAGGGAAAGGATAGGAAACTGCCATGCCAGTGCTGCCCCCTTTTTAATTCCCATCCCTAGGCTACTCAATCTGTTGATTTCAATTCCCTCGGCATGCTGGGGTGGCAATGTGCTTGATAGTGTGAGCAATGACCAGGAATCAAATCCTAGTACCACAAAAAGAGAAAACAAAACCAAAAACAAAGCCCTAAAGGGCTCTGTGTGAGTGTCAGTATATTCCCATAGCCCCCTGCCTGAATAAGGCTTTCTGGGAGATGCCTCCAGATCGTTAGAAACGAGGTAGCAGTTTCCCAGGGTGCTACAGTTCTCTTCCTCCTGAGTCCCAGCAAACATGTATCCCAGCCTCTCCTGCTGATTGGAGGAGACGTGTGACTCACTGTGTGCATCAGTGACAGGAACTTCACACTGTGCCTGCCTGCAGCGACCTCCCATCTACAATGGTAGAAGCCATCATTAAAGATGGAGTCTGCATAGGGTCTGCTTGCTTGAGAGCCAGTGTGAAAAACTGTCCTTTGAGGAAACTTGGTGTGGCAGGTTTCAATGCCAAGAAAGAAAGTCAAAATTTTCCCCAGCTAGTCCTCATTCTGGGACAGCTGCTGTGGCCACACAGCCATATCTCCCTAAACGGTCGATGCTCACCTCAAAGGGACAGACTTCTTTTTAAAGAGTTTCTTCTAGGGGCTGGAGAGATGACTCAGAGGTTAAGAACACTGCCTGTTCACCATCAGGGAAGCCCAAGATGCTCAAATCAATATAAGCTATTGCTGTGGCTCTTGCTTGCCTCCCAGAAGCTAAGCCACGATTGCAGAAGGCACCATGTACTTCAGACACAGGGTTCAAGTTGGATGTGACTTGAGAGCTCCTTCTCTGAAGACTAGCGTTCATGGTACCAAAAGGTGCCATAACTGTTGCCAAGGGAGGGAAGCAAACAACAGTTCTATCCTACTGTGAGTGCTACACACACGTATCCCTAAGACACTTCTACACACTACAGCAGTGACCAGCATGGCGACATATCCCTAAGGCACATCTACACGCTACAGCAGTGACCAGCATGGTGACATATCCCTAAGATACTTCTACACACTACAGCAGTGACCAGCATGGTGACGTACCCTAAGGCCCTTCTACACACTACAGCAGTGACCAGCATGGCAAGGTATCCCTAAGACACTTCTACACACTACAGCAGTGACCAGCATGGCGACGTATCCCTAAAGCGCTTCTACACACTACAGCAGTGACCAGCATGGTGACGTACCCTAAGGCCCTTCTACACACTACAGCAGTGACCAGCATGGCGAGGTATCCCTAAGACTCTTCTATCATGGTGGTAACCAACAACTGTGAGTGTTATACACTACAGCAGTGACCAGCATGGCGATGTATCCCTAAAGCCCTTCTACACACTACAGCAGTGACCAGCATGGTGACGTACCCTAAGGCCCTTCTACACACTACAGCAGTGACCAGCATGGCGAGGTATCCCTAAGACTCTTCTATCATGGTGGTAACCAACAACTGTGAGTGTTATACACTACAGCAGTGACCAGCATGGCGATGTATCCCTAAAGCCCTTCTACACACTACAGCAGTGACCAGCATGGTGACGTACCCTAAGGCCCTTCTACACACTACAGCAGTGACCAGCATGGCGAGGTATCCCTAAGACTCTTCTATCATGGTGGTAACCAACAACTGTGAGTGTTATACACTACAGCAGTGACCAGCATGGCGAGGTATCCCTAAGACTCTTCTATCATGGTGGTAACCAACAACTGTGAGTGTTATACACTGCAGCAGTGACCAGCATGGCGATGTATCCCTAAAGCCCTTCTACACACTACAGCAGTGACCAGCATGGTGACGTACCCTAAGGCCCTTCTACACACTACAGCAGTGACCAGCATGGCGAGGTATCCCTAAGACTCTTCTATCATGGTGGTAACCAACAACTGTGAGTGTTATACACTACAGCAGTGACCAGCATGGCGAGGTATCCCTAAGACTCTTCTATCATGGTGGTAACCAACAACTGTGAGTGTTATACACTACAGCAGTGACCAGCATGGCGATGTATCCCTAAAGCCCTTCTACACACTACAGCAGTGACCAGCATGGTGACGTACCCTAAGGCCCTTCTACACACTACAGCAGTGACCAGCATGGCGAGGTATCCCTAAGACTCTTCTATCATGGTGGTAACCAACAACTGTGAGTGTTATACACTACAGCAGTGACCAGCATGGCGATGTATCCCTAAAGCCCTTCTACACACTACAGCAGTGACCAGCATGGTGACGTACCCTAAGGCCCTTCTACACACTACAGCAGTGACCAGCATGGCGAGGTATCCCTAAGACTCTTCTATCATGGTGGTAACCAACAACTGTGAGTGTTATACACTACAGCAGTGACCAGCATGGCGAGGTATCCCTAAGACTCTTCTATCATGGTGGTAACCAACAACTGTGAGTGTTATACACTGCAGCAGTGACCAGCATGGCGATGTATCCCTAAAGCCCTTCTACACACTACAGCAGTGACCAGCATGGTGACGTACCCTAAGGCCCTTCTACACACTACAGCAGTGACCAGCATGGCGAGGTATCCCTAAGACTCTTCTATCATGGTGGTAACCAACAACTGTGAGTGTTATACACTACAGCAGTGACCAGCATGGCGAGGTATCCCTAAGACTCTTCTATCATGGTGGTAACCAACAACTGTGAGTGTTATACACTACAGCAGTGACCAGCATGGCGATGTATCCCTAAAGCCCTTCTACACACTACAGCAGTGACCAGCATGGTGACGTACCCTAAGGCCCTTCTACACACTACAGCAGTGACCAGCATGGCGAGGTATCCCTAAGACTCTTCTATCATGGTGGTAACCAACAACTGTGAGTGTTATACACTACAGCAGTGACCAGCATGGCGATGTATCCCTAAAGCCCTTCTACACACTACAGCAGTGACCAGCATGGTGACGTACCCTAAGGCCCTTCTACACACTACAGCAGTGACCAGCATGGCGAGGTATCCCTAAGACTCTTCTATCATGGTGGTAACCAACAACTGTGAGTGTTATACACTACAGCAGTGACCAGCATGGCGAGGTATCCCTAAGACTCTTCTATCATGGTGGTAACCAACAACTGTGAGTGTTATACACTGCAGCAGTGACCAGCATGGCGATGTATCCCTAAAGCCCTTCTACACACTACAGCAGTGACCAGCATGGTGACGTACCCTAAGGCCCTTCTACACACTACAGCAGTGACCAGCATGGCGAGGTATCCCTAAGACTCTTCTATCATGGTGGTAACCAACAACTGTGAGTGTTATACACTACAGCAGTGACCAGCATGGCGAGGTATCCCTAAGACTCTTCTATCATGGTGGTAACCAACAACTGTGAGTGTTATACACTACAGCAGTGACCAGCATGGCGATGTATCCCTAAAGCCCTTCTACACACTACAGCAGTGACCAGCATGGTGACGTACCCTAAGTCCCTTCTACACACTACAGCAGTGACCAGCATGGCGAGGTATCCCTAAGACTCTTCTATCATGGTGGTAACCAACAACTGTCTAGTCAGACTTAATGCCCATTCATGTGTGGTACTAGAAACCTAGTGAAATATCCATGAAAACTAGAAATCCAGGACCAGTGGGGTCATGGGACTTAAAGGAGAGCCTACCTCTGCCACTTTACTAACCCAGCACAATTCCTAACTGTATTCTAAATGTTTATTCTTTACCTAGAGCTAAGTGGAGCTCTCCTCACAAAAGACATTTCTCTTTGTAACAGATAGAAACCACTACAGAAAACCGTGGTCAAAAGCAGAGAGAAGCTGATCACAGGGTGCCCAGCCCTCATGAATATATGTACAGCATAGCTCCTGCATCAAAGTCTCAAAAGACATCATGGAAGAGAGGGTAGAGAGCTTGTAAAAGACAGAGGCCCAGGAAATCTGCTGTGGCAGGTGGCATCTAGAAACAATAGGAAAGCTTTGCAACGCTGAAACAACACAGCTACCTAAACAAGACCTGAACAAGCAGAACACCAAAGACACGCTGCCATGGAAGGGGGCAAGCTCATGGGGCAGGGCCCCAGCCATGCACAACTACAGGCAACTAAGGAACGCTAAGCACACAGCAAGTGGTTTTCCCGAGGGATGGGCACCTACATGGCTCTCCAGCACCTGGAGTCAGTCCTGAATCATCTATACACAAGTAACACTAAATGGACTCAGCAAAGAGCAGGCTTCATTTACATATTTATGTGCAAATATAAACACACATTTATGTATTTATGAATATACACACATATATACAATAATTACAGTTAAAGAAAAAGAGGCCATGAATTTGAGATGGAGTAAGCAGGTGGGCAACACGTGGGAGGGGTTGGAAGAAGGAAGGGGGAAGGGGAAATAATATAATTTTTATGTAATATATAGTATAAATTGTGTTTTAATAGAAAAATATATGTATGAATAGAGAGATGGCTCAGCAGTTAAGAGGACTGGCTGCTGTCTCAAAGATCCTGGGTTCAATTCCCAGAACCTACATGGTAGCTCACAACCATCTGTAATGCTAGTCCCACGGTAGCAGACACCCTTTTCTGGCTTCTACAGGCAATAGGCATACATGTGGCCACAGGTAGATATACAGAAAAACACTTACATGCATAAAAATAAATAATAAATTAAAATTATGTATATGTATGTGCTTGTGTGTAGGCATGTGAATATGTGTACAGATGCCCCGGAAGCCAGAAGCACCCCCTTGGAGCTGTGGCTCCTGCCTTGGGTTCTGGAAAACAAAATCAGGCCCTCTGAAAGAGTGATGTATATTCTTAACAACTAAGCCATATCTCCAGTCCTATAATAGAGATTTTTAAAAGACATATATATGTAATATATATATATTAGATTAGCAGTTCTCAGGACCCATTTGGGGGTTGAATGGTCCTTTCAGAGGAATGGCCTAAGGCCACCAGAAAACACAGATATTTACATTATGATTCATAACAGTAGCAAAGTTACAGTTATGAAGTAGCAATGAAAATAATTTTATAGTTGGAGTCACTAACATGAGGAGTTGTATAAAGCTTGTGGCATTAGACAGGTTGAAAACCACTGTCTTAGATGACGATGATAATGTCTGAGGTCAAATTTAAATCATACTGGATAGTTAGAAATATCCTGTTAGTTTTCAAAAGAGAAATTAAATTGTTTTTTTTTCTTAGAAAAAGACATGAGTCTCTCAAACTTTCAGCTTCCAATCCTAGCTTTTTATACAAAGAGAAGTCACTCTTAACCACTGTGTTTTAATAACAGCAACTTCCAGTTTATAACTAACAGAAAATAAAACTTTCTCTAAACTTGCAAATCATTTCCTGAACGGAAACACACTTTATGTTATGGACTTTGAAAGATGCAATGCCTTCTGTCCAGTGGGACAGAGTGAGGTTCAAATAAATAATAGCAACACACATGCCTTATGAAGTAGGCTCTCCAGAGGCCTCCAGAGTGTTGGGAAATGATCCTTAGAGAAGGTGAGCTGACATTTGAGATTTGTCAGGATTTGAAGAAAAAGGGGAGAGGGAAGGCAGAGAGGTGGCAGGGAAAAGCCTTTCTGGAGGTTTTGACTAGAAAACTTTCCCCGTAAACTTCCCTTATACTCCAGCAAAATCTTGTTTTGTTCACAAAAGAGTAAACTGTGCAGACATGAATCCAGTAGTCGCCCTGTGGAGCCTTCACCTTGGCCCTGGAGACCGTAAGACAAAATCCAGGTGATGCTCTAGGATGACTTGGGCCAAACCAGCAGATGGAAAACATACTGAAACAATTCTACCCCAGTGACTGGATGCCAGCGTCCCTGTGAAAAATGAGGAGGGGGTCACAGGTCCATGTACCACAGAAGATGATGGCTAATGCCACTGGGGATGCTCTCAGCTGATTTGTGTGGTTTTCAGAAACCTGTCTCCCTTTATGTTTCTTGTTATCGAGAGTGGGAAAAATATCTTCTTAGGTTTGATAAAGAAGTTGGGCTACAAAAGGATAGCAAGCGCAGGCTAGCTATGAAAACCTGCATGGGGAACGGAAGACACATGGAAAAATAGAGTACTCTTTTCTTACTGAGCGATCAGAATCTTTAAAGGTTGTTAGTGACAGGATTTAGAACAGAGTATTCTGTTCTGTATGTACAAGCCAAGCCTGAAAACGTGCCCAAACCCATCACTTCAGGTCCTCTGAGGCTTCCTGAAGCCAACATTCAATCAGGCAGGGGAACTTAAAACACAACAAAACAATTTGTTTAGATCTTTCCTCCCTACCCCACCCTTTAAAATCTGTGTAAACTGTCCTGCACAGGTTTGTGTGTTTGAGCACTTGGCTCCTAGCTTGCAGCACTGTTTTGGGAGGCTGAGGAATGTTTGAGGCTTGGGACCTAGGCTGCCAGGGTGGGCTCTGTTCTAGTGTCTTTGCTTTCTCACTCACCAGCAGGTGAAGTGCTGTCTCCTCACACAGCTGGGTTTCCACCAGGGACAAGGGTCTGAGGTGCCTATTTAACATATCAAAGTGGACCTGGCCTCCAGCTTCTCCCAGCATCCCTCAGTCCCTACTTGTTATCTGGCTCTGGCATACCCAGCCCTCTGCTCTAAATTTCTTCACTATAATCCAAATATTTTGCACGCTCTCTCTCTCCTTCCTCTCTCTCTCTCTGTCTCTCTCTCTGTCTCTCTCTCTCTCTGTCTCTCTCTCTCTCTCTCTCTCTCTCTCTCTCTCGCTCTCGCTCTCGCTCTCGCTCTCCCTCTCTCTCTGCATTTCTGTCTCCCTGCATGCCCATGTTCTCATCTCCCCATTCTATTTCCTTGGGACCAGTGAATCTGACTGAGAGCCGTCCCCAAGTAAAACTGCATTTTTGTTACCCACCCCACTCCCACCCCAAGGCAGGGTTTCTTCTCTGTGTAGCCTTGGCTGTCCTGGACTCCCTTTGACTGGCCTTGAACTCACAGAGATCCACCTGCCTCTGCCTTCTTGAGCACTGGGATTAAAGGTTCCCATGCTCAGCTGCCTTAAAACAACAACAACAACAACAACAACAACAACAACAACAACAACAACAACTCTTAATCGGCTTTAAATTGGCTTGTTTCACTTGCAGAGAAAACCTATTGCACACTCCCACTACTGTGAGTAACAGCCCAGCGTCCATGTCTTCCCTGCAGGACAGGTTGGATCCTCTAAACTAGGACTCCAAACAAATCTCTCCACTTTTAACCCCAGCATTTGGAGGCAGAAGCAGGTGGATCTCTGGGAGTTTAAGGCGAGCCTGGTCTACAGAGTGAGTTCCAGCGTAGCCAAGCCTACACAGAGAAACCCTTTCTTGAAAAACCAAAGGAAGCCAAGCCAAGCCAAACCACCCAAAACAAAAACCAACAGGCTATCTTGTGATGAGGTCAGCAACATGATGTCTGTGCCTTTCATGTATAGTGTCATAAAAGGTGCTGGAAATTTCCAACCAGCAAATTGAAGGCAAGGAAAGAAAGCATAAATACAAAGCTGGGGAGCAATCTAATAGAAAGCAGGTGACGCACTGGTGCCAGGAGACCTGGGTCTGTGCCTCAGCCCTGCGGGGCCAGGATTCGTTTACAGCGCCTCTCCATCCCTCTGGAGGGGGCTCATTCCTGCTCACCTTCTCACAGCGGAAGTCAGAGAGAAAAGGAGAAAGGAGATGGCACATAAATGAGTGTTTAGCTACAAAAAGGTGAGTGTTCTTCTTAACTCTAAATAACAACAAAGTGAGAGTTACAAACTGTTTATGCAGAAACACTAGTAATTTTATTCAATGCTTTATTCCCGGTGCCTGGCAAAGCTGGACTGTGATAATTGTTCATTATATAATTGAAGGAGTGAGTCTCAATAAAACTATAGATTAAGTTTCTTCTAGAATTATTGAAAGCAATCCAAAAGGCTAAAGAAAGCCCCACTGTACGGTCTCGGCACATCATAGGCAACAGCTTGAATTTATAGTGTGAGTTTTATTATCTTGAAGCCTTTGTGCCCAGAGAGCTCAGTAACATTTGTGCCTGAGGTACATGATCTGAACCCTGAAGCCGACTCCAGGGGGGACGATCCCTCCCAAGGCTGCTCCATCTCAGTGTGCACCAGCTCACCTGCGTGGCTCTCATTCCTTCCTTCCTATTTGAGGGTGGGTGGCCCCAAAACATGAGAAACTGAAGTCTGTCACTGGTTTGTGACCTCTCAATGAACTTGTGGGGATACTGGGGACTGAACCTGTGATCTTGTGCATGCGAGACAAGTACCCTACCGCTGAGCTACATCCTCAGCCCAATTCCAGGACTCCTTGACTCCAACAGTATACAAAGGCACGTGAAGGCCATCAGCTTCCAAGATGCCTTATGAACCCTGAAACTGCTGTGACACTTGCAGGAAGCACCAAGAATTCAGGAAACATAGGCCCATGGGAGGGTGTGGCCTGAGTGGGCGTGATGTTTATATGAGCTCCTTCTCCTTTCCATGGAATTCTAATTTATTAATTATTCTAAGTTTCCCCTTTTTTCCTGTTGTATTTTTTTGGAGGGACAGGAGAGCCCCTAAGCCTTTTTTTTTAAATGCCAACTCTAGATCAATAACCAAAAATAATTTTGTGGTTTATCTTTTACTGTGTTCCATAATCACCTTCAGTGCTTTTCTTTTTTAAGCCTTCAGCTTCACTTTACTTTCTTTTCTAATTTACTTTTTGTTCTGATATTGTATTTAAACAAAACAAAACAGATTTGTGTATGTCTAAGTTCATGTGTGGGGTACACATTAAAGGTTAGGGGTCACACTGGGTGTCTTACTACAATCACTCTACAGTATTTTTAAGGCAGACTCTGTCACTGAATTCCAGAGCCCCCAGACTGGCTGGCCAGGAAACTCCAGTGACATTCCTGTTTCTGCATCCTTCCCACTGGGATTACTTGTGTACCATACTCACGTCCAGATTTTTTTTCCTCCCTCCCCCGACCCCAAAAATCAAGGAACCTTTATCAAGGTACAGTGATTGTACACATCGGAAAGAAACACAGGCAAGGTTGACAGTTAGTCACATGAGTGAAGGTACCAGAGAGTTCCAGGTCTTTGCTTAGGGCTTTTTTTTTTTTTTTTTTTTTTGAGTCATCAGGAGGGAGGGAGTTTGGTTACTATGGTTATATTTGGGGAGGTTTCTGTTTTGATTGACAGGCTTGGATAAAGCACGCCACTGCTCGCAAGTCCTTTCCCATAGTGCAGCTGATTTTGATCAAGCATGTACACAGACATAAAGTAGAAGATTGTCCCTAGGAGTTTACTTGAGAACACACTTTGCCTTATTGCAATGTACCTAAAATCAGGTCAGGCCAGACCAGCCTTCCTGCTCTCTACCTGGATATAAGCACAGAACGAATGGTCCAGAAGGGGAGGAGAAACTCACAACCCCATTGCTCTGCGTGGGCGGGTGTGCAGCTGGGTTGATACCAGGTTGCTAGGTGCCCTGTTCAGGAAGGATGCATGGGAGCAGCACCTGCCTGTGACTGTCCCAGGCTGCCCAGTGCATTATCAGAAGAGGGGCGTGCACAGAGCCTACTCCAAGTGGAGTCCTGACCCTATTCCCACGCCTGCCTGGCAGTGTTTCCTATGAGTCACATTTTGATGGCATTTCACAAGGTTTCTGTTTTGTTTTGTTTGAGACACAGTCTCACCATGAATCCCAGGCTGGCCTGGAACTCGCGGAAAACCGCCTGTCCCTGCCTTCTGAGTTCTGGAATTAAAGGCCTGCACCACCATGCAGGTAGTATGGAGTATGTCATTTAAACACCAAAGTCTGTGATTTAGTCTTTACACATGTAGTTTAGAAATGGGACTTAAAATTCTGAGTTTAATATGTTTTCATTGTCATTTTATGATGAATTTCTTTAAAATTTTTAAAATTTTTTGAGAATTCTATATAATAGGTTTTGATCACTTCAATCCCCTACAGATGTCCATGGGAATACAATATATTCCCATGTAGAAAAGGAGAACAAAAATCCTAAATATTAAAGGGTGAGGAAGGACTTAGGGCTGGCAACTGACAAGCTGTGAAGGATGATACAAAGCTATTATTTTTTTCTCTGTAAATCAGATTGTAGACTTTTCCTTTTTATGGCAGATGGTAAGATGACAACGGTGCATAGGAGTGCATGTGGGAGTGAAAGGGCTACACCCAGTATGAAGCTCCAAGGATTCGGAAGGGCTCTTCTAACTGTACAGAGCTCACTGAGATGACAGAGTTTGGATCTGCATAGTTTTTGGTGTGTGGTGTTTTTTGTTTGCAAGCTTTTCATAATAAAGTTTAAAATAAATGTTTTAAGAAGACATGGAAATGAGGGGTTAGGGAGGGTTCTAGACTGGAGAGAGAGAGCGAGAGTGAGGGAAAGAGAGAGAGAGAGAGAGAGAGAGAGAGAGAGAGAGAGAGAGAGAAGCCCCACTGGGAACCAGCATTTATCTTTCTTCACTTCCGGAGTGTAGGCTTAATGTGACCAGTTGCTTCATTCCCTGCCCCGACGCCTGCCGTGCCTTCCCCACCATCATGACTGTACACTGTAAGGCAAAATAAGCCTTTCCTCTCTTAGAAAATGCAAGACATCCATAAGAGAGGGGCGTGGCTTCAGTCCTTAGCCCTCTCCACCCCATGTCAGGAGTCAATGGCTGACTCTTATCAGCATGAACTGGCTAATGAACACAGACATCAAGAGCGTTCCTCTGATTTGCTACGAGTAAGCAAGACACAGCACGAGCGACTTGGGGTAAGGTGTGAAGAAAACTTGGGGAGGAGGAGGCTGAGGGGCAGCGACGGAAAGGAGGAATATTACATATGCAATGATCCTACAGCTGCATGCATGAGCAGGCGGCTACCAGTTCTTTGCACATGCCTGCTTGACTTGTTGGGATCAGTACTCTCTGCCGAACTATTTAAACTAAAACAGCCCTTTCTGTAGCAGCTGTGGGGCTAGAGATTGATACAAGGCTGCTCTTAAGGCCTCTAGCCATTTCCTTTGGCTTCAGCTCCACCAAAGGAGCTTTTCATGTGACCCATATGATGACATCACCAGGGGAGCTATATTGTCCCTTTAACTCTGACATCCCTTACCCTAACAATCCTACTTCAGTCTAGACAACCGCACAGTGCGCAGTTAGACAGTTAGACGTCCGTGCTAACTAGAGACACTGGTGGCTCCTAAGTCACGTCCCCCGCCCCCAGGACGTCAGCTTGGTCTCCAATTCCACTGCATGTGGCCCACAGGCTCCACTGTATCTCCTGCTGTCACCATGAATGTGGCACGTGTGATTAGTCCTCCCCAGCCCTGCCGTGTGGTTCTTCTGGAAGCTTCTATTATTATAGGAATAAAAGGAAAGGAATGAAAAGAAGAAGGGGGCAGGTCAGAGGGAAAGGTGGAGGAGTCCCTTCTGGGTGGCCACCCCTTAAGTGGAAACCTATCCTTGCTCATATAAATACCACACTAACTTGGCCAAACTCTCAAGTCATATTTGTGCACTTAAAAATATCTTCATTTCCACGTGTGGATGAAGCACAGATGGGGACATCCATTTTACAACTAAATGAGAAAGTCAACACTAAAGCAAACATTTCTGCTAATCCATAACAATTTTTACTTTAATTGATACCAAAAAGCATAAATGCTTCCAAATCAAGAACCCATCTAAGAAAGGAACACACTCTACACCACGGAGTGTCTAGTCAGCTCGGCTTAGAAGAAGGAGCTCGCAAGAGGCAGCCAGCTCTTTCCCACCCGTCATCTTGTCGGCTAAAGCACAACTTCCGCCCCCCCCCCCACAGGGGCTTCTACTTTCATGTCTTCTAGTATATTCCATGAGGACATCATTCATTATTCAAAAGCAAAGTATTCCCATTAGAAATGCTAATCAAACAGACTAAAAATGAAATAAAAAGCCACTCAATTCATTCAGGAAAAACTCTCACACCGTATATGCTTTAAATACAAGGACCTTGCCACATTCACCTCTTATGTTGACCCCACACGGGAAAATTTCATAAAATTTCCTCCCCAAGTAAGCTATCATCATTAGGAGAAAAAGTGTGAAGCTATCCTCATGCTCAAGTGAGCCATGCCTGTTCCACTGTTAGAAATAGTCGTGAGTCAGTCAGTCTAAAATTCGGATGGATTCTTACACTGCCCAGTAGGCTCCTTCAGTTTCCAGCCGACTGCACAACCAGGAACTAAGAAGAGCCTCACCCAGAGCCACAGGCTTCTTTCCCTTGCATGCTGGAAATTAACGAGCTCTGGTACATGCAACCTCTCAGGCTTCCGCTGTCCCCTCATCCTTCTGTCCCCTTCTTCTGCTTTGCCACTGTGGCTTTCTTGCTTACCCGGTACCACACATGCATCACCTTTGCTATGACATGAAGCAGTTTCAGAAAGAGCTGGTCCTGAGCTTGGTGTGGTAGCACACACTTGTAACCTCGGCAATTGAAAAGGCGAGGCCAGCCTGGGGTACACAGTAAAACCTGTCTCAGAAAACTGGGAGGAAGGGCTGGGAAAATGGTACAGTTCTGAAGTGCCCTGGGCAGTGTCCTTGCTTTCCTGACAGGCGCAGACAGGGTGATTAAAGAGGTCCCCTTAGCCTCATTGTCTATAACTTAATGTATCTTACCATCTGTCACTGTGACAAGTCAAATTCCTTTCCTGAAAGTCTGGTGGTGATTTGCAGATGAGTAGCAACAATTAACACACAGAGAGGTAGAGAGAGAGAGAGAGAGAGAGAGAGAGGGAGGGAGGGAGGGAGGGAGGAGGGGTGTGTGTGTACATTCTTGTTTCTTGTGTTAATACAAAGTCCATTATTCTTTCTGGGATAGATTAGTGATAGCAAGAATTAAACTACTTTGAAAAAACAACCAAACAAGCCAGGATCTCATTATGTAGTGTTGGTTGTCCTGGAATTCATCATGTAGACCAGGCTAGCCTCAAACGCACAGAGTTACCTCCACCTCTCTAGTACTGGGATTAAAAGTATGGGCCACCATGCTTGGAAAGTGTTAAATTTTTCAGGAAAAATGTATGAGAGAAGTGCTTAAAAGTTTTATGCAAAATTTTTTGCAACTTTTATGCAAGATTTTTGGCAAATCAGACAAAACTATCTTGTGTTACTGATTTTAAAAAGTACACCCTGGCAAAGGTAGGTTTTATAGGCTAATTCCTTGCGAATCATATTATAATATTACTTATGTCTGGATGGTAGATATTCTCTGCCTAACAAAGAGGGACTGGCACCATTTCCCTTCTGCGGTCTCTATGGCATACCTCTGTACCACTTATTGACCATGTGTGAAAAGAGATAGGAGCAGAGGAGAGAGCAGAAGGGATGAAGGCAGCGGGAGGAAGTGCTCCCCATCTTCCTGTTTGCCAGGTCAGGCATCCTATGAGCTACTATAAATGGGGAGTGCCTGCATGGCTCTCCTCAAGTGTGGGAAAAAGACTTTTCTCCGAATCGTTCTCTGATTGAGTTACTTGATTAAATGTCTCCAGGGCGTGGAGGGCTGGAGGGGCCAGCAAGTCGGCAAATAGTAGAGAAGTGCAGCTGGGATGCCCGGTTACCTCCTGCACTGCTGCACTGATAGCTCCTGCCACGCCTGATGCATACTTCTTTCAGGTCCTCTGGGTGCAGGCTTTTAAAAGGCAGCGGTTTTTAATACTTTGTTTTAATACAAGAAGAAAGGAAAGTTCTTAGTAGCCAAAAGAACCCAATTATTTTTGGCTCAAATGAATATCAAAAGTTTCTGAGCTGTAAAATTTTCCTTCTGATGTGGTGCGTGTGTGTTTGTGTGTGTGTGTGTGTGTGTGTGTGTGTGTGTGTGTGTGTGTGTGTGTGTGTGTGTGTAAGGAAAATCATTCTGTAATTTCACACTTTCCCTATTGGGAAGAATCTGGAAAAGTTTAACAATAATTTTCATATTCGGAAAAATCGTACCAAAAGTATTTAAACCAGAGTGCACACACTGTGTTTCATTAACTTTATTCTTCTCACTGTCCAGCTCGGGAGAACACCACATCCTATTCAGCTACCCTCCGAGGCAAGAAAGGCCTTTGGTAAGTGTGTAGTCAGAGGCCCCTAAGACTTTATTTCATGCGCCTATGGAGTATCTTGTGCCTGTGCCCCACGTTAGGGACCTACTCCCCCACAATGAAATGTTCATTAACCCATAAACACTAACATAGTCTAAATGGAATTCTGTAGCTGCACTTGGAAAACTTCAGCACTATGATCAGCCTTTACAATTTATAACTTTGGAACATGTTGAGGTGAAATATATGTGCATATGTATGATGGGGACAGGTATGTAAAGGCAGTTCAATGTACAAATAATAACCTTTGAAATGAATGTTGCTGATTGGAAGTATTTAAACAAAAGGAAATATAATTTTAATTGATATCTTACATGAAAATTAACTGAATGGATCCACAGACTTGAGTGCAAAAGTTAAAAACTAAATTTGTCTAAAATTTTACTTAATCACTCTATGGCCTGATTAAATACTAAATTTTAAATAAGAAATCATAAGGAAAATTGTTGAGGCTTTAGGTTAGGCAAAGATATAGATATGACACCAAATTCATATTCTGCCTAAAAATAATAAATTGTGTTATCTTCAAAGTTTAAAACTTTTGAATGGTAAAAAGAGTTGAAAGAACAAAATGACAAACACAGTGTGCAAAAAAGTATTTAAAAAACAATGCCAGATAAAGTATTGGTATCCACAAGCTAGAAATAATTCTCAAATCAAATTACAAATAATTCTCAAATTCCAGTAATAAGAGAATAACCAAAAAAGAAAATGAGGTAAGACTTGAGCATACATGTTAGCTTAGAATGTGTGCAAAAAAATATGTGAAGAGACTCAGCATCACCAGTCACTATGGAAACACAAATTAAAACCATAATCAGATACTAATATACACCTATAAGAATGCTAAAAAATAGAACAAAACAAAACAACAACAACAATAAAAACCCAACAATGCTAAATACTGGTAAGATACTCAGAACTGGACCCCTCACAGCGAAGGGCACAGACACTTTGGAGCTATCTGGCAGGTTTTACAAAGTCACACGTACGCTTGTAATTTGATGCACTAGTCACAGTGACATGAAAGCTAATGTTCACAGAGCCTGACATGTGTATATGGTTTTATTAATATTTCCCCAAACTGGAGACCTGAATGCCCTTTAACTACCAAGAGATAAATAAATTCGTGTTTCCACACGATAAAAGACTGGTTAACAATAAAAAAATGGATCCGTGACACATTCAGTGTTGGTGGACTCCAATGCACTGCGCTAAGTGAAACAAGCCATATTCCACATGCTGCATCCCACAGCACTGCATGTTCAGAGGTCCATACAAGGAAGGATGCATGCACAGAACCAGCACAGTGATGGCGGCCGGCTGGCGGGGAGAGAAAGCGTTGGTGACAAAGGGTCAGAATGAAAAAAATACTGGTGAAGGACAGTTCTGTACCTAAACTGTGCTGGTTACGTGACTGTGCTCACTAGCAAACCACATAGAGCTTTATAGCAAAAAGCAATGCTTGTAAGTGTAAATTAAGGAATAAAACCAACACCTCAAATGGATGCCTCATAACAGAGAATGTTCCACACAAGATATAAGAAAATGAAGTAACATTCCTCGTTAAAAAGAATAGTATCAATCTGTAGATAATTGCAAGATACGGTATCTAGAGGAAAGGTGAGTTACAGAAATTTGACATATGGCGAGGATGAAATCTGTAGGGGTAGAGGACTGGTGCTGTTGGTAAAGCATCAGCACCTGAGTTTGGTCCCACAACTCATGTAAAACTCACATGCTTGTAATCCCAGTAGTGAGGAGGCAGAAGCAAGCAGAGCCTTTGACCTCGATGACGAGGAAGAGTAGTCTGCTTGTGAGCTCTTGGTCATTAAGAGGCCCTGTCTTTAAAAAAGTCAATTAATCAGTCAATCAATAAATCAGCAAAGGTGAATAAGGAATAAAGAATGAGATCTAAGGTTGTCTTCTAATTGCCACAGACGTGCATGTATTTAATTGTCTATGATTTCTCTATAATAATAATAGTGATAAAATAAATAATTGCCACAGATGTGCATGTACACTCTTGTACACACACAAGCACACACAGACACAGATATGTGGATGTATATATTAATAACAATATAGGAAAATATGGACAAATATAGTACAAAACAGACTATGACTTTTTCCAAGAAGTTGGGTGATAGGGAATTAAATTTTCTATTATTTATCTATAACAACAACAACAACAACAACAACAACAACAACGATAAAATAAAGTCCAAATTGCTTCCATAAGAAGAAGTAGATATAACATATGTCAAACTAAAAGACATGCATGTTTTTCCAATAAAGACATAAAAATTAAACTATTTCATGCCAAGCACTTAAAAATGGGTGTTAGCAATACCCTGACACGGAAGCCCAACTTTGAGTTTAGATGCAAATTTGAGAGTGAGACTGGGAGCTTCCCCTTATAGCTGGCATTTGAATGTCATTAAACACACCCAGGCAAACAGCATGGCATAGAGGTGTTACAGGTCGCCAGCCCATAGGTGTCTGCCAAGTTTAAAAGAATGTTCTTCCATTACCAGTACAAAAAAACCCATATTTTGACACAAGAATATTTATGTGTATATTAAAAGACAGTCAAAGAGGGACTACATTTTACAAGTTAATAAATGAAAACAAGTTAATTTTATTTCAGAACAAGTCAAATGTGGGATTCTAACAATGAAGAAGATAAGATGCATTAAAATACCACATTAATCATTAAAGTTACCAATGACAAACCTAATTTATTTGACATCATTAAAAATGTGATGAAAGATTGGAAGCAAAAAATATAACAGAATATTCTGTGTGGTCAATGAAAAATGTGAACCCACATGAGACACCTGTAAGCATGGTTTGGTACAGGCTCAGCCTCTGGAAGCCTCAAAGTCTTCCATCTCAGACTTCAGGCTGCCTTTTCACAGAAATATGTCTAATTACTGTATGTAGGCCAAAGACTGCATCCTATCCAAGCACGGCCACAGGAGGAGATCTGTGACACACAGCGCATCCTGTCCAAGCATGGCCAGAGGAGGAGATCTGTGACACACAGCGCATCCTATCCAAGCATGGCCACAGGAGGAGATCTGTGACACACAGCGCATCCTGTCCAAGCATGGCCACAGGAGGAGATCTGTGACACACAGCGCATCCTGTCCAAGCACGGCCACAGGAGGAGATCTGTGACACACAGCACATCCTATCCAAGCATGGCCAGAGGAGGAGATCTGTGACACACAGCGCATCCTGTCCAAGCATGGCCACAGGAGGAGATCTGTGACACACAGCGCATCCTATCCAAGCAGGGCCACAGGAGGAGATCTGTGACACACAGCTCATCCTATCCAAGCACAGCCAGAGGAGGAGATCTGTGACACACAGCGCATCCTGTCCAAGCACGGCCACAGGAGGAGATCTGTGACACACAGCACATCCTATCCAAGCATGGCCAGAGGAGGAGATCTGTGACACACAGCGCATGCTATCCAAGCATGGCCACAGGAGGAGATCTGTGACACACAGCACATCCTGTCCAAGCATGGCCAGAGGAGGAGATCTGTGACACACAGCGCATCCTATCCAAGCATGGCCACAGGAGGAGATCTGTGACACACAGCGCATCCTATCCAAGCACGGCCACAGGAGGAGATCTGTGACACACAGCGCATGCTATCCAAGCACGGCCACAGGAGGAGATCTGTGACACACAGCACATCCTGTCCAAGCATGGCCAGAGGAGGAGATCTGTGACACACAGCGCATGCTATCCAAGCACGGCCACAGGAGGAGATCTGTGACACACAGCGCATCCTATCCAAGCATGGCCACAGGAGGAGATCTGTGACACACAGCGCATGCTATCCAAGCATGGCCACAGGAGGAGATCTGTGACACACAGCGCATCCTATCCAAGCACGGCCACAGGAGGAGATCTGTGACACACAGCTCATCCTATCCAAGCATGGCCACAGGAGGAGATCTGTGACACACAGCTCATCCTATCCAAGCACGGCCAGAGGAGGAGATCTGTGACACAGCACATCCTATCCAAGCATGGCCAGAGGAGGAGATCTTGACACATGACAAAGGTCCAGCAGGAGAGCGTCAGGGTCTAAGCAAACCCTGGGAAATGCAGATCTTGGCTATTTTCTTGGAACATTACACCTTACTGTATGCCAGAATATAGAAATTTTATGAAGATTGCATTCAGTGAAAATAAAATGATTTTTGCCATGGATTTTTGAAAGAGTGCCGGCCAACATTAGGCTGTAAATGTAATGCTTTTTGAAAATTAATTGGAAACATAAATTGACTCTCGAAGAGCCACATGGTTCCCAGAATTTTCTTAATAAGAACAATATGTGGAGGAGACACTTCTGAAAGGAAAAAAAAAAATACAAGTCTAGAAAAGTGGTATTTTCTGATTTACTAAGTTATTTACTGGCACCCACTGGAATCTAGCTCTGCGCCATAGGCAAATCCTTTCATGAATCTGATAAGGAATGCACACAGCAGCAGCCTCTAAGGCTGACTTTGCCTTACCTTGGCTCAGCCTCAACTGTCAAGGCAACTGCATTTTCTCAGATACTTTTCTGATTGATAATTGGGCTCCTGTATATTACTTTACAGATGTTCAAATGTTCACAGACGGGCTCATTTTCAATCCACTCTCACTGTAGCAGTCTGGTTTTGATGAAAAATAGATTTGCAAGGAGACTTTTGCATAGCAATCAAGCTTGTCTGAAGTCCATGAGCCTTCCCATTAGGAATTCACTATATGCACAATAGGATGGGGAGAAAACACTCATACACACACACACACACACACACACACACACGCACATGCACACACACACACACACAATGTATATATGACAAGTGTAAATGCAAGAATATTAGGTGAGGTTAAGAACAAAAAGGTAATAAAAATACTCACGCACATGCACACATACACACCCACATATTCCTCTTATACACTCCCCATGTGTGCACGCGTGTGCGCATGTGCACACACGCACACATATCATGTACACCATTTTAATGCCAAGGGAAATCCTTCTATAGATTCTCAATGTACTTTGATTGAAATTCAACCATCTTCCCCTCTATACCTCAACTTCATAAGAAGGAGTTCGTTAACACCAATTTAATTTTCTATAATGCAATAAAGTAAAAGAGGAAACAAAATGATCTGTGAGTTTATGGTTTCATTATGAGAGCGTGCTAGCTCTTGAGAAGTATGTCGCAGCACAACACAGACATGTACTGGCTACTCTGGCGGAGGATCTGCCTGAAAGTGAGGGCTCGAAGCTGAGCGTGATCCACACCTCCGTTCCTCAGGTCTCCACTTTCTCTGCTCACTTCAGTCATGTGGGTCTTCTCACCTCCTGTCACGGGCAGGCTCATAGCCCCCGCACTGTCAGGGAATGTCGTCCTTGTTTAATCTGAAATCTGAATACTTTTGAGGAGAGCTCTACCAGCAATTACATGAGGACTGACCTTGAAAACAGTTGAAAGATTCTAAAGTTGCTGCTATAAAATCTTTTGTGACCTAGACAAAAACCTTGCTGAATTAAATAATCAAGCAGTTTTTAGCTGATTACTTGCTTCCCCATTTGGTTAAGTGGGGTGCAGAAAACCATGGGGGGACTATTCAATCTATAAATCTGCTCCTAGACATATGTTGTGCATGTTTTCATAAAGACTTTTATTATGTGGTCCTTAAGCAGCACATACGTGCCAGATGGGCGGACTGGAATATAAAACGCATCTCAGGAGAAGCTATTATTGGGTCAGTAATGCTAATTACAAGGGCTTACGCAACCATCTGTGAGACCCCCAATGGCAAAGGCTTATTTCTAGAACTTCACTGTGGCTGTACCCTATATTGCCTCCTATAGATTTATGGGTACCTGGGAAATTGCCACTGTTGGTACTGGGGGGAAAGCTGTGGGGGATCTGCTGGGTTCACGGTGTGCTTTGGTCTTGATAGGGATATGCAATTACTCCATGACTGGGTAGCCTTGGTTTTAGTGGTCCAGACTCTGTAACAATTCTCACACCACTATCCCACTACATTTATAGACACACCACCCCTGAGCACAGGAAAGCATCATGGAAATATGGAGATGACATATATAGTATGAAGCACCAAGAGAGTAACTTGTCACCAAAGTGCCTGGATTGAGGGCATTGTAAGAAGAAGTGCTGGGTGAGGACACATGCCGCCAACAGACTACATTGCTGCTGCCTTTGTACATCTGGGTTAGGGCTAGCTTGACGCTGCTCTCAGGAGAGCTCCTGCTTCAGATACTTACTCATCACCGTGGTGCTAACAATTTACTCTTTATCCAGCTCCATTTTCCAGGGTTTCATTTTATTATTTGCTATTCCTATGAATCTTCCTGTTATGTTTGTACATTTTTAGTGTAACAAGGTGGCACATAAATATTCCCCTTTGTTAGGACACCTGGAGAGACAAGTAGGCTCTGTCACAGAGCTAGAGCCTGTCTCAGGTCCCTCAGGACCCGAGAGCTAAAGCATGTCCCTGCTCTGCTGGGCTGGGGAAACCACTCTCACGGGGACCTAGATGACTTTCTTTCTCATCCTGTTTGCTATGGAAGGCAAGAATCCAATGCCACAGACACTTAATTCTTTGTGGGTAACATCCAGCTTCTCCTTAACAAGATAAAATCGCACATTCTGACAACACGTGGCCTTCACTCCCACGGCTGAACCTGGCGAGACCTAAACACCAGGGTAGGATCTTGTGTCCGGCTCAGCTTGGGCCAATGGGCCACACTCTTTAGATTTCTTGAATCAAGAAGGAAGAGAAATGAACACAAGACTTGCCTAAAACTACAATTTTAAGGCAGGATCTAATATCTAAGTAAACAAAATAATATGTCCTGGAACACATACATGGAAAAGCTCTGGTTTCAGATAAATGTCCTCTAAAAAGTCCTGCATTTATTAAGCCAGTTTCAACCTTATTTTGTCTGTCCCATTTCTCCCCAGCAGAATGTTACGACTCTACCCCACATTTCCTCCAAACAGGGGCAAACAGGGGCCCTCGGGTCACTCTGCAGAATTCCTTTCTCAGAGCAGCCTCTGTAGGTTTCCTTTAGGAATGCCATGATGGCTCTCAAAATGAGCCCCCTGGTTTGCCACAGCTAGAGGGATGGGGGCCTTCTCTGGCTTTTGGTCATCTGGACATCATAAGTTAGAATGGTTGTGGGACCACAGGGCGCTTTCTGAAAGGAACTGTCACCTCAGCATTTGTAACCAAGGCTACCAACAAACACTGTGATAGTACACATCAGCCAAGTGACTTCTTGTTAAATAAGGGAAGGCGGCTAGGGAACCGCCTCAGTAAGACTTTGTGCCAAAATGCCGGCGGAGCCGCTGATCAGACGGAACGAGGAAGGCAGCACGAGGCGTCCTCAGACGAAGCCCCCATCAGTGAAGAGTGAAGTCAGAGCGATGGCTTCCAGCCAAAAGGACTCAGGAAGCAGATGGCAGCCACATTAAAGTGTCATGATTAGGCTAGCGATCTCAGGTGGCTGTCAGCTAGCAAATATAAATACGTCAGGGGGACTCAGCGTTGAGAGAAGAACCCAGCCATGCACGGCTCTAAATGATTGCTGTGGAACTCCATGCTTGTGTAAATAAAAATTAAGTCAAACAGAACAGGAAAATATAATAAGCGTCTGGAGCAAAATTTCTAGCTAATTACAACAGAGCAGGGGGACTGGGGCAGGGAAAGATGTCACTGTGCTAACGGCATTGCTGTGCTGAATACACAGAAAGCAAGGAGCAAAGCACCATTATTTCCAGCATCCTTCATGTTTCAATATTACATACATTTATATGCATGCAAAATAAATACAAAAAAGAAAAAAAGAAAGCTTTCTTAGGACACACACCTGAGTTTTCAGTGATAATCTAGAGTAAAAAAGAGACATTTGGGTCTTTCTAAATTATGCTTTTTAAAACTTGAATTTCCTTTGAAAATACTTCTTAGAAAAAGAATTTAGAAATATTTCAAAATGATAAAAAAAATTCCAAAAACAGCTGTAAAGTACAAAATGTCTCTTATTCTTGGACACTGCACAATTAATTCCAGACAGAGTGGCAGCTCTGTCACTCACTGTCCTAATTCCTCTGAGAAAGAAATCACCTTGGACTGTTGGCGAGAAGCAGTTAGCGGGCAGCCCCCAATGCCAAGCCGCTGCACCCCTCAGCTTCCGAGTCCTGGCCACAGTCCCCTGAGTGCTGGCCGGTCAGTGATGAGGGGTGAGAGCTGCTCTAGCATTTTCTACAAACCGCTGCCTTGGGACTGCTCATGCCTTGCTCAGACCTCCGCACGGCGGTTCTCCCTCCTTCCCAGGCCTGTCCTGTCCCTGGGGTCAGACTGGTACCACAGGAGAAGGGTTTCTGCTCTCTCCCCTTTACCATCAAGGCCCAAGAAGCTCCTGCCCTTCTAGTTCTGCCTGCTGGGGACCCAAGGAACACAGACAGCAGTCTTTAGGGGTCTACATGTGCTCCCTATCCCACCCTAAAATCCTCTGTCAAATCTCATTACTCTTATTTAGTTTTAAAATATATGATCCGCCCTGACATGACTGGTTATGTGGGAAGCTGGCACATGATCCAAGATGCCCCAATCACTGTAACCTTTAGTAAACTACCCATGGCCTACTGGTGGTCTGTTTACTGGCTCACAGGCCACTATGACACGTGATTACGTTTTCTGTTTTTAAACACTTATTTATATATGGGTATGCGTGAAGCATATGTGGAGGTCAGAGGACACCGGTTCACCTTTTTACCACATACTTGCTATGAGTCAGTTTCTCAGGCCTGCCTCTGCTTCTCTGAGTGCTGGGAGCAAAGGCATGCGCCACCGTGCCCGGCGACCAGCCACTTTTTGATTGAACCTAAAGCCCACTCCATGGAATGGAGTCCATACCTGGCACTGAGAAAGTGGCCAAGTCCCTGAGTCTATACAGGCCATGGACCTAAGGAAAAACCATTACTGTCATTTTGCTAGAGCTATAAAAGGTCTCCTAATGGCACATCGCTGTACCCGTAGATCACTGCCTCACGCAGACCACATCAGAGAAGCTTCCTCTTGCAGTAGCTCGTAAATTACACAGAGACCCCTCACTGGGAGGATGTGCAGAGAGTGAAAGATTACTAAGTACCCAGTCCTTAGAATGTTACAGTTCTTAGACTAGACCGCTTTTGTCAAACACCTTCTCTCAAAGTTTGGGGATCCACACAGAAGAGGAGACAGAAAGATTATAAGGGCCAGAGAGGATGGATTACCCCAAGGAAACGTATCTTCCGCACACACATACTAATGCACGTATGAACTCACAGAGACTGTGGCAGCATGCACAGGGCCACACAAGGTCCCATCATTGAGAGGGGGAACTGGATGTGGGCCCTGCCCCTAACCCAGACGCTATCTCCAACGGAGTCTCAATGGGTACACTGACCATTCTTCAGGGCAGCCCCATACCCAAGAGTAGACAGCCAAGACAAAATGAAGTCAGTAGTGTTCTTCTGTTTCTAGGAATACTTCTGAAATAAGAACAGTTCATTAAAGTCCTTCCGAGTACTGAACAGAGCCCTGACTTTCTGGTAATGGCAGTGAGACCGAGGGTCGCGCACTCGCTATGCTCTACTACTGACTGGCATGCCTGGTCCTGAGAAGCGAGGTCATACAGGAGACATGTTATTCCCACTGATAATGCAGGAGAAATGAGGTGCTGATTGTTTTCAGAATGACGTAAGAGAGCGGCCGTGGCTCTGGGTCCTATTAGCTGTAGCTGAAGTGGCAGCCCACCATCACCAGCAGCCGGCTGGCTAAAGAACTGACGTCATTAGCGGAATCAAGGCAGATAGGAGAGGCCATGAGGAACACTTCACGAGGACAAAGAACTCACAACTGGATTTTTTTTTTTAATTCTGCTTTAACAGAATAGATAGCATTTCTGTCTAGAACTGAAAAGACACCAGCCTGTTGGAGCCTGAGAGCTTTGCACAGAGTGGTGGGAGGCTCTGGGGGAGGAAGAAAACCCAGGAAAAAGCCATGTGGCTTCACTCTCAACTACTCTCCACATTGAAGTCAGGGGTTTATGAAACATACGGACAACTGTGTCATGGCTGAGCTGACAAGCCTCAATAGTTCTACACCCTAACTTTTACTTCTGCGGCCCAGCGGACCCCAGGTCATCTGATTTTGTCCTTCCTTCTTTCTGGGCTTTAACCATGCTTCCTTACATTCCTTGAACTGTGGTGCCCCTTCGAGGTCCCTCTGCAACCTGCCTGCTTCTGACTCAGCAGTGTCACAGGCTGGGGACTAGGCCTTGGGGGGACACTACAGCACTAAAGAACAGTGACCTTTCCCTTAGTGTCCCCCTGTTCTCTTGGGATGAGCCAGGAGCATCTTTGTTCCCTGAGTGTTTCCGTCATTCACACAACTTGTGACAAATATCATCTGGCATTTTTGGTGGCTTTAAGTGGCTGCTTCCCCACTAAACTAAAAGCTTCCTCAGAACAGGATCATGCTAACCAGAAGTAATTTAACACAAGATTAATTTAGCGCCTTGCATGGCATTCATAAGGTAGTGAGTGCTTTATAATATTTGCTGTACTTACAGAGAGCTCAGCAGCTAAGAGTACTGGCTGCCTTTGCAGAAGACTTGGGCTCTGTTCTGGCACCCATATGGTGGCTCACAACTGTTTGTAACTCCAGTTCCGGGGCATATGACGCCCTCTTCTGATCTCTGCAAGCACTGCACACACCTGAGTCACATACATACATGCAGATAAAACACTCATACACATAAATAAAAAAGAACAGTCATCAAAAAGAGGTTTCACTTTAAAGTTAAAATCTGAAGAAGAGAAGACATAATAGGATATAATGAAGGAGACAGCAGTGCCGATCATTAGAGGGTCCTCACTTGCAGGGGTGCAGTGGGGTGGGGGAATAATCTGAGATAGTCACAACAGAATCAACAACAGCAGTCAACTGTGGTACCTAACACTCAACCCTTCCTACTTCTGAGGCAATTTGGAGCCATTATCCAACTTCATCTTCACAGTTATTCACTGAGGAGCTCACATTATTCTTTGTTTTATACATGGGGAAATGACATTCCAAAGAGTACCATGATAGAGGTCTCACCCATAGGATGTGGCAGTATTCAGATTCCAAGTTGGGTCTGTGAGACTCCTGAGCTTGAGACAGTGAGACCATGACCAGCCAACACCCCCAAAGATCTCCCTGGAGACTCAGAGCACAGTGGGTGACAGGCAGGAATGTGCTCTGGGTTTGTCCCTCTGTGTCTACCTTCGGGATTTCAACTTCACAGCTGCTAGGGAGCTGTTCATGGGAAAGAGGAGCTGTGAGCCCCCGGGGCCTGGAAAGCAGCCCCAACAGGGCTGTTACACGGCACATGTGGTGCTGTGTGGCGGCGGGTGGTTCCTGTAAGGTATTCATGCCGTAGCCCACTAAAGTGAACAGAACTGCCCTAGACCCAAGACTAACAGACCTGGAAAAAAAAAAAACCCAGCTAAAACAGCTACCAATGTTTTCGGGATGGAGGGAGGAAGGGAGGTGGGAGGTGGGAGAAAGCCAGATCCACCAGCCTTCTGACAGACGTCCTATAGGTCTTACAGCAGCCCACCACAAACATGTTATGCTAGCAAACGCCCTGCACATCATATGCCTTCTGGCTTATTTTGGGCAAATCTTGGACACAGTATACTTAGTGGCTTCCTAAGGTCTTGGCATTTGAGTGTGTGCCCACTTGCTTGGCCTCTCTTCCACTGGCTTCAGCAGCAGTCACCACTCTGCCCAGAACAGACCACCCTCAGCAGAACCCTCAGCAGAACCAGCAGCCCTGGGAGATGCTTCATGTGGCTCTGCATCCCCAGCACTTTCCCGGGAAGGAGGACCACTGCTGGACCCCAGAGAACATGCGCACCCCTGGTGCCAGAGCCAAGGCATGTTGCCATTCCTCATGCTTCCTTCCAACACTAACATTTCCAGGGTGTCCTGCTGCTCCATAATACAGCTAATTTTTTTTCCAGGTCATAAGTGAAGACAAACAGACACATTGACAGGCCTAAAAACTAACAATGTATTGCCTGTACTATACAATGGGCCCTTGTATTTTTACAGCCAAACTGCATTAAAATACAGTCAGTGGACCTAAACTAAATCAACTTAATGACCTCAGGTGAGGCTCCCAGGGATGTCTGTTCTTATGGCAAATCTCTATCCTTCTGTCTCAGGCACAGTTTAGCACTAGGCTACCAACATCTCTACAATATAATGAGATGGATGTGCCTTTTCTTCTCAAAGAAAGGGCAGCTCTTGCCTTACAGCACATTTTGCACAGAAATGTTAATTCTGTTTTATTCACTACAAATGGGCCATCATCTGTATGTTTCTAAGTGTTATGCAGCTAGATGGCAGAATCAAGCATGCTGGGCAATTTTTTAAAAATTAGTGCCATGAACTTCCATGCCAGGACTGAGGAACTGGCGTCTTCATTATACATGTGTACTGTTCAGCTTCCTTCATAAAGAAAAGAACCACTATTAGCTACCAAAACTTGGCTTCCTCCATCTATCTTTTCCTCCATCTCCTATGGTTTAAGGTTTTCATGTACTGTAACACTGTAATGAAATGGGGAGAAAAGGCACGGCACCGAGTGGGGTACACAAGGGCCAGCAGCCCCACAGGAAGGCCACCAAGGCCAGCAGCCCCACAGGAAGGCCACCAAGGCCAGCAGATCTCGACCCAAGGAAGCTGCACAAACTGATGCACCAATCAAGGACAAAGCATGCAGAGAACCTGGACCCCTGTTCAGATGCAGCTGATGGACAGCTCGTTCTCCGTGTGTGTGGGGAGGGGGAGAGGGGACCGCCTCTGACAGGAACTCTGGTGCCTGCGGTATGATCACTGCCCCTGGGCGGTAGGCACACAGAGGAAAGGGAAGCAGGCTACCCTGCCGAGAAATGACAGAATGTTATCAGACGGTGGGGGAGGAGTCCTCTCAACATCTCTCCCACCTCCCACCTCCCCCCCCCACCCCCCCACCCCCGCTCGGCAGAGGTCAGGGGGAGGGGAATAGGGCAGAAGGGGGAGGGAGGGTAAGAACTAGAAGATAAGAGCTAAGGGCTAACAACTGGGATGTAATTTATAGTTAACTGGGAATAGATTATAATGAATAAGTAAATTTTAAGGAAAGACCGAGAGGAGCAGAGAGGATGTGAAAGGAAATACTGGAGCGGAGGGACACTGAGTCAGACAACCTGCAATGCCAGGGTCAGGGCGAGTGCTCATTACAGGCGGGCTAGCAGGACGTGCCATTTGCATTTTGAAGGCAGGGACACAAGAGACCTTAGCTAGCTCATCACATGTGAAAGCCTTGTGCTGTGTCAGCAGTCAGAAAGCAAAGTTACCCACACTAACGCTAAGCAACCAGAGGGCAGGGAAAGGTCTTAAAAAATCCAGTTATGAACAAAACAAAACAAAACAAAACAAAATCCAGTTCTGTTATGTAAACATGCCTCTGTGTGGGATATGGGGCTGCTTCAGACTGTCCACAGCAGCAGACTGTATTTGCCCTGTGTGTGCTCTGGCAGGGGTGTGATTCTACCAGCTCAAGACAGTTTAATTCTGGGGCCTCTAGAGAGGGTATGAAAACAGCAGAGCCCCGAGAGAGGGGGCGGGGCTGTCCCTCCTGCTGTTGCTGCTGCTGCTGCTGCTGCTGCTGCTCCTGCTGCTGCTCCTGCTGTTGCTCCTGCTGCTGCTGCTGCTGTTGCTCCTGCTGCTGCTGCTGCTGTTGCTCCTGCTGCTGCTGCTGCTGCTGTTGCTGCTGCTGCTGCTGCTGCTGCTGATGTGTCAAGTGGTTGAGAAAACAGAGCAGAAGAAGTTGGAGATTTCCTGATGAGATGACAATCGGACTCACTCCAAAGAACTTCACACCCCCAATAGGCAGGAAGGAGTCTCAAAAGAACTCAATGTCCCCTCTGCCCACTAAATCTTTTGTCTCGCCTACCTGATGTGGGGTGTTGGAAGAGATTGGGGTGGAGAAAGGTGGTAGATATGAACGCCCAAATAAAATAGTTAAAACAAAAAAAACTAAAAACAAAACAAAACAACAACAACAACAAAAAACGCCTACAGGAGACTGGTTAAGGTAGACGAGCTCGCACCACTCACAACATGAACCATCTCAGAAATTCAGTGGAAGGGCATTGTCCCTCAGCATATGATTCCCCAGATAAGAAATGTGATCAGATTAAATCTGATCTTGCAATGGGTCTTGCAATTACCAATGATGCTAATTACAAATGTGATTAGTTTTTAAACACTATTTCTTAAATAATGAAGTTGACACAGAGGTAAAAAATTTCAGTACTTTGTGCTATTATAGTTATTATTTGAACAAGAATCCTATTTCATCTATAAGTAGCTCCTTACCAGTATATTTATTTATTGTGGAGGTACAATAAGAGATTCACTCATGTTGAAATATAAATTAATGTTAAATTTATTAAGACAAAATAATGTTCTAATATACCAATCAGATAACTTCATAGAGCGTTGACTATCTTTGGTTCTAATATACACAGTGCCCCAGCAAAATTGGCTATTTAAAAAAAAAAAGCAAAAATTTAGGCCCAAATCCTTACAACAGTGTACTAGTATAGTCCTGACACCCTGTATAGCCTGTGAAATTAAAAAAGCAATCCAGTAGTACCATGCCACACTTAGGCCAGTGACACCAGCATCCCTGGGGAGGCACCAGGAGCCAAGACCATGCAGCTCTCTAGTGGTCCGACTCGCAGTCACAGCTTCAGAAAGCGGTACCACCCCGACTTTCTCCCTTTACCCGATCTTTGAGTCTGGAGCCTTTTATCAGTTGCTTAAGATAAACGGTGGGAACTTTCAGCTAAGTGTGCGTCTTTCAGATTCCAGAATGGCTACAAACTAAACTCAAGAGAAAGGGCGGAAGATGGAAGGCACACAGGTGAGTGGCGAGGGAACCGGAGCGGAGCAGAGCATGTTAAAGCCCCACCCCACAGTGCCTCCTGCGAGCCCAGCAGCAGGACTGTGCGATGCAGAGGAGTGTGTATGAGGACAGTTTAGAATGCTAGCTCTCTTCCCCAATCCAAGCAGCTCTCTCCCTTACTCCAAGAGAACAAGAAGTAGATCCTGGCTTAAGGGTAACAGAAAAAACTCCCAAGCCCAGGGACATCGGAAAGAGCAAAGGCTGTGCTATTTAAACCTTCCACCATTGTCAATGACTGTGAGAGTCCATTTACAGGGGAAGAGTGCTGGGAAGGAGCAGGGCCTGTGTTCATCAGACCTCCCACGGGCCCTGTACGGCAATGCCCTTTTTCACTCAACTTTTGGGGCAACTGAAAGAAACATTTTAGGCTCCATTTCAGTAATGAGGAAACAGAGGTAGTACGTGTCTGTGTTCTTACCAAGTGGCAGAACTGGAGACAGACCCTGGCTGTGTCTGACCTCTGAGAATGAGCCTTTAAACACTAATGAAACCTAAGGAGGGCCTGTGTGGTGGCTCTTCTTGGGTGTCAACTTGACCGCACCTGGAATTAACTAAAACCCAAGAGGCTGGGTACGCCTGTGAGGGATTTATTTCTTAATTAACTCACTTGAGATGGGAAGATCCACCTTTAATCCAGACCTTTTGCAGGGTAAAGATCCACCTTTAACCGGGTCTACCCCTTCTGCTGGCAGCCTCTATAGAGGATGGGGGGGCAAGGAAACCTGCTCTCTGGTCCTGCGTGCTTTGCTCTCACTGGCCCCGCCCACTCCCTCACTTATATCATAGCCGACTTCTTGGGGATTCTGAAGAACAATGAGACATCCAGCCGCGTGGAGTGAACCACTCTGGATCATTGCACTTTCTCTTAGTACACAGTCATTGTTGGACCAGCTGGACTAGTGTGTGTGTGTGTGTGTGTGTGTGTGTGTGTGTCTGTGTGTGTCTGTGTGTGTCTGTGTGTGTGTCTGTGTGTGTGTGTCTGTGTGTGTCTGTGTGTATCTCAATGCCTTTAGGTAAAATTGTCCCCTTTTCCTGACCATAACTGGCAAGGTCCAGTCTGTAAGCAGCCTTTTCCATTCCGGCAAACTTCAAAAGTAAATCCAGCACAATGGAGCTCACCCAAGACCCTTCACTTTGGCAGGAGGGCGCTGGATAGACTTCATTAACTCTCAGAAAACTACAGGTGAGTTTGGGCCCTGGGGTCCTCCACAAACTATGGCAACAGCCAAGGAAAAAATAGGCAGTAAACCTCGAACCCCTACCCAGACTAGCCGATGGACAGGACATTCTCCACTGTTGAGTGGAGAAGGAGATCTAACTTTCACACAAACTCTGGTGCCCCATATTTGAACATGTCCCTTGGATGGAGATGCCTGGTGGCACTCAGAGGAAGGATAATAGGTCACCAAGGAGAGACTTGATACCTTATGAGCATATACAGGGGGAGGAGGTCCCCCTCAGTCACAGTCATAGGGGAGGGGAGTAGGGGGGAAGTGGGAGGAAGGGAGGAATGGGAGGATACAAGGGATGGACTAACAACTGAGATGTAATATGAATAAATTAATTAAAAAAAAAGAAAAAAAAAGAATAGTCTGCCCCTTGCAATTTCAAGATCTGAACTTTTGTGTGACAGGAAATATCTAAACGTTATAATAACTAGATACAAATTTGGTCTTTCCTTCCTTCCTTCCTTCCTTCTTCCTTCCTTCCTTCCTTTGTTCCATCCATCCATCCTTCCATCCTTCCTTCCTTTTCTTTCTGGAGACAGGCTGGCCCTAGACTCACAGATAGTCTCCTGATTTAGCCTCTTGGATGTTGCGGTTATAGGCATGAACTCCTAGACAGCTTTTTTCTTTCATTTTAATTGATAATTTTTCCAGTTTCACTGTGAAGAATAGTATCTTGGCACTGAGAGAAGAATGCTTAGGCCCACTGGACCAATTTTCTCACTTGTTTACTAATGGAAGCACCAAGGCTTGCACAAACCTATCATTTCTGTTTTAGTTACCTTTCTGTTGCGGTGACTAAACACCATGACCAAGGCAACTTGCAGAAGAAATGGTGTGCTTGGGATTATGGTTCCAGCGTGATAAGAGCCCATAACCATGGCAGCAGGCGGGCATGGCAGCTGGAGAGAATGCTGAGGGCTCACATCTTAAACTGTAAGCCCAAAGCAGAGAGCGAGCAAGGGGGCACTGGGAATGGCATCAGGCTTTGAACGCCCAACCCCCCCCCCCCCAGTGATATGCTTCCTCCAGCAAGGCCACACTTCCCACACCTCTCCAAACAGCACCACCAACGGAAGAGCAAGTGTTCAAACTCATTAGCCTATGGGGAGCACTTTAATTCAGCGCACCACACACTCACCAGAGGAGAAGTATGTACCATAATACTCAGACCAAGAGAATATGTCCTGTTCCTGTGGGATGAATGAAGAATAGAAAGGGAGGAAGTGGAAGGGAGAAGACAAGGTGTAGAACTGGGTCCAAGGTGCTAAGAAATGAAAAGTTAATTCCACTACCTCTAAGGAAAAATGTACTCTATATCACTCAGAAAGTCATCACTGGGGTAAGCATGGGATTGCACAGGCGTCTGACACATGTGCCATGATACCCACAAGGTTTGCATGTGAGCAGACACAGAGGTGTCCTCGTGAGACTGGAGCTGCCCTTGCCTAGTGATGCGTAGCACATGGCTCTTGTGTTTATAAAAAATCCTGCTGCTATAAACACTGCATGGCCAGTCTTAAAAAGCATGGGGCATCATACTTGATGATGAAAACATAACTATACCACAGTTTCTGTTATTTTAGCATGTACTTAAAAGAAATTGCCTCAAGACAGCATGCCATGTTACACTGGAAACAGCTTCATATATTCTATTCCTTTAAAAAAAAGGATTTATTTAATGTATAAGAGTGCTCTGATTTCATGGACATCAGAAGAGGGACTCAGATCCCATTACAGATGGTTGTGTGCCACCATGTGGTTACTGTTCCAGCCCTCTGGAAGAGCAGCCAGTGCTCTTAACCACTGAGCCATCTCTCCAGCCCACATACTCTATTCTTTCTGAGACTCTTGATTACATGGAGGTCAAGTCAAAAGACTGACCACACTGCCCAGGGCCATGGAGTACACCTAGATATTCGCACAGTGACATAATTTCCTAAGGACACATTATCAGAACGATGCTTGCCTCTTTTCTTCTCACCTTCTCATCTGAACACAGTGGCCACCTGCGGCGTGACTGCAACCCACTGAGTTAAAATGGGAAGACCACCCTCCTATGTTCCGTGAGCAGGAAATGCAGGAAGTTGTAAAAATTTAAAACATCAACCAATATAATTATGTGTGTTTTGCCACTATTGAAAACATATATATTTTTTTAAACTAATGACATGTTGCTCTATTACAATGAAATGAGTTTATTATTTTCAGGTTTAAATTCTGATTGACAAAGAGCAGCAGCTAAGACCCATACAGACAAGAGCCGCCGCTGGAAACTCCTGCTCCTCATATGATCTAAGAGCTGCCGCTGAACTGGTCATAACGCCCACAGGGGCTTGCGAGGTCAGAATTCATCTCGTAATTATTGTAAGAAAATGTGCTACACTACAGCCTTGGTTGAAAGTATTAGCCAAGCACTTTTATTTAAAATGTGCTAAGAATTTCTTAAAAATCAAATCTTTCTGGAATTTTGTACTTGTGTTACTAATGAAAAACAACATCAAATTGCTGCATTCCGTCATTATCAATATAACTGTGACTGTTTACCGAGCTCTTCCTCCATGCCAGGCCTGTTCCTCAGTGCTTCCAACTTGCTTTCCACTTGAGTTGTATGCACTACAACTCCTAGAGGTGGTCCTGAGGCCTGCGCAGCTTCTGTAAGACCTTCCCCGAGTGCTGGCCAGTGGAAAAGGTAGGGCTCCATCCCTGGCAGTCTGACTCGAAGACTCCAACCCCAAACCACGCAGTGAACAACCAAGACTCAGCTGGCGGCCCTTGCCCTCAGATGCCCCGCCTACTTGCCAGAGCAGGAGACGCTGCAAGTGCAGATGAGGAGAAAAGGCAAACAGATCGGGAAGGCTTTAAAGAGGCCCAAGATGCAGAGTGTGGGTCTGCCTTCTGTTCCCTTCACACAGCGGCTTCCTTCAGGCAGAGTTCGGCTTTTGTCCTTGCCTTATCTATTCATTTGGAAAATAACACCCTATGTGTGAAATGCTTCAGGGCTAGGCGATCAGATGGCAGTTTAAAGGACTTTTCCCCTTGGGAAGTGTGTCGTATCAAATTCTCATAAAGGCAATATGTCCCCCACTTCCATTATGTAAGTACAGCTGCTGGCTCAGTCCTCCTGCATCGGCTTATAGAGAAACAGGACACTAGCATATAAGTTGGCACAACAGAGGCGAGAGGGGCTGGACTCATAATATATTCATATATGGTGTCAGCCTTTAGGCAAGAAAAGAAGCAACCTGCCTTTCCTGATTTGAAACACACATCCTGCTATCATTACACTTCTAAGGTAGGAGGCACTGTATTGGGCTAGGGAAAGCTCCCGTCACAGCCTGCAGTGGAAGGCGTCCTGCTCCCTCACGGACAGCAGCTGACTGGGCCATTTTCCTCTGCATTTGTGCTAAAACTCAGATCTTCATCACCAGAGAAGCAGACAAAGGATTGCAGGTGTTTCTGTGTAACTGTTGTGATAGTTAAATCTTCATTGTCAACTGGATTGGATTTAAAATCACTTAGAGGCCACACCCGTGAAAGTGGCTGGGAAAGAGGGTTAACTGGGGAGGGAAGATGGGTCTTGATGTGGTGACCCTGTCCATGGCTTGGGGTCCTGGATGGAATAAAAAGGAAAACCAGAAACATGCCAAGAGTTACCTCTCTTGGCTCCCGACTTAGACCCGTGTGACTAGCCACAGCATGATCTTGTTGCCTTGCCTTTCCTGCTATGATGGTAGTGTGCCCTCAAAAGGAGAGACTTCCACCCCCCTTCCTTCCACCCTTCTTTCTTTCCTTTCTTCTAAAAAATACTTGATTTTTAATTATGTGTGTGGGAGAAAGCAGGCCATGTGCATGTGCACACAGGTGGCTGGACGCCACAGAGCCCCTGAAGTGCAGCGTGGGTGCAGGCAGCCAGACTCAGGTCCTCTGGAAGAGCTTCTTCACCCCTCCAAGCCCTCGACCTTTCTGCTTCTAAGCCATTTCCCCCATTTAAAAAAATACACAACCCCAAGAAAAGTAGCTAATGGGAGAGTATCACGCACACACATCTACTAGTAAGAATGTCGTTTCTCATCCACTGAAGAACTCAAGAGTCAAGAGACCAAAGTGAGCTCCTCCTGCTGGTGTGACTTCTTAACAATTCACTCAGCTCTACAAGTTATGCCCCCCCCCCAAAAAAAACAAGTTATCCCATCATGATATAAACATAAGACTGGGATACAATTATGAATTCTTAGCGGCAGACAGAAAAGGAATATATTTCACTTCAAGTGAAGGAGAGGCCAATTACACGTGCAATCGATTGTACCTAGTTCCGGGGGGGGGGGCTTAGTCTCCTTAGTAACAAAGCTGGGGTTGTTGCATGGAACTGATGGAGTTATAGACAGTGAAATGGAAGCACCATAATACATGTAAAATGACGGTGTCTTACCCAAAACACATCATCTGCCTACTAGCATAGTTCTTCGCTGACTTGCACTTCCTTATCTGAAAACAGAGACATGAACAAAGCCATTGATTTTAGGGGCTCAATGAGTTAACTCACAGAAAGGACTCAGCTGAGAACTGACACACAGAAGGGACACAGTCAGTCACAATTTACAATAGCACTGCTCTTAGTCTTTTCTTTTGGGACATCACTAATTTCCCAATAGCATACTTCTAGAAGCTTATTTATGAAAAAGCATGCTTGGTTTTAGAGGAAAAAAAGCCAGTTAGTTTTTCCCAATGGCTACAAAAGGGCATAAGGACAACTTTAATTGTTAAAAATGCAGAAAGTACCTCAAGGATGCCAGAGTTACTTTTAAGAGGAGTTTGTCTCAGTAGAAAACTGCTACAAGAATTGGCAGGTATTTACCCAGCAGGTCACTAGACCAGTCAGCAGGTCACTAGACCAGTCAGCACAGCAGACACAAAGTAAGGGAAGGATATTTCTACCATATGCAAATTACTTCCAAGTTAGAGACCAGGGAAGTAACCTGGGAAAAGGATGGAGATACAAACTGGTATAAATTTGGGAGGAAAATCGGGAAAGAAAATGTAATCCTTCTGTTGTTGTAAGGGCAAGCACACTACAGACACCAAGGGAGACATCCGACTGCAAGAAAGCAAGGTGATCTCTGCAACCCCACCGAGGCTGGCACAGCAAACTGTCAATGGCGATCTGGTTCATTTAATAATATTTACTATATTTCTTAAGCTAATCATTTTAAAAGACAAATTCCACTCTGTTGTACATTAACAATATCATACTTCAAAGTATGTCATAGTATCTTTTGGGTCAACATTATTCAACATGCATTATTATTCTATTCCCAAAAAGGTTTTTTTAAGAGGAAAAATTACAATAACTGTCTTTATAGTTTGGCTTCTATTTTCATACTATATCAAAGTAAAAACTTGGTTTCTTTTTTAACTTAAAAACTACCACACTATCATTTATCATTTTCCAACCTTCTCCATGGATGCACAGCATGATCCTCTATCATGGAGAAATGAATATAATCAATAAGCGAAGTTTAAAAAAGAAAATAATTAATTTAGTCCCTGACTAGCACCACCATATGTTTTCCATCCATTTTCTTGCTACTGTAGTCACTGAATGCAGGAGAATAAAACTTAAAGGAACATGAGCTTGTGGCAAGACCAGACAGAATATTCTGGAACTGTGCTTTGAAGTAAAATCATTCCCTTAACATCAGGAGATTTAATACTACCACTCCACCATGAAAATAACCACAGATGAATGCCCTGACCAGGACTAATTGCCTTTGAAGTACCCCAAGTTCAAGCATTCAAAACAGTGCTTGACAAACTCTTTACCTTATCAAAAAATTGCAAAGAAAATAACTGTGGGCAAGACCCAATCCTGTGGGCTGTATGTAAACATCAAAGCAGTAACCTTGGGCAAAATTAAAAGGTATTTAAGAACGTGTCATTAAGACAGCTTAAATGTAAGTATTTGACCCTTTGTCCTTATTTTACAGTTATCACGGTTATGAAATAACTGCTGAGTGACAGTGCGTGTTTGGTAAACAGATTGAGAACATCCACTGCATGTGTTCTTTCCTTGTGCTTGTTTATGATATGCGTTCAAATTCTGTACCGAAAAATACAGCTATAAAAACAAAGCTTATAGCCAGTGGGGAAAAACACAGCAAGTAAATATAAGAACACCCCTTCTACCTGGGTGTGCCCCGTGGGACTTCAGAGGTCGCAGTGGTAAAAGCTGAAGGTTAACCGCGATTTATTGGGGAGCGCTTATCCAAGCATCAGTATCAGGCAGAGCTGTAGCTCACACTGTTCCTTCCACCTGGAAAAGCCTTTGCTCTTCCTGGTCCATGCCAAGCTATCCTCAGGGCTCAGCTGAAGTGTTGTTTTCTTGGGAAATCTTTACTGAGTGCCACTTTCACGATCTCTCTATTGTTTGTGTATGTTTCCCACGCAGCACTTGTCACAGCTGCAATTTCCTATTATTGTGTGTTGCTATTTGATCGGTTCTCTCCCATTAGACTGTAAGTCTCTGAGGGCAAGGACCATGGGTGCCTGTTCCTAGTATTACAGTCTCTGTTCCGAGAGCAAAGCTTGTGTTTAGGGAGAGATGGAAGAGAAAATGAGCAAGACTGAGTCATGACAGCTCATTGGTTAACTGGTTACTGGCCACTACTCGGCATTGATAGAATTCTAACCCAGGCCAAGCAGAATGGGGTAGGATACCATCACCCACTTTACTGAGCTCCTGCCCCTCACTCTTCTCGCTACAGCCTCTTGCTCCAAGTACACGAGTGGAGTGAGGCACGGAGAACGGCATGGAGACCACAGTCCTGCATGGTGGCCTACGGTTCCTGCACTAAACTTCACACATGCTTCATCACCCTGGACCTCGCACCTTGCTTGCGGACAATTTGATTATGATATACGTTCCCCTTTTAATAAGGGACCTCAGTGGGCAGAGGCAGAATTAAAGAAGCGGTCAGTATGCCACTGTGGCAGCCTCTCAGAGTGAGCATGCGCACATAGGGACGTCTCTGAGAACCAGGGTCCTCACCAGCGCCGGCACTGAGGAGGTCTCTGTCTGGATTATCCTCATGACAGGGACGGGCTGGTGGGGTCTGGGTTCAAGAGGCCTGGAGGAGCCAGCCAAAAGAGGAGCACCGAGGGGCGAGTGTTCAAAGTGCTCAGTGAGGACTTCTCTCTAGATGAACGGCCAGGGTGTCTGCTTACAAGCTCTGCCCCAGTGGCTTGCCGAAGCTCCAGAGCTTTTTGAGTCTCCCGATACAGAGAAAATAAACGCGCTGCTAAGCAGGGGGAGTGCACTTAAGGCTCTTTAGAAACTTTCACACACACATTTTTCGAGCTGGTTTAGGCATACAGAAAAGCCGGCTCCTCGGTGAGTCGCTCAGGAAGAGAGTGCTCCCAAGTCCGTCCCTGTAGCTTCTGATCCACTAGGAAAGTTTCTAGTTTGGTGAAGCTCTGAAACTAATTATTTTAAATGATTTCATTTTTAACTTTCTCAAAACTAGAATATATAATAATGATGAAGGAAGAAAAGAAAGATGCTAATATGTAATCCTTTACGGAAAAGTAGCCACAAAAAGTGTGTTGTAGTATATTTTCAATATTTTTCCTTTGTGTATGTATTTTACATTAGAAAAACAAATATGAGGTAATAGTGTATATACTATTTTGGTTAAACATTTGGAAAATATCCAAATAATGAAATATCTGCACCAACCTTGCACTTTATTAAACATTCCCCACAACTTCTTTTAAAGGTAGGATAATATTCCATTTATGGAAGAGTACAAATCTATTTAATCGGTATTTCTTATTTTTGGACAACCAATATTTATTTGTGATACTGCAAGTATCTTTTCCCCAATTCATTCTTTAAAGCATCGCTAAAGAATGGTACTTTGTAGGGTGGGAAATGAATGCATCAAAACACTAGATAATTGATTTTCCTCTTCACACAGGACCCTAGTGTTGCTGGGGAGGAAGAAAACAGCCCTGCCTGTGACCCTTATTTAACTGTGGACGGATGTGTATGGTCCAAAGGCAGCAGAGTGATAAACAGGTTTTGGCAGCTCATTCTCCCACCTTGAGGAGTATTACAGTGTGTCATTGGAGTGGCTCATTTAGAACAGGAAGCCAGGGACACTATGTGGTGTTCTCCCAGGGTAAATCCACAGACACCGCATAGAAGGCTTTGGCAGGGTTCTCAGCAGGCACACACAGAGGAGCATAGAAACTGGCTTTATTTTTTAAGGCTCAAATTCAGATGAAAGATTCACAGGGAATCCAGCAAAGGGAATGCCCGCCTTGGGCTAAAACAGCTGGTCTGTTCTGCGTTCACACAGCACAAAAGCTTTACTGATCTGCTGGGCCATCATCTGCTGATCTCACACCTTAGGATAAGTACCACACACATCCCTATTAACACTGGGCCCTCCATTCTGATGGGAAGATAGTCAAGAGGCTTCTAAATCAACATGGACTTATTTTCACATCTTACTGCAATTCAGCCCACTACGGGCGAAGCCATGGCGCACCATCAACAGTCGCGTTTCTCAGACACTCCACTCCAGAATCATAATAATCGCTTGCGAGGCACACTTAGCTGCTATGCGGTGACTTTTACACACTAGAGCTGGGGCGGGGCTGAGGGCGGCCTCTTTGCTAATTGATTTTCTGGTAATTTAATTTTTCTCTAAAATGGAAATAGCTGACTGGTGGTCATGTTCCACCTCTTGCTCCCTCACCCTTCCTCCTAGCAATAGAAATAATAAAACAGAATACTATAAAAAAAAAAAAAAAACCATGAACCATAGAAAAGAGACTGAGGCTTGGTGTAGTGGTGCACGCCTTTAATCTCAGCACTCTGGAGGCAGAGGCAGGCGGACAGCTATGAGTTTGAGGCCAGCCTGGTCTACAAAGTGAGGACAGGACAGAAAAAAAGAAAAGAAAAAGAAAAAAGAAAGAAAGAAAAGAAAAGAGATTCAAAAGAGGGGGAAAAGCCATTAATCCTATAGTCCGAAGACAGGTGTTATTAAAAAGCCTGATAGGGACTATGGAGTACTAGAGGCTATTGTCTCTCTGGCACATAAATACTTGTAGAAATTTTAGGCAAACTTGCTGTTTGACAAATATATATGTTTATCTTTGTGTTGATTCATATTGTTTTTATAGCTGGATAATTAAGTATTTTTAATACTCTCAAAGTCCTGACATAATTTTGCTTTGACATTAAATGATTAAGACCATTGGAATGACATGTTTCAATGTTGACACGTGGCTTCTTTTGAAAGAGGAAGACTTTTTAGTAGGCATTAATTAAATAACCTAACCATTTACAGCTATAAAGTTCAGAATAAGACCAGAGAGTACGCACAATAAAAACAGAAACAAAGCCATTAAAACGTCTACAGAACAGTTTGCTTTCTTAGAGCTGGCTTTATCAGTTGTTTACTTTCAAACCCAATTAAATTATAATTTTTGACATTTTATGTGTTGTTCAACATGTGTTACTTAAAATGTGAAAATAAAAAGCTCAGATGATTTGTACAAAGCAAAAACATTAAAAGCAAAAATTCAATTAAGCTCAGAAAGCTGTTTACTAGGCTTTGTTGATTAGAAATTAAATTATGAGATGCAAAATTAATTCTCGAAAGGAATCTTGATTGGTATCCAAACTGATGAAGGGACAGGGTGTAAGCTAGCCTGTGTGAGAAGCCGTCCGCACTATAAGGAGAGTGCACGACAAAGAGGCTATTGGTTTCTCATGTGACAAGAGACACTATCAAATGACAGCAGCTAATCTGCCCCGTGACTGACTGGTCATATGTTCACAACACAGATAAGAATGACTAGAAAGATACTTGCAATCTATAGGTTTCCATAACAACAACAACAACAGCAACAGCTTTGGAGAAGTGAGATGCTTTTTTAAATGTTTATATATTCTATGTCTCTGAGAGTCTGATGACAGCTGCAGATTCTTTATACAAAACATTTGTCCATGTGACAAATGAGACACACATGACTCTCCCACTCACTAACCATTCTCCCTTCTTGTTTAGTCACTAACAACTTACAATAAAGACTACACGTTTTAGTTCTTTTAGGTAGATAAGTCAAGTGAGCTAATTTTGGTCAATAGCACAACAACAACAAACAACCTCCAGAACTGTTTTAAGATTAGAGTCCATGACCTGAAAAAAATAATCTTTCCCTACATCATTTTCATACATGTATATAATGTACCTTCATCACATTTTGTTTGTTTCTTACTAATTTAATTCAGAATCTCAAAGGGTAAATAAAATGGAAATGAGGCCAGTGGAGGAGGGCCAGGTGTCCACGCAGAGGGGCAGTGAGGGGCTGTACCGGGGCAGGAGAAGAGAAACGCCCCTCTTCCTTCACATCCCGCCCACCACAGTCCTCCACAGGAAATCCCCCCCACCCAGTGGCACAACTCACAAAGACACTGTACATGGCCAGGCATTCAAAGTAGTGGTTAGTGGGCTGGAGAGATGGCTCAGTGATTAAGAGCACTGATTGCTCTTCTGAAGGTCCTGAGTTCAATTCCCAGCAACCACATGGTGGCTCACAACCATCTGTAATGTGATCTGATGCCCTCTTCTGGCCTTCAAGGGTACAAGCAGGCAGAGCACTGTATTCATAATAAATAAATAGATCTTAAAAAAACAACAACAACAACAAAGTAGTGGTTAGTATTTGCAAGGCCATCGGTTTCCCTAAGTGCTCACCAGAAACAATGGCTTGAAATCCATGAGTCCCATATTCATAACAGGCCCCTGGTGAGGGGCCTGACCAGGTGCCCTCAGCTCACAGCAGCTGTACGCAGAAATGGCCCTGGCTGGAGCCTTCTCCCTGAGGCTCTGAGCAGCCCTGGCCTCTTGCTAAGCCCACTGCTCTGCACTATATGGGCCTACATTGCTGCTTTCATGAGGGAGTGAATTGTGGTTTGCCTCTGGTCACAGGCATCTTGTGACATCTTGTATTTCTCCGCCTTGAACATGTCCACATGCTCCCTAGGCCTGACTGATGGCCCGAGACAAGGATGTGGCAGCCATCATCCATGGTGCATGCCCAGCAGTGTGTCTGCTGGATTTGACTTGTCACCAGCTCCTCACAGCTCCAGATCCACGTAGGGAGCAGCGCTGCTCACCGGCAGGTCCAGTCTGCACTTGAACTCTGATGGTGAAGCTGGATTGGTTGCTTCTTAGCATGGAAGCTGATGATTGACAGTCGCTGTGGGTGCCCATCTGCTGTCACTTCAGCTCCCTGTGCTCTGGCATGGCCCACAGACCCACTCAGCTGCCTCACATCTACTTTACCCATCACATTAGCTTCTCTTCTCCGTCCCCCTCCCCCCGCCCAACTCCATCTGGTCCCTTGCTCATCACAAATAATCTTTCGCTTACTTTCATGCTGTTGTTATTGTTTTAATCTCTATCCCTTCCACACGTGAGACATGCAATATTTGTGTTTCCCGTCCTGGCTTATTTCACATATGGAAATTACCTCTAATCAGGTCACGTTCTCAGGGAAAGGTGGTGTGGCCTCTATTTCTCCCTCTATTTCGCCTTTATTGGTGAGGTGCGTGTAGAGAGGAAGCTTGGACCTTGAGCTACTTTGCAACATGAGAAAGAAGCCCCATAAAACAAAATAAGAAAAGGGGCACTTGGTAACTAAGGAGCTGCCAGCTTGTTCTGCATGGCTTCTCCTTGGCACCCAACTGCTCAGAAGGGCAATGAAAGCAGGCTTGTCAAGGCCCGCTTACCCAGCTGTCCTGCCTGCACAGCTGAATCTCCAATTGATTGATACAGCGAGAGGTGTCTATAGATCTCAAATTGATACGGTCACATTAGAGATACACATGATGATAAGTCCTTAACGTTTATACTCTACCATTACTTTCTAGATCCATTAGTTTTTGTGATCCTCACAATCACCTATATTGTAACTATTGTTTTTAGTCCTATGTGCTTGTGGATTTAAATATAAACAAATAAAATCTTGAAGCTTAATCTCATACCCCCTCCAAAAAAAGGGAGTGAAAACTGTCATTCAAATCTCATGGCCGTCTCACTTCCTGAACTGTAGTACATGCACAGGCATCCGCTACTTAAAAAAAAAAATCAGCCCTAAAACATGCAAGAAAGATATCTGCATACTCCTCATATAAGGACGTGACCTGTGAGCTGAAATAAGCCCGTCCTCTCGTCAACTGCTCCTGTCAGGGAGTGTCATCACAGACGCGGGGAAGGGGCTAAGACAGCAGCAAAAGGGCTCTATCAGCTCAAAACTGAGCCCAATTAGAAGGTCAAACTTTTCAGGGCTTTAAATGCCTGGTGGGTGTGTAACAATCCACTTGGAGAGCTAGCCGAAAGAAACAATGGTCCAAGACTGTTAATATAGCATAATTTGTAGTGGGGAAACAAGAAGAAATAGCTTAAATGTCATCTCTAGGTCATGGGGACATAAAAGAATGAAGGACATGTTTGTAACTTCTGGCTATTGCAGTGAAAATGCATTCATGCTTCTGCTGCACCTGCTCTGGCCCCGCCCCACCGGCTTGGCTATGACGTCAGATAGCCTAGCCCAGGAGGATGGATGCAAGATGCTAGGAAAGCAGAACAATGACCTGGAGCCTCCAACACACTGAAATCCAACCTTCTGATGCTTTTATCTGAAACGGCAGAAGCCACTGTTACAGAACTGAAACTGTATCAGTCCACAGACATAGACACCAGTGAAGCTATTTTTTGCTTGAATTTGTTTTACTGGAGGTGGGGTTAGATACAGAAGTTGCAGTGCAAAGCTATATGAAAACATTATGTCCCACAATAAAAATAATGTTAACAAAACCAAATAGTTCAGTTTCTTTTAAGAATGAATTAGAGGAAGCCAATTAGCTAGAGAATGTCCTTGATTTATTGCATAAATGATAAATGAATAACAGAAAATTTGAAACTAAAATAAAACCGAACACTGAAGTCTATATATACAAGTCAATATTCAGATAATAACGGGGAAAGGTATACAAAGATACACTGATTATTGTAGAAACATTGAAAATTTGGGAAAGGAACTTAAGAGGCAATAATTGGATCTATTACACTTAATGATATCATAGTAGTTTATAATAAAAAAAATATCAGCTACCAGTTATATAAGCTTAATGTCAAAAGTTAATACTGGGTATGAACCACTATAGTGCTTTAAACCACATTAAAAACAAAAGCCAGCTACTGGTGTTAGACTTCTGTGATTATATTCCCACCTGTTGATTTCTTTATTTATTTTTTTTCATAGTAGGGGAAATTTCAAATCTATACAAACCTTGAAATAAAAGTATTGCTTTCCCTACTAGAAGCCAAAGACAGTTGGAAATTACTTAAAATATTTTTGGGGGGCTAAAGCCAACTTTGTGAGTCTAAGGGTATTGATTCTCTGACTTTCCTCCGGATACTTCTGTGCCTCCAGGAAACAGCCTCAAGTAAGGCTGGCAGACAAGCATCCCAAGCCCTGCTCACCCCAAGGGCTGCATTTGGGTCCCTCTGAAAATAAGATCAAGATGCTAAAAAGGTAGAAGACATTACGTTTTCTGTCAAAAGACTTGTGGATGCTAAGTGAGGAAAATGACATCTGTGTGCAGTGACTGTTCCCAAAACTACAAGGGAAATGGCCTTCCAGCAAAAGGTGCAGTTTCCTAATGGCGTTTGATGGTGCCTGGGCCTGGCAAGCACTGCTCTCCTCAGCCTCAATTTCCATGTATTACAAGAGAAAGCACCATCACAGTTACAACTTTGTACTTGGATGTCTGGCTGGTTATTCAATCCCGTTAGTCTTTTCTAAAGAAACCTTTTATATACAAAAACCTTTAGTTATTTTCTTTTGGCTGAAAAAAAAATCCTATCTTATATAGTAGGTGTTCTTTACAGCAGGAAGGTTGATGAAAACCATACCCTTCAACAGGAAGTTCAAAAGACAGAACAGCAGGCAAGAGCTGACCCATCTGTGTGGAAACACGTTACCATCCTGCGAGGGCCAAAAGCGCTGACAGGAACACACCATTATTTATGAAAAGCCTCTGCTCCCTGGCTCTTGTCAGACTCCTTCCCAAGCCATTGCCAGGCTAAGCGTGCTGATATCTGCCTGGCCTTGTGTCCTCAGAGCTGTCAGGGACAGAGGTGTTAGTGACATGCGAAGAGGAAAATGTGGTGGATCAACCAATCGGTGGCAGAAGAAGGAATTTAAAAAGCTGTGAGGAAAAAGGGACCTGCCAATGCCGAGCATTTAAATATGACTCTCCATCAAACTTAATGAACCTTTAAATGGTGATGCGCAAGAGGAGGGGTCTCCTTGGCAGTGTTTTCTTCATTGGCCCAGAGGAGGTGTCTGGCCACATTTGGATCTATTCAATGCTTTTTCCCGTCTGCCCTGCTCTGCTCTGCTCTGCTCTGCTTCCCTCTCCTCTCCCCTCCACTCCCTCTCCTCCCCTCCCCTCTCCTCTTCTTCTCTCCTCTCCTCTCTTCCCCTCCCCTTCCCTTTTCTTCCCTCCCCTCCCCCTTCTCTCTTCCCCTCCCGTCCCCCTCCCCCTCCTTCTTTCTTCTTTTCTTAACTTTGGAAAACAAAGTATTTCTTCACCCAGCAGCAGTACACCGCACACTAATTTAAGCACAGAAATCACTTTGAACAGAGTGAGCAGAGAAAGTTCTAGGAACATAGCTCATTTTTCTAGGAATGGTCCATCGTTGCTTTAGTATCCAATTGCATCAACACTGTTTCTTCCTCTTTGCTTTTCTAAGAGAATCAAACTGTAGAGCAGGAATACATAGATATATACACGCATGCACACTTTCATGCATACATACGTATGCATTTCACCTAAGTGTGACCATGCTTTATTTTACAATCTGAGCATGTCAGGAAACACAACAAAAAAGTACACGTTACCTACATGTAGCTGTGTCAGTAGAAAGGTCAGTGTTCTTAAAACTTTATTAATGAATCTGTTAAGTATTGGGTTGCATTAGAAAGGTCATTTCTCTCCTTTATGGTCTAGCTTTTATTTCTCATATCCATGGTCTTTCTCGACAAACCACGGGAAAGTTCAGTACTGCCCTACTCTGACAGGAGCTCAGCTGTCTCCAGGGCACTGAAAGCCATTCTATGTCTCCTGGATGCATGAACATCTCTTCCTAAATATGAATGAACATTTATGTGGTCATTTTGGCCACACTCCCAAATTAGGGGGACAACTAAATGATAGCTTACACAAGCACACATAAGTTGTTGTTACTAGCTTGTTGGGTTTTACATTGAAAGTGCAAAGACTTTTCTTTGCAATAAAACTGTCTTGCTTTAAGTCTAATATTCTACAGGAGAACTTGGTATACTGTGAATACTATTAAATTCTAGCATATTTAAGAGCATCATAAGACCAATGCCAGTAGAACTATGTTTGGGTTATGGTTTGGATATAAAGTGTCCTTCAGAAAGTCTCATGTATGGAGACTTGACTGCCAGCTGATCAAGTAGATGCACTAATCCCACGCTATATTCATAATATGACATCCTTATTGGGAGGTAGTGGGAGGCAGGAACTGCAGTCTGGTTGAAGGAAGTAAGTCACTGGGTACATGGGCCCCTCCTGTTTCACAGCTGTTAAAAGATGCCTAGCCTCCCCCCTCAGCCACGGACATAGGGGAGGGGAATAGGGTGAAAGTGGGAGGGACAGAGGAACGGGAGGATACAAGGGATGGGATAACAACTGAGATGTAATCTGAATAGATTAATAATAAAGAAAAACAAAAAACCCAAACACACACACACACACACACACACACACACACACACACACGATGCCTAGCCTCTTCCATGGCCCCTGTTGCTGTGCTATTCTCAGTTAACCAAGGCCCAAGGCAATGGATTCATCCATGTTGGCCTGAAACCTCTGAAGATGTGAGCCCAAATAAGCTTACCCCACAGGTGCACATCATCAGGCATGTCCTCACGGCTTGTCTTGATTTTCTTCCTTCCCATGGCCAATAAGAAGTAGCATTGCTAACTTTCAGGGGTCAATTAGGAACACCAGCATCTGCTTTCTACGGTGACAGGTCAACTGCTGCTTTAGTTTCACGTTACACACCAAGACCTGTGAGGCTCAGAAATAACTACCTGCCTGAGATCAGAAAACAGTACATGGTGGGATGAATCTCAAACTAGGACTAGAACTCCCAAACTCACACTCAACTACACTGAGCTGCTTTTCATCTTAATTTGCTTTTTTTTTTTTTAATTTCATTATTTCTTATCAGTGTGTATACCAGAATGTGTATGTATTTGTTTATATGTGTGTATGTGTGTGCATGTGTTATATATGTATATGTGGGTGTGTGCATGTGTATGGATGCACATGGGGGGGTCACAGGACAGCTCTCGGGGTCAATCTTAGCTTCTACTGTGGGTTCTGGGCTGGACTTCACAACAGTCTTAACCCACAGAGCCATCTTACTGGCCCTCAGCTTGCCCCTTTTTATAACAAATAATAAGAAATGCATTTGTTGGTCAGAAATTTATTTTAGTTTTAAAAATGAAAAGAGAATCACCATAACTAATTAATTAATAATGTGGAGCAAAGCCCAATTGTAAGCTTGTTTTGACAGGCAATTTATAGTTTCAAAAGTTACTAAATTCTTTTTTATTTGGTGAAAAATATTTTCAGTAATCCCATTTTTGTTTTGTGTGTCACATAATTTGCTAAACAACAGAGTCTAAATTAGAAAGGTAATGTTCTGTAACAAAGCATGAGTTGGTCCCTTGCTTGCTTATTTTATGCACTGCAAATGCTCAAAGTAATACTGCTAAGATCAGGCTCGATGGCTAGCTTCAAACACAGAGAAGGTGCCGAGGCACAGGAGGCTAACCAACTTGCCAAGGGTGTCCGTAGTGTTATCTGCAATGCTGCACTCACAGATACAAATGAGAACACAAATTTATCTGTCAAATGGCTGTTATCTGTCTTTAGGTAATACTCCTACAATGTATGTCAGTTCTCCAAAGAAAAAGAACCAACTGTGTATGACTCCGCCTGAGGCTAAAGGCCTGAGAATGGAAGGGACAGTATTGACCACATAAGTACAGGTCCGACTCTGAAATACCAAGAAGCAGGAGCCATGGGTTTGACAACTCGTCTGTATTTTCAGGTCCAGGGGATCCAATGCCTTGTCTGACCTTGGCCACAAGGCATGCACATGGTGCACAGAAATATATCCAGCAACCACTCATATACATAAAAGCAAATAATTAAAAAAAAATGAACCAGGAGCTGGAGCATCTATCCTAGAGAGCGAGGTTGTGACTCAGGCACTTGATGCCTTGGTAGACGTCTGCCTACATTAGTGAGGGTAATGATGCTCTTTGTTACATGTCTAACATCAAATCAGCAAACAACCTCATAGACACAACCAGAAATAATGTTTTGTCACTTCTCTAGGCATCCTTCATTCAGTCAATTTGACACATAAAATTAATCATCAGACTTGTAAATTAAGGAAGAACACAACCTTCTCTTGGATCTGAAATAGGTTTCATGCAGGGCGTCCTGCCTTTACACTGCACGTCCTGTCTAGACAGGGGGAGCCACGTAAATGTAACAATAGAGTTTATGGCTCTGTTTGTGGCTGACCCTGAAAAGAAAGCAATGGGCGAGAGATTATCCAATGCATGCAGTCATCCTAGAGCCTTGCTAGTGTCTGCATCCGGACACTTCCAGAAGCCAGAGAATGTGTTGCCTTCTACATTCCACTTGGGGAGTTGTTGATACAGCGTTCATCCCACATGAACACGTTCAGCACTGAAAACACACATCCCTTCTTGCTTATAACTCCTGTATCCACTCTGTGAGAAACAGCTTATTTACAGATGCCTCGGTGTGCCTGAGTGTGCTATCTTCTTCTGTTTAATGAGAGAAATTAGTCTGTGATGAGTCTTTCATACACCATTACCATACTGTGCTTTATCATCTTTTTAATGTGCTTAATGATGATAATCCAAACTGAAGCATTAGAGCATTCTAAGCACCCAGTAATTATTATCGATGGCTCCTGGCATGGTGAGTACTAGGCTCCTCCTGGCTGCTTGTGCTTTGTCTACCTTGTGCGTTGCCGCTTGGACCAATCTACATTCAAACCAGAGGGTTGTGAAGAGGATGAGAATCGCTCTCCCTGTTATAAATCACTGGTGTGTTAGAAACCCCAGGGAACATCTGATGGCTGCATGGCTTACCTATGCTATAAAGAATACACACACACACACACACACACACACACACACACACACACACACACAACTTACGTGCGTGGATATACACCTCAACGTATACGTAAAGAAATCCCTTTCTCCATATGGAAGGGTTGGACAGATGGTAAGGATTAGCACACTCATTTAAAATTAGTACAGTGAAGCTCTGCGCTGGGAAGGAGATCATCACACAGAGCAGGTGTTCTAAGAAGGAAAATGCCCTTTCCTCTCTCGTCCTCTCAAAAATAGCTTCTTGATATGTTTGCTGAGTTCTCATGATATCTTTAGAATTTTAAGAAGTACAACATGTATAATAACCATGTTTTATATTTGAGGATAAAACAAACATTTTGAAAACTATAATTTATAATATAGTCCTAGTTTCTATTGAAGAATCTATGACTTTCTGGTTTAAATGCCTTAGAGAAGTCATGGACAAAACATTATAGGCTATTTTAGTATTATTATAATGTTATATCAATGAAAATTAAACAACATTTCTAATAAAAATAAAATGAACACACACACACACACACACACACACACACACACACACACACACCAGGTTAGCTTCTTATGCCACCCAGGCCAGCCTTTAATGCCAAATCCTCAAGAGCTAGAACTATAAGACTGTGTGACCGTAACAAAAAGAAACAGGATTTTGAACAGCCTGATTAAGGTTCCATTTTTCTCTGTTCCATTTTTCTCTGTTTGGGACACATCAACAGACTTTTCTCTTTCTGCTTAACAAAAATGAAGGAAGGCCACCATTAATTTAAATTTTTATATACACAGCATATGTACAGAGGTCAGAGGACAACGTATAACAGTCAGTTCCTTCCTCAAACTCAGGCCTTCAGGCTTGAGCCCAGGTGCCTCTGCTCACTGAGGCATTTGCAAGGCCTGAAGGCCATGTTCTTCATGCTGGTAATGCAGAGTGACAGGGAGGGCGTGCGGGAAGGCCTTATTTAACCCCCGAGAACTATTTTTATGCAATTAGGAGATATGTCAACAACCGGTTGTAAAGCCTGAAAACAAACATAGCACTGAGGAATATGCACTGGCAGCGTTATTCAATACAAAGGGCCCTTCAGGGACTACAGAATTAATCTGACGTGGCTAACTACCCCACAAAGGTATTTAAAACAACACACACCACACATAACCATGTTTCATCGCACCCAAGGACCATTCAAACCCAGAGACACCAAGATTAAAAAAAAAACAAATCAAAACCCAAAAACCTAAAACCAAAATGCTCAAACAAAATGCATACAGGTATCCTAGAGAAGACGAAATCCCTGCTAAACTAATTTTCAAACTGTTATTATTTTACATTGCTACCAGTAATAAATGAAGGTTCAAATCTCTCTTGTATCAATGCCCATCTTTTTTTTTTTTTATATTATAGTCATCATAGTGGGTGCAAAATAATTTGTTTGTGGTTTTCATTTGCATTCCTGCCAACTTAAGCTCAGCATCTTCTATGTCTCCTAGTTAACCTCATTGGAAAATGTGTGCTTAGTCTTGTATGTTAAGTTGATTGAACTAAAGGATGCCCTGAGAGCAGGTAAGCATTGACATCACTTGTATGTTGTGTATGTGCAAGCAAGGTTGTTTGCAGAAGAGATTAGCATTTGCTTTGGTAGATTAAGTAACAAAGGTCAATCTACTGTGGGCCTGAATGGAACAAAAGGCTGGGCAGGACCACAGATGTTTTCTGCTGGAGTTGGGACCTCTATCTTTTGTCCATGAGCAATGGGGCTGCTGGTTCCTGGACCTTCAGAAGTAAACTAGCCTTTCATCACCGGCTGTTCCGAGTCTTCAGCTTTCAGACAGTAGATGGTGGGATTCCTCAGCCTCTACAGACACAGGAGATACACTTCTAACGAGTCTCTCTATCTCTCAACTCATGTCTCTTACTGGTATTATTTTTCTGGAGAATCTTGACAAATAGATTTTGAACTGGGAGTGGGGTATAGCTATAGCAAATACCTAAAATACTGAAGAAGCTTTGAAAGTGGATAATGGATGAAGACTGGAAAGAATTTTAGGTTATATGCTAGAAAAATCTATAGTGCTGTAAACAAAATTTGAAAAGTGATACTAGTTAGGTCTTAGAAGACAAGAAACATGGAGGAAACTCCAATCGCTTAGGAATATCTAAGGGATCATGTGCTGAACGTTGGTGGTTGGTGGGGCTTGGACTAAGATGAGTATGTTCCTGACCACTGCAGGAAAGTCATCTTTGCCCTACAGTGACAATGAACTCCACACCCAGTATTTCAGGGACAGTGAAACTCTGAAGCATGCCCATACGAACTGCACTCCACTAGATGGTACATCATAAACAGTGCTCTCTTCCATTCACAAGCTGGTTTGTAGCAAGCTTTCACTGGGCGTGTCTATCAATGTTCTTTTTTCCAACAGCGTTTGTTCATTTTCTCTCTTTGTATTATATTATAGAGATTATCCACAATATCTGTTTTACATATTATTCCATATGCATGGTAATCATTGGTGTTATTACTGTAATTGTTTTGAGGGGTCAGAGACCACGCCCATGGAGAATGAGATGTCATTGATAAAGTGTGCTTTGTACATTCTACCACCCAGCCACTCTGTCCTCTCTCCCTAGATCTCTCTACTCTCCCAGACACACACGCCTTCAGTTTAGGCTAAAATGGCTTCTAAATGTTCCAGAAGGAGGCTTCCTTTAAATTAATGTAATTTAGAAGGTATGGTAAAAGCCAACAGGCTGAAGGCTGGGCCTCTTGTGTCAGAGACCTGACCAAGTTATGAGGGAATAGAAACATTTTTAAAGGCATTCCAGGGTCTGGAAGCCATGGGGGCTGGACCCTTTCCCTCAGCTGTGGACCCCACTTCCTGTTTCTTTGGTAACATTAGAAAGCTCGCCCTTAGGATTTAAATTACCACAGGAAAAGTGGGGATATGTGGGCTTGGTTGACTCCACTAAGGGAATCTTGATGATCAAAAAGTACAATCTAAGTTCCACCTATAGCCCTGGGTGAAGACCTGCCTTTCTAAGGCTCCCCAACACTACACACTATAGTCCCTCTTATAAATTAATTCTGCTGCGACTGTCAGTCACCTGGCAAGGAGATACACACATACACACACACACACACACACAGAGAGAGAGAGAGAGAGAGAGAGAGAGAGAGAGAGAGAGACAGAGAGAGAGAGAGAGAGACAGAGAGAGAGAGAGAGAGAGATAGATTAACTTCCTAAAAAGTTTATCTGAAGACATGCTAAGGAAAAGAAAGGACAGAGTGTCCCCTAATGGACTTACACTTCACGGACGCCCCTCCCTGGGTGCAGCTGCAATGCTTCCAACATGGCGAAGCCTGTCTGTCAGAAAAGCATTACTTTCCATTTTTCTTTTCTAAAAAATATTTTTCTTTTGGGTATTAGACAAATGTCTTGGCATTACTACACGAAAGTCCTGGCACTCTGGATCTTCCTCCTCTTCCTGTCTCCTTCCTCTGTGGGTCTGTTTCATTGCTTTTATCTCAAATTCTAATAAAACTGTCCTTGAGCTCCCTTCTGAGTCTATTTGTAAATTCTTTTATTAATGAGACTGAGAACTAAAAAAACAGGAAAACTTCGGTTTCCCTGGCAACGCTGTGAGCATGTGAATGACAAGACAGTGAAACAGCAGTGGTGCTGAGAGAGAGAAAATTCTACCGCTCACACTGGTCACACCTTCTCTTACACCAAAGCCTAACAGCGGCAGGACCTGGGCTTGTCAACTCTAATGGAAGACAACACAGCTGAAAATGGTTACAGCCTGCCAAGGAGGATTCATGAGATTTAAAGAAAGCTGTCTCCATAAACATAAACATATAAGGGGAGCAGAAAGTGGTAATGAAGACACCGCGGCAAAACTTCCAGATCTATTTAAGAGTGGATCAACGTGGCTACATCAACTGTAGGATGTATTACAAGGACAAATCATTTAATATCCCCCTTGTATGCTAATGTTTTACTCTGCCCTCCACACACACCCAATAAAATCTTTGCTTACACCAAGGCCCTACTATATTCTCAGAACTTAAGAAAATTAGTGGCCAGCCCCCACTAGCTTTCCTTCACCCCCTTTGCACCAACTCTTTGAAAATGAATCAATCTCAAAAGGCTGTGAGGTGAGACCCCAGGCCCTCTGGGAAAGACCCCGTCACCACCTGTGCTAGGATAATAGCCAATGCACTTCTGGCCCTGGTGTTCCCTCTTGATTGACTGTCAAGACACTCCAATTAGAGTGCTAGTCTCTTTCTTTGTCACCCTGAACTTAGTTCTACTACAACTAACCCATTCGCCAACAACCAACTGACCTTTAACCAATCATCACTGTCCTTGAGGGACACTCCACCCAAGACGTTCACAACTGGAGAGAAGCCAATGCCTGTGTTTAGACTTTGACGATTCTGGAATGAGAGCCTAATAACTGAATTCAGTTCTTTCTGCTTGCAAAGACCCTAAGGCCCTTAAGAAAGATGTTAAGTTTGTTCCATGCTTTGAGAATGCACAGCAAAGCCTGTGTGGCACATCTGCACGCAACATGGGTTACTTGATATTTTAAGCTCCTATTATGGGGGGGGGAGAGGGTGTCTTTTCAAAGTATCACTGATCTTGCCAATGCATCTGCCCCCCCCCGAGAACCTTTAATGGAGACATACAGTGAGATTCACGTTGTTTCCACAGTGTAGCCCATGGATCAAGGACTGCTTTTGGCTTTCGAGTCTTATTGTTTATAAGACAGACATGTCTTAGGGCTATATCTACCATAGCCCATAGCTACTGATTCTTTTGACGGGTTGAGGCAGAGTACATTAAAACATTCTAGAAAAGAGTCATCATACTAAACCCCATTAAAAATGCTAGTAATTCATAGGAGGATGTCAAAACACATGGCCATTAACAGGTGATTTGGAGAAGTGGATTCTAAGTGCTACGGATGATTTTTAAGAGTACAAGACTTCGGGGCTGGAGAGATGGCTCAGAGATTAAGAGCACTGGATGTTCTCCCAAGGACCTAAATTCAATTCCCAGCAACCATATGGTGGCTCATAACCATCTATAATGGGATCTGGTGCCCTCCTCTGGCCTGCTGGCTCACATGCAGACAGAATACTGTATAAATAATAAATAAATAAATAATTTTTTTTTAAATGAGGAAACCAAAATGCAGTTGTGTTGCAAATAGCAAAAGAACGCACATTGGACTTAGGAGTGGCCTGAAGACGTGTCTGAGTTGCTGGAACCGTGTTCATGGAGGCACAGCTGTTTCGCAAGAATGAGCACAAAAGTGGCTCCTTGAGACAGAAATCTGCAGTTGCTGAAGATACTGCAGCCATCGTTGGACTGGTAACAATGGGCTTAAAACAGTAGTTTGAAAAGATTGACTTCAGTTTTGAAAACGCTTCTGCTGGGCATAAAACACTATCAAATAGCCCCTAATGATACTGAGAAATCTTTCATGAAAGAAAGGGCCAGTGGATGCAGCAAACACCATTACTGTTTTTAAGTTATGGTATTTTATTTGTACATGAAATTTTCATAAAATAAAAAAAAAAATCAAAGTTATCATAGCTCCCTCAACCTTCAGCAGCCACTGCTCCTATTGTTAGTGACACCGTCATTGAACTTAGCCTCCACAGGAGTGAAAGGGGACAGCTGAGCAGAGGGCCAGGTGACTGGTAACATGCGCAGCAAATGATTCTTTAACAATAGACATTGGTAAAGAAAAACTGCTGTTATTGCATAATTGATAGAAAAAGATATAAAACAAACATAGTTTTTGTAATCCCTGGGACACACACACACATACATGCACACACACAAGCACATACACATACACGCACACCCCTTTCATGTAACTAGCATGTCTGCAATATTTGCTCAATATAGACGTGAACATGCACCATCTTCTAAATGCTTCTGTTTACCTACAGTTATGTCAAAGCAAAATGCTTAAAGTTAGTTTTGATTATTTCTCACAATTTGGAGTAAAACCAGACATGAGAGGAATGATAAAGGATATACTATTTAAGACCAAAGAAGATGGACTATTAATTTAAGATTTACAAAATTCTCACTATACATATTACAGAGGGAAAATTTAAAAAATGAAAAAAAATGAAGGAGGGTCAGTCTAAGGAACAAGTTGATATGGGCATTACCAACCTGTTGACACCACAGGAGGATTCTGGACAGGTGAAGACTGACACTGACGATGGTTCAGAACTCTTCAGGGCTGAGGTCTGAATTTCAAAACAGATGACAATCACCTCATTTTACGCAGCCCCATGATTGCCATCCATAAATATAAGGGAACATTTGTGAAGAGCCTGCCCCAAGCCGGCCTGGAACCTTTGACTCATTCTCTGTCCAGCAATGCTGCAGAGGCCTAGCACGGGGCCTAGCACGCAGGATCCTTTCCTAGTGGGCATGGAGAGCAGGGCGCAAAACCAAAGAAAAGGACGCGTACGCCTCAAGAGCTTGGGGGATTTGTCTTACAGTTAGAATTTACTTAGGCCCTATTGTCTTTTTTTCTTTCTTCTCATTTCTCCCATTTGGAATGGAAGCATCTCGTCTATATCCACCCTACCATTATGTCTTAGAAGCATATAATTTGTTTGGTTTCACAAGTTTACAACTACAGAGTAGCTGCCTCCAGAATCACCATATTCTGGTTGGTGTCCATAATTGAGATGGTCATATTCAGATGGCACTTGGAATTTTAGGGGTCGGAGTTGATGCAGGGATGAGTGATGAGTTTGGGGGAGTACAGTTAGGATGCAATGAATACTTTTGCGTGTGAGAAGGACATAAAGTGGGGGAAGATGCCAGTGGTGGTCACTTTTAGAGCAATTTTAAGCCAAAAGGAAACAGAATAACAGGTAATATGTACAAAATCCTAAGCCTGCCCATGTTGTTCAAAGAACTGAGAAAATTAAGTTTAATCCCAGTGTAATGCATTAGGAGATGGGTTTGTAGGTATATAGGTAGGGAAGCAGGACTAGTGTTCCAAGGCTCCCTCGGCCCTTATGCAACCTGAAGGCATGGCAAGGGCGCCATCTATGAACTAAGGCGGGCCCTGAGCAGATACCAGCCTGCTGGCACTTTAGTCTGAGTCAGCCAAGCCTCCAGAAGTAAGATAAAAGGCTCTCGTTTATAAGCCACCCAACCTAGGACAGATTGTATTAGCAATTCAAGAGACCAGGATGAAGATGTATTAAAATATTTTGCTCACATTTAAATAGCTTTATTTTCACTTGAGTTATGAGCAATTTTGTATGTAACCTTGACACTAGACTATTATCAGACATATAATTTGCAGTATTTTTCTGATTCTTTGAACTGTATTTCTTTGTTAGTGTCCTAAGAGGCAAAATATGTCATTTTGATGAGATCAAACTATTTTTTTAAACTACAAAATTCTTAACGAAATTTACCACTATGATACCAGGGACCAGAATGAAATGCATTTTATAGTTACTCATTTTACTTTATCCATTTGGCAAGTAAGAGAATCAAAAGGCAGCTTATAATCCCTCTGCTAGCACAGAGATCTATTTTTTTTTATTCTAAAGTCACAAAAGAGACAAATCTATGCAGCAGATTTAAGGTGTTACAGAAGGTACAAGTTCATTCTGTCATGAAATATATTTAACAACAGTTTTTAATGCTTTTAAATACAACTCCAGGAAAAACTGCTCAGGACATAAGTTAAGGCTGTGTATAATAGCTGTCTGCTTACAGAATTCCCACACTTAGAATTTTCTCTTAAGGGGCTGGAAAGGTGGTTCAGCAGTTAAGCACTGACTACTCTGCCAGAGAACTTGGGTTTGATTCCCAGCACCCACATGGTCACTCACAACCATCTGTTAACTCCAGTTCCGGGGGCTCTGACACCCTCTTTTAGCCCACACAGGCACCAGACACAAACACAGTGCCAAGACATACACGCAAACAAAACAACCATACACACAAAATAACCATTAAAGAATTGTTTCAGAATTTACATATGAACTAAATATTAGCACTAATCCCCAGAAAATCTTTGCCATCTAAAGTTGTGAAGATATAAAAACATATTTCCTCTGTAACATTTCAAAACATGCTCAACTATTCAAACAAAATTAATTTTCAGACATCCGTGCCAAAATACATGATATATGTGTTTCTTTTAGACAGAGCTCCAACAGCCAGCACTTCCCCTTGGTAATAATGAAATATGTTATAGTGACTTCCAAGCACCATATAGTACAATAGAAAACAAAGCAGGGAGACTTTGAAGGCTGGGTGGCAAGTGGGATTTCACTAGACCCAGGGGACATTGTGAAATCATCTTCCCCACCATCTGCCACTTTGTATCTGCAATTCTTCTGGAAGTCAGTCCAAAAAAACAATGACAAGTGAAAATATTTTGGCAACCAAACAAAAAAATAAGACACTCAAAACAAACATCTTCTCACAAACAGTGGGGCTTTCTGCTGGGTCAGTCAAGCATGGAGATGCTTCAGCTAATACACAGGCTCTCCTCCCTGGACCTGCTGAGATATGATGGAGCACAGGCTCGCCTCCCTGGACCTGCTGAGACATGATGGAGCACAGGCTCTCCTCCCTGGACCTGCTGAGATATGATGGAGCACAGGCTCTCCTCCCTGGACCTGCTGAGATATGATGGAGCACAGGCTCTCCTCCCTGGACCTGCTGAGACATGACGGAGCACAGGCTCTTCTCCCTGAACCTGCTGAGATATGATGGAGCACAGGCTCTCCTCCCTGGACCTGCTGAGACATGATGGAGCACAGGCTCTCCTCCCTGGACCTGCTGAGACATGATGGAGCACAGGCTCTCCTCCCTGAACCTGCTGAGACATGATGGAGCACAGGCTCTCCTCCCTGAACCTGCTGAGATATGATGGAGCACAGGCTCTCCTCCCTGGACCTGCTGAGACATGATGGAGCACAGGCTCTCCTCCCTGAACCTGCTGAGACATGATGGAGCACAGGCTCTCCTCCCTGGACCTGCTGAGATATGATGGAGCACAGGCTCTCCTCCCTGGACTTGCAGTGGCCTCTTAGTAAGGGTTTTGTGTCCGCTCATTAGCTTACTCAACAGTTATTTGGGAATCTGCAATGAACTGTCTTAGGTACTAAAGTATGATACACAAGTCAGCAAGTCCTTGGCCTCATCAAGCTGACACTCAAATGCCTCTCTCACCCTCACACCAGCCCCAAATAAGTGTTATCCCCAGTCCCATTCAGGCAAAGTATGGGTAGGGACTTGTCACAGTCCAGGAACTAGTGACCTGAGCACAGGTCTGCCCAGCACTAAGCCTCTGGTCTTACTCCTGCACAACCCATCACCACTTCATTAAGTGAATGGATTGTTTGGACGCCAACATTTGTTTGGAGCCTGGCACCAAATCCAACTTTACAAGGCCCCATCTCTGCTGAGACACTTTGGGTCATGTTCATTGACCTCTTACAATGCAGAGATTCCTCCCCTCCCCCCCCACCACCCCCACCTCTCTTAATATTTATATGAATACAGGGCTCTGCCTGCATGTACATCTGCAGGCCAGAAGGGGGCACCAGATCACATTATAGATGGTTGTGAGCCACCATGTGGTTGCTGGGACTGGAACTCAGGACCTTTGGAAGAGCAGCCAGTGCTCTTGACCTCTGAGCCATCTCTCCAACCCCCAGAGGTTTTCTCTTAATATATTTCTTTGCATTTATATTCTGCTGAGATATCAAAATTCTTAAAAGATGTAATGATTTAACAAATAAATGTGGGGGACTAGGGGTACAGCTAAGTGTAGTGTTCATATCCAGCAACTATGAGGCTCTGGGTTCAACCCTCAGTACAGGAAGAAAGGAAAGGAGTGGGAGTTGGGGAGCAAAAAGGAAGGAAAGGAGGTGACCTTCTAGGGTTAAGCTGTCTATGACATGGACTCTGTTGCCTGCTTTGGATCACTTTGCCCTAGCCAGGTTGCCTTGCTGGCCTCAGTGGATGAGAAAGAGCTTAGCCCTCATGTGACTTGATGTGCTGGGGTGGGTTGTGACAAGGGGAGGGGGGAGGGGGGAGAGGGGAGGGAGGGAGGGAGGGAGGGACTAGGGGGAGAGGAGGGAAGAGGTGAATGTCTTTAGTACATTAGCGTGTTGGTGTATGGAAAGCACTGGTAGATTCTTTCTGCCCGTGGGAGCTGTACTACTTCAGGGTAATTCTTTGACATTTTCTGTCTTTGCTGAGGCATTTGAAGCTGTGCCAGTTATGGGGATTTTCTCTTCTATAATTAATCTCAGAGCTGCGGGTTTGCATGATTCATTCTGAAACACAGTTTAGAGGTGGCGATTACATACACAAACGTTATGATGGCTGCACGGCCATGAAAATATTGCTGAAACTTGCAATTATTTTCTTTATAATTACTTTCAACTTTGGTATATCTTGGATGCACTTATAAAGATAAACACTAAAAACTACCTTTTTAAGAAATAAAGTTTCAACTCCCAGAAAAAAATGCTGGAGTAAAGCCAGAACCGTAGCCTTGACACCTGCTGGGTTTGGCCTGGTCACATGAATCTGCTCACTCATCCCTCATTCGGATAATATTCTCATTGGATGCTTTGCCAGAATACCCATAAAGCTGTCCTTTAAATAATGGGGACATGTGACACAATCCTAATAACTTCTCAACACCTAATTTAACGAAGGCTGTTAAACAGGGCTATCCATCAGGAATGGAAAAATGGTTTCATGGGCAACTAAGGAAGAATTTCAAGAAACCATTTCTTAGGCTGTGGAAGTGGCTCAGTGCGTATGTCTCAGAAGCACGAGGACCTGAATTCAGATGGCCAGCAGACATGTAATAAGCAGCCACAGAGGCACACTTCAGCATGGAGGAGCGACAGAGGAGAGGTGCGGGTAGGCAGCAGGTGCCGGGGTAGCTGAAGAGGTGAGCTACCAGCACAAAGAGCGCCTCTCCTCAAAAAATAAGCTAGAGGACAATAGAGGAAGATACTGTACATAGATAGACCTTTGACCTCCATATGTATGTGCACAAGCCAGAACACACACACACACACACACACACACACACACACACACACACTTCTCCTCCACCACTCATATTCATGCACATTTATTTATGCTGTAATTTGCTTGGTCTTTCATAAGCACAATGATGATACTGCTGATTGGCTACAGAACTCATCACTAGGAATGTTAGTAATTTTAGATTAAAAAAATAATAGTTGTATACTTCTATTCTGGGCATTATTTCAAAGATGTTATTATTAATAAGAGCCCTAGCAAACATCTGCTGTTTACTAACATTGAACAGATGAGCCAATGAGACAGTTTGTACATATTGGAAATTTACTTTCTGAATTCTTCATGATTGTCAAAGCGAAAGTTAAGAGGCTCTCATTCCCAAAATGACCAGTAGCATAGTGCTGCTGTCATAATTCAGCTGCCAGCATCCTGATGCCGAGGCTGCTCCCACCATCTACTGTGTTTCTAGTACTTCTATACTAGCTTTACCCTTTCATTTCCTCTGTCCACGGAACCAGAATGAGGAGCATCTCAATGTTCCATTAACATTCTACAGCTCTTACGAACACGTTACTGTCCTGCAGTCTCTTTGTAGTCACTGGGACCCAAATGCCTGAAGGAAACAACTTAAAGGAGGAAAGACTTCTTTAACTTAGAAGGCAGTTTCAACACTCGGGCCACACTGTTGCTCCTGTGTGCTTGGTCAGGACATCATGGCAGTGGGAACATTGGGATTCCTTCACTTCATGGCTGCCCAGAAAGGAGAGGGAGGTTGGGCAGGAGGCAGGAGGCAACATCCTGGGACAGTGTAATCACAATAAGCTGCCTCCAGGGTGCGCCTTACTCCTGCCACCTGGGCCCCTCCTCCCAAAGCTCCAACACAGCACACCACCAGCTGGGCCAGAAATGTAACCACTGAGTCTTCAGGAGATATTTTAGATTCAACTGTAACACCTGCAAAGCACTACTCCCTGTAGCATAGTCAGTGAGGAGAGGACCAACAACTGTTTGTTTAGTATGAGGGAAGAATACTATAATGATAACTTATTCTTTGTTACTGTTCTTGGTTGTTTATTGGCTTGTTTGTTTCAGACAGGCTTTCTCTGTGTAGCCCTGGCTGTCCTGGAACTCATTCTGTAGACCAGGCTGGCCTCGAACTCATAGTGATCCACCCTTCTCTGCCTCCTGAGTGCTGGGATTAAAGGCTGTGCCACTACACCCGACTAATAAATGATTTTAAAACTATAGCTGAAATATTTTTTTCTCCTGGAAATAGACAATTTGACTTTACTACTTAGAATTTCACATGAAAAAATAACCAAAGAATATCAGGTGACAGGAAGAACTGTGAGGAGGAACAGGCAGGCCAGGGATACTGAGACCTTCTTTGAAGCTTCTACAGGAGCACAGTGTCCTGCGCACAAAGGACATGCAGACGAGTAAACAGCACAGCAATCCCACAAGGAGACCCAACCAAAGGGGAGACTCTAGCCTGTGATACAGGGGTGTCTGCTGAGACAGATAACATAGCATATTTCGTGACTAAATGATTGCTGTGGGAAGGTGCAGCCTATTGTGCGCAGTGCTGCCTCTGAGAAGGTGACCCTGAGCTGTACAGAAAAGCAGGATGAGCAAGCCAGGGGGAGCAAGCAAGTAAGCAGCACGTGTCTATGGGTTCTGCTTTAGTTCCTGCCTCCAGGTTCCTGCCCTGCGTGAATTCTTGCCACCAATCTCCCCTGTGATGGACTGTTACCTGGAAATATAAGACAGAATAAACCCTTTCCTCCCCACGTTGCCTTTGGTCCTGGGTATTTTTTCACTGCAATAGAAACCCTAACTACGATACTACCTATAAGTGGTTATTGATTAGATTAAGAGGCTATAGTGATCAGTACAATTTGAAATGAATTATAAGCACACACAAAAAAGTTTATCCAAACTTTTCTACCAGGGAAAAAATGCTTAGATGGAGCATTGAGAACACAGATCTTACTCATAGTTGGAAAAAGAATATTCTTCTGGGTTCCATGTCAAACAAGGCATGCTAACAGCTCTGGCAGTGACTACAGCTATTGACTGTGATCAGGTGGCGCACGCTCCTCCTGCCACGTGATGATAGGGCTTTCTCACACACATGACCAACAGACTTGTAACAGGCAGTAACAGGCTGACTGAGTAAGGACATACTCAATTGGGCCTCCGGAAGACTCTCTCCTTGTTCCCCTCTCTGCCTTTTAAACCCTACAGTATATTTCTTCTTGGAAGGCTCTTTCAGTGGTATCCATCTTAGAAGGGGTACAGAATGCATGATGGATATCAACTTTAACTTAGTGAAGTTACTGTTTCATGAGAGAAATCCAGAGTCAGTCTTTTTTTTTTAATGGTTTTTCTAAACAGGGTCTCTCTCTGTGTTAGCCTTGGCTGTCCTGGAGTTGCTTTGTAGACCAGGCTGACCCCGAACTCATAGTGATCCACCCTTCTCTACCTCCCAAGTGCTGGGATTAAAGGCTGTGCCTCCGTGCCTGGCTCAGAGTTAGTCTTTAAGAAGCTGTAAAGGAGTCCAACATAAATGTTCACCTTACACTGTTACCCATATCTCCAGTGAAGTTCCTTTTTAAAAATAAGGATATAAGACAGAGAAGGGGCTAGGCATAAGAAATTCAGCAAGAAAAAAATCCTAAGGTTGGATGGTTACGAAAAAGTCCAAGATTTTTGTGGTTAGCATACATGGTTCAGCTTGCCAGAACTGCCCGTGCTTGGAAAAGGCATGGGGAAACAGATATCCTGAGACACTCCAGTCACACAGAGGAAACCCAGAACCTGGCACTGGCGAGTGGTGACCTCGAACTGCATTCCAAAGCCAGCCTCTAACTACAAAGAGCTCACTCAGAGAGGCCAGCGTCTCACTTTCTACAGCAGCCATGGATAAGAGGACACTATGTTGTTAAAGAAGATCAAGCACAGTAGGAAGACAATCACTGTCCCCCCAGGCAGCTTCTTCTGTCTTTCATAACCAGGAAGGAAATGGGCCCCGTGAATATGTACTGAAAAGTTCTTGCTTCAAGACACTGTCCTAGGTAGAGATGCTATTGCTGTGATGAAATACCACGACCGAAGACAACGTGGGGAGGGAAGGGTTCAATTGGCTTATGCTTCCCACAGTCCATTCCTGACGGAAGTCAGGGCAGGAACTCAAACAGGGCAGGACCGTACATACAGGAGCTAATGCAGAGACGCCGTGGAGGGGAGCAGTCCTCGCACAGCCTGCCTTCTTATAGAACCCAGGACCACCAGCCCAGGGATGTCCCCACCCACAATGGTCTGGAATCGCCTACATCAATCACTAATTAATAAGATGCCCCACAGGCTTGCCTACAGCCCAATGTATAGACACATTTTAATTGAGGATCCCTCCTCTGATGCCTCTAGCTTGTGTCAAGGTGACATAAAACTAACCAGCACAAATACCAGGAAAAAAAAAAGATAGGTTGGGGTTATCGCTCAGTGGTAGAGAGCTTGCCTAACTACATAAGGGCCTTGATTTGATCATCAGCACTGGGAAAGTGAATAACTACAAAGGGTACAGTATTTTTACAATCTGATGACAAGAATTAGCAATTCTTAAAGCAACACATGCGTTTAAGGAAAAGAATACCTTAAGTATGTATACTTTTATTTACATTATTCTTTTGTTTGCTAACTATACCCTAATAAAGCTAAGGAAAGGGGAGGCAAAACTAATTCTCAAAAATGAGCTTAGTGACCACATTTCTATAGCTGAACACAGACACCAGTGCTACAGTCCCTACACCACTAGAGCACTGGCTGTCACAGTGTTAGTGTCATGATTCAGGCACTACTAATTAAGGAGACTAAAATAAAAAGGTGGCATAAATTGCTCAGGACCACTGACAATTAAAATAACCAGTAAGCAAAGACAGGGCAGGTGATTTGGGGATCCAACTCCTAAGACACTGTGGTAGGGATGGCTAACCTGTTCTTTACCTGGAAGGACAGAGGCTGATGTTAACAAAATTGGTGTTCCTTGTAGACACAGCCTACATGGGAGAAAGAGTACTAAGTTAGAGATGGTCCAGCCTGATTGAACTCAAGAGGACATTTTCTTTAATGGTAGGAAAGTATATTGAAATTTGTAAGGTCACCCAAGTTTGATATTCCCAAACTGTCTTTTGTCAGACAGTAGCCAAGGTAACCAGCCTTCCACAAATAAAAATAAAAGCCCAGGTTTCCTACAAATGGAAAATTGCTGCACACCATCCAAAATCTGCAGGTATTTAAGGATGTAATTAATATTTCCCAAGCTACATCTTCATGTCATCTTCCAACCAAGCCAATGACCCCAGGTCCCCTAGCACTCAGGATTCCAGTGACAGATTTATACAGTCAACAAGGTTTGCCAAGTGGCTCGTGTGCTACACTCTGTGCTTGATGCATTTCTGGGTCTCTGAGGACGCATGCCTGTGGAGGTCTCAAGTTCCTGTTTACAATGATGTGAGAGAACAAGTGAGCCATTTCCAAGCCAATCCCAAATGCTAGTTACTGTCATCACACTGACAGGGAGGTGGCCATGAGCACCGCAGTGACAGTACAGCAGACGATACACCCTCCATGGTATTTGTGGGCCAAAGGTAGTATTACAGAGTGAAGCAAGGGACAGATTTTGGAGGAGCACAGGACCCCAAGGAGCAGCCACCACTCAGTTCCAAGCATTCTTTGCATTCTTTACATTTTGTCAAAGAGAAAACAACAGCAACCAACCAATCTAGTTAGCTAGTTACACAGATGGAGTCCATCTTTCAAGCTGGTTCCGGATCATTCTCACAGACACTGAGTATGCTGATCCAAACAGTGAAGGTGTCATAGCTGTGTGTCTACAATCCAGTTGCTTCTGGTAGGTGAAAGGACCAAGGGATTGGATCAGGCAAATGCTGCCATACACATTTGGTATGTGTCCCATCCAACGTTACAAAAGAAGTGATCGTATGAGTTACTGGGAAGCGAACTGAGGGCCTGAAGGCCAGGCTTATACTCAGAGGAGTGTATTGAAAAGAGATGGGAGAAGCTGTAAGAAATGTGATCTTGACACCTGTGAGTAAGGGACATTCCAGCCAGCTTGACTGTATGTTGTCTCACAGGACCTAAACCTCACTCGCTAGTTGGGGCTAGTTCCGCGGTTATTACAGTGCCAGAATGATTGTAATTTTAAAGCAGAAATTAGTCAGTTAACATCCAAGTACCTAGCAAGAGCACTCTTGGTAAATGGGTTTAGTATTTCAGCTCCCATCACTGTATCACATTATATAAACCTGTGGCAGACCTACTGGGACCAAACCCATGGAATTGTTTTCTAAGCTCTACTTCCTTTGGTGCTCACAGAAAGAGATAAAGGAAACAAATCCTGCCCTTGAACCTAGTCAAGCTCTAGCACACTCCGTGAGAAAAGGAAGGACAAGAACTTCAGCCACTAAATGGAACAGCTGTGTGTCAGTCAACAATGGTAAATAAACAGACTACACAGTGGGCAGGAAACACTAGAGGAGCTCAGGCTAGTAGCTCCTTCACTTACCATGTCTTACGTAAGTTACCTTGCCCTGCCGACCCCATCTTTCCCTCTGTGTGACCAGGTAGTAACATCTGCATTGTGGGTTTATAGTGAAGACCAAATGCAGGCAAGATTTTTAATAAATAGTAGCCACACTGGTTTTTTAATATTATAAATGTATTTTATTCACACAAATAAATTAAAACATTTCTGAACTGTGAAAAAGTTGTAATATTCTTTTAGTCATGACTAGCATTTTACTGTTTGTCCTTAACTGCTAAAGACGGCCCCTTGTTGGCCCATCCTATCTAACGTTACCCAAAGTCTGAAGTAAGTTCCCTCCCACAGGATCAGACTGGAGAAGACAGGTGGTTAAAAGATGACTTAATGATGTTCTGTGTTGAACAGTGCATTCTGTGCCTGACCAGGAAAGCTGGCTGAGGGGAAAGAAGGCAAGCAGAGCAGTGCAAGAAAGATGAGAGAAATCAGGAGAAACGTGCTAGCCAAACCAGAGAAATGGGGGAAGACACGGCTTACCAAACTGAAAGTCTCCAGACCTAAGAGGTTTAGTTGTAGGAAAGCAATAAGCTGCAAAGCAGGACTTGCAGGAACAGTTGCTACTATCAGCTTTCACTGCACAGAACATCTTCCTGACAGTCTTCCTCACTGTGGGTGTCAGGACACCTGTGCCCTTCGATGCTCTACTCTCTTCTTCGTCATTCTGTTGTCCGAGAGACCCTCCAGAACTTGCCCCACATTTGCACTTTTGCAAAGTGTCACTGGAAGCTCAGAAACAGGGCCACAGCTTCCATCCTTGATAATCTTTATTGTTCAGATAGTATTAGCAAAAGCCTATTACGTGCCTGCAGACAAGATCAGCACTTGAGGTTCAGGGGTGTGCAGAACCCAAGGAGTTTAGGGTCTAGAAGGGAAAGCCAGACACTATTGAAATTATTACACAACTATATAATAAGCCATGCTTGCTTTAAAACACACAGTAGGACTGGGTGCACTGAGGTTATCTGGAGGATGGGGCAGGCTGACCCCAGACTCTATGGTTTAGAATGACTCTAAAGGGTTAACTTTAGAGCCCTAGGGAGGTAGTTGGAGGGCCTGTGGTGTAGGGGGGTATAACACATGCAAGTAGGCACAAGACCCATGGTAGGAACAAAGGGAAGGGAAGAAGGAAATGTCCCCAGAGAGAGTGCATCATGGAAAACGATACTCCACAGCCCTGAGAGGCCCGGGACAGAGGGGTGTGTCGCTGAGTGCAGACACAGAAGACGCCCTGGGTGGAGGACACTATTTAGTAACTGCTCCTCCCTACCCTGGAGAGTAATGTCCCAGATATTTTTCAGCCTGACCACATGTACTCTTGCCACTCTATTATTTTAGGGGAAATATTGATTTTTTTTTTCGCTATTAAAAAGAAAGAAAAAGAAGAGTCAGTTAAAAACCCAAAATACGGTGCTGGGTGTATAGCTCAGTGCTGGAACGTTGCCTAGCACGGTCAAGGTCCTAAGCTTGGTCCCTACACTGGGAGAGGCAGACACATAGGAGAGGGAAGCCTACACAAATACTTTTATCCTCACAAATAGCTTCCTGATTTTTTTTCACATGTTAAATATGTCTTTAATATAATTTAGGCCTGATTTGGCTGAAGCAAGAACGACCAAGGTAATAACAACAGGGATAGCTAAGCATGGGCTAGCGCTAGCGCCCCTGCACGTGCGCATGCGCCACCCAGAACCCTCCACTACACACACCGGGTGGCTGCTGTTGTGCTGGAGGCGCTGAGCACGGCTGCCCAGACTCGGAAGAGCAGCTCCCACATCTCCAGCCTGGTACCTGGCAGGGCTGTTCCTCTGAAAAGCTATAATCAGGTCTAGTCAAAAGCCATTACAAATGCTTGCTTCTAAAGAGGCTTGTACTCAGCGCAGATGATGTCATCCTTGTCTGGATTTCTGTTCCCTAGGAGAACAACTTGAAATAATCAAAAGAAGTGTGCTAACTTCCCAAGCGCCCACTCACCGAGATGCTCTGTGCTGGCTTTCTGATTTCTCTCAGAAAGGAGTGAGATGAGGAACAGGAAAGGGTGAAGGTGAGGGTAGCACAGAGATTAAAAATGAAAAATTAACAAAAATACAATCTCCCACTATATGGAGATCAGTTTCTAGGAGCACGATGTATAGCGCACTGCACTTATTAAAGATGAGCACGTGTGTGGCTTCATGTCTTACAAGACAAGGAGGTGACGGAGCAGCAGCTGTAACCCCAGTTAGTCCAGCGCTTGCTTTCCGCATGCACAAAAATGGTGTGCAGTCCAAGCCAGACAAGCATCCAAACACATTTAATTAGGAAGAAACCTTTCTTGGCCGGGGACTGACTCCCTTGCCTGGCGTTGATGACATGTGAGGAAGGAGCCTCAGATCCTACACCACCATGTGAAAAGACTTGTTCGGATTAAACTGGTTTTCTTCACCAGCACAACACAGATAAAGAAATAAAGTGTCCACTCATTTCAGCAAATGATTTGGATAAAACCTATCACACTAACTCTTGTTGCATTAGAAAATGTAAATTGCTAATGAGCGCTGCACCGTATCAGTTTCCTGTTCCAGTTGGCTCTCGGTCAGCTTGGCAACAAGTCAAGAGCCTGAAGAAGAGGTGCAGCCATGTGTTTTGCTTTAAGAAATGAAAGGAATAAAAAAAAAAAAAAAGGAGGGGGCTTCATTTTACACATGCTTCAGTGAAAATCACCACTCCGCTTGGGACCAATTCAGTCCAGGTGCTAAGGACAGAATAAACAGGCAGTACACGCAGACAGACAAAGTCAGCCTCTGTGAGAATTACATTCCTGGTTACATTTATAGTTATGTATCAAAACACAAGCCACTATCACTGAGTTTGCACACATACATGCCCCTTTTGGTGCCCAACATGTTATTCTTTCATTCTCCATCATCAAAGAAGTCTCAGCCTAGAGTCTGTTGTATCTCTTTCTCATCATCTACCCACTCATCCATCATCCATCCATCCATCACCCATCCATCCATCCATCACCCATCCATCCATCCATCCATCACCCATCCATCCATCACCCATCCATCTATCTTTGCATCCATCTATCTTTGCATCCATCTATCTTTGCATCTATCTATCATCTACCATCCACCTATCTTTGCCAGCCTCTATCTATCATCCATCCATCCATTTATCTTTGCCACAATTATAGGCTGAAATGTTTGTACGTCAGTGCTTTTCTTCACTCTCAGGACTGTAACAAGCTCCTCTGAAGGCTAGAGGACTCTCATTATTCTCTAATTGAGCATGGAGTTTCTCTGAAGGAGTTTTGCCTCCTAGAACTGAGGACACAGATATTAAGACGCCAACATCCTCAGAATCTCACTTCACAATCTCACTTTTAGTACATTTATGATGCTATATACCGTTGACTTTATTCTAGGCACTCGACTACAACAGACCAACTCCAAACCATGTAAAACAAGATCTTGTCTGACACTATCAGCTGGCAATGCTCAGCAAATGTTAGTGCATTTTCCCGGACAGTGAATTTGTGGGTGAATTTTAAGTTCTATTGTGATTAATAGGGAACAAGATGACTATCACTTTTGTATTTATGAAAAGTCCAATTATAAATCATCTTCAGGAAATGCAAGTAATTTTATTTTATCCAATTGACAATTCTTGCCCTCAAAAAGCTTACATTCAAAGGATTATATATAATTACATAACAATTACAATTATAATAGCTAATTGAATATGGAGGAGCAATTACACAGTGAAAAAAGCTTCAGTCCTTTCCTTCTTCTTCTCTTCTTCTTCCTCCTCCTCCCCCTCTTTCTTTTCCTTTTGAGATAGAGTTTTATTCAATAGCCTAGACTGGCACTCACTATATAGTCTAGGCTATCCTTAAACTCACTATATAGCCCAGGCTACCCTTAACCTCATGCTCCTCTTACCTCAGCCCCACTGAGTGCTGAGATCAGGAGCCTGTGTCACCATGCCTGCCATTAGTTTCAGTAATTATTTCAATCAATATCTGCTCTGATGCTATGTTATAAGACACTAGAGCAGTGTTTCTCAGCCTATGGGTCATGACCTCTTTGGAGTCGCCTATCAGATAACCTGCATATCAGATATTTACATTATAATTTATAATAGTAGCAAAATAATCATTATAAAGTAGCAACAAAATAATGTTATGGTTAGGGGCATCACCACAGCATGAGGATCTGTATTAAAGGGTCACAGCGTTAGGAAGATTGAAAGTCACTGCATTAGAGAAATTCAGGGTACATTCCAATGGGCACATTGAGGAAGGAGGTTACTCTCCATTGTGACATTTTTGGCTATACCTGGCCCCATCGACAGCTATGTTTTCAAAGCAACTACCCTTGTATGTCACACATTCTTTTCTTTATTATTAGGAAATTTATACCATATCTAGTGTTAATAAAACCTAGTAAAAAGCCTCTTAATTAATTGTCAAATCATATGGATAATTATAGTCTTTTGCTGGTTAACAATGGGGGTGTATTTTGAGAAACACACCATCAAGGGATTACATCATCATGTGACCCTGAGAGTTGATTACACTAATCTAGACAGAGTAAGTTAATCACTGTACATGGCCTCTTGCTGTATCAAGAGATACAGTGAACATGTGGGCCTTTGTGAACCCACTGAATCACAGCTGTCCATGGCTAACCGAAACGTCACTATTTGATGTATGGCAGCACCACAGTTCATACAGTATGCAGATATGAATATTAGTGACATAGACAATATGCTCCATGCATTTATACACATGTAAATATCAGCACAAGAAGGTTTGTCCTCGTGTTATAAATAATAATGGTTGCTTTAAATGAGGTGCCAGGGAAAAGTAATGTGTAGGGTTCCCTCATGTTACTGAGACTGCTTTGCTGGTTGGCTGCCTCAACAAGCAGCTCCGTATATCTTTCTGCACAGCTTGTGATGTATTTTAAATATGTAGTAAACATTTTAAACTTCACTTGATATGGCTATTTAGTAATACGTGCTGTGGTTAACTGTTTTAATATGTTGGATAGTAAAACCAAATGTAACAGTTCCAACATTTCCCGGGGGAGTGCTCTGGAAGCCGACATATGTTCTTCATCAGAGTTTGCAGCAGGAATGCTAGAAATCAAGAGACGAAATAAGGACCAAGGTAGAACAACGGGGTTGCAAGCCACTGTAGAAAACAACTCGATAAAGCCCTCTGTTTCATTCTGGCAGGCCTGACGCAAGAAGTCTGAGACACAAAACAGTGAAGGACAGTCCTTAGTGGAAATGGCTGATAGGTGATAGACAAGATGAACCCTTGCATGGATATTTTCCCATCAGCCCCGATGAGCTCCTTTAGCTGTGTGTGTTGACTCTGCAGTCATGGGTTGGTACGTTGTCATCTACTCTCATAAACTAACATTCTTACTTGAGTATAGGTAATGAATGCAAGGGCTGATGTTGGACTTACAAAATCCCTCTTAGAGTTGCCATAGCAATCCACTGTTATTACCAAGCCAGAAGGAATGCTCAAGGGAAAGATTTTTTAAGTCCTGCAGTTTTTTTTTTAAAGCTGAAATGGTATCCATGGGGACAGAAATATACAGAAATGCATCATCTGAAGTTTAATGTACTACTGCGAGAAAACTATGAGATGAGGAAAAGATGCAGACGTGATAGTAAGAGAAATCTCCAAGGAGAAATGTGTTTGCTTTGTTGCCTTGTTTACTTTTCTTTTACAAGTCTCCGTTTGGAACTGCTTCATATTTTGTAAGAATAACCTTCCACAAACCTGAGGGAAAGGTTGAATAAATCACAGTAGACCTGCAAATATTTGTATGTTCACATGTAAGGATGTAACAGTGTTTCTAGATGACTCCTGAAGTACTCTATCTGGTAGACCTCAGCTGCAAGTTGTGTGTTCCTGCAGGGACACATAAATCCAAGGTTGAGAACCACTGGCCTAGTAAGAACTTTGGACTGGAAATCAAGACTCAGTCTCTAGCCCAACTCCTGCACAGAATGGGATATTTGGTTGGTGATTTGAGGCAAGGCGCTTGACATCTGTTGTCTTGATTTCTTTGTATGCAGAATGAGCATGCGTCCACTCTCAAAGCAGTGATACTATGCCTTTTGACTCCTAGGCAAAAGTCTAGGCAACTGCAAAATCTCCCAAGGATGCTTGGATTTACTGGAGAAAGCAACTGTATCAGTTACTTTTCCATTGCTGTGGTGAAACACCATGACAAAAGCAACTTCTAGAAGGATGGCCTTGTTTGGGCTTACAGTTCCAGATGGGTAAGAGTCCATCACTATCACAGCTGGAGGCAGAGCAGCAGGTAGGCATGGCGGATGGAACAGAAAGCTGAGAGCTCCCATGAGGCTTTGCAGCCTCAAAGGCCATCCCCAGTTATATTCTTCCTCCAGCAAGGCCACATGTTTTAGACTTTTAGACAGTACCACCACCAACCGGGGACCAAGAGTTCCAACACATGAGCCTACAAAGAACAGTCACATTCAAAGCTCCAGAGCAATTGCTATTGAAAAGTGAAAACTGAAACTCTTTTATTTTAGATATAATTTTGTCTTCTGTCCTGAAGCATTTGTAGTCACAGAGAGAAGTTAGCATTGCAGCAGTACTTACCTGAAGCTGAGATGCCTAGGGCATGTTATTAGACATGTTAGCTTACAGACTTGTGTGTTCCTTGCTATCCCAGGGTATGTACTGTGTACATTTCCACATTTCTTCTAAGAGAAAACTTACTCTGTTGTTTCTGGGTGAAACTTTCAAGAGAACTACTGTTTCCCTGATAACAAAAAATGATGGTGGGGGTACAGACTCAACTAGCCAACGCCCTTTTCCTTTATCTTCCTTTCCTTCTCTAAACCCTTAGGCAGACTGTCTCTGGGAAAGCTCCTGCCTCAAGACGACTGTGACGGGACTGCAGCCTCAGAGCACTCAGGGAGGACATCTCTAATCAGGGAGGACATCATCTCTAATCTTTCAGAGAAAAGCAAGTCCTTACTTGTTAGGTTCATCCAGTGCAGTGCATCCCGAGGCACTGATGCCAAACCCAGCAATCCCATATTATCACAAGGGAGTAAAAGAAGGTCAGCTGCAAATTACTGTTGCTACGGTTTCACCACGCCTGGAGCTTGAACCACAGAATTTTGAGAGACTCTGAATTATTCATTCTCTCACTTTACATTAAACTGACCTAAACAGACCTAGTGCCCTCATGGCCTTGCATTAGAAGGCACCATAAGAACCCAGGGAAAATGAGTGAATGAACAGTGACAAAAAAATGTTTAACCAAGAAGTTCATGCAAATTAGTTTTATGTAGTAAAAGCTAATATGTTCATTTGCAGGAAAAAAGTGAAAGTGGAAGACACTGTGTTAAGTTAAATAAGCCAAGCACAGAAAGAATAAAGACCTGAAAATAGATGAGGAATTATTAATTGGAAGAAAAGTGGTGTGCGAGATGAGTGCAGGAGAGGTCTAGGGGAGGATAAGAGAGTGCAAAGGTCAGATAAGAGAGTGCAAAGGTCAGCTGCTGTCCCAGAGTGGCTAGTGCCCTGGGCACACTACCTTCCTAAGACTCAGTCGCTTCAGTGCCGAACGCCTTAGTTGGAGCCTTTACTGCTGAGCTATAACACCAACAGCAGTCACACGGGGAGAAGAGGGTTTATGTCATCTAACAGTGGTAGTCCATCATGAAGGGAAGTCAAGGCGTGAACACTAGCCAGGCACCTGGAGGCAGGCACTGAGAGAGGCCACGGAGGGACGCTGCCCAGCCTTTCTTACACCATCCCCGCCGTGTGGATAGGCTCTCCCATGGCAATCATCATCAAGAAAATGGACCACAGACCAATCTGGTGTGGGCATTTTCTCAATTTAGGTTCCCCTTCCCAAATGACACTAGCTTGTGTCAAGTTGACAAAGAAATCTAGCCGGCACATCATGCAAAAATCTCTCTGCCGATGTGTATCAGCTATAAAGGTTTGAGTAGCTCAACAGTATGTGGCAGATGCTATCAAAATTATTATTTATTTACAACCCCATGTGGACCCAAAACTAGTTCTCATAAAGAGCATCATTTTATGTTCAGCAAGATCACACGTGATTAACAAGAGCAGTCATGTCCAATATCAAGGCTCAGGGACAGGGAGTAGCCAGCTAACACACCACACTGCTAGGAAATGGCAGGGCCACAACTTTTAAATCATGGTTTTCTGCATTCAAAGCGTCTGCTTTTTCCAGTACAGCTCCCTGTAGGATGACATTCCAAGAGTACTTCAAAATCGGCATTAGATTTCATTCTCTGAAGACAGCTCAAATGGCTTTTCTTTATTTTTCTTGTGGCTGGCAGGCGAACACTGAAGTGCACAGAGACCCATCCTCTCTTTGAACTTAGCAGGACTGAGGAAGCATAACACCAGCAGCGTAGGCCAGGGCAGTTTTCTCCTCACAGCTCCCCACCCCAGCACCCAAAAGCCAATCCTTGTTATTGTGCATGAATAGAAAGCAGTTGCCACCACTCTAGAGATGTCCCTGGGAAGGATCTATTAAAAAGAAAGCAGATTAAAAAAAAATACCATGCCGCCATTGACCAACATGTTCAGCTTTTGTTTTGTTTTACCAAGCACAGTTTCTTATTATTCTTCCTACACAAAGGAAGAATAGAGGTACATGAAAGAAACTGTCAAAAATAAACTACATAATGATTAGATAAAAGAAAATATAAATTTTAAATATGGCCAATCACTGTCAAGAGATATTATTTAAATAAGCAGAATTAAAGTTTGCTACTCTTGCTTCCAAAAGACAGGCATCCCACAGACTCCTATGGCTACAAATAATATTTTAACTTATTACAATGCAGAGAAAAGAGGGGGGTATGGCAAACATGTACAAGGAGGTCTTAGAGACAGAGAAAAGCAACGGCAATATCTAAAACAGTAACGACAAGGCTGGTTTTCTCTCCAGGTACTAAGTACATGACGGGATGGCTGGGCACACACAGCATGACACAACGCAGTGAGCAAGCCTGAGCTTCGGCTTGCAGAGGATGTAGTAGTCACGTGGGCTTTTCATTAACCACAGGTCATCCATCAGGAATCAAATCAATACTGCGACTCGGTGGCAAGAAAGCCAAACCTATGCCTTGGAGTGATGGAAGCACAGAATAACAGCAGGCAGCCTGTGAGGGCGGCAGCCTTGCTGCAGGGTCCTCAGTATACTTGGAGACAATTCATTCTTTAGATACAGGCTGAAGTAGCCCCACCTTACAGAAGAGAATCGCTACTTCTCTAATACCTTGTGACTAATTTTTCACCCCAATATAAACGACACACTTTCCTCAGCAGCATCTGTAGACAAACCCTTACTGTAGGCCAGCTGAGTTCTCAACATAATTAATAAAAAGAAATGTCCATGCTAATCAACTACAAATCTCTCCGTCTCTGTCTCTCTCTGTCTCTCTCTTTGTCTCTCTCTGTCTCTCTCTGTCTCTCGCTCTCTCTTTCTCTCTCTCTCTCTCTCTCTCTCTCTCTCTCTCTCTCTCTCTCTCACACACACACACACACACATTCACACACACATACATACAGATTGTGTAAGTGTAGGTGTGTTTATGTGGGTGTGGGTGTGTTTGTGTACACTGTGTGTGCATACTTTCTAGTGATAAGTTCACATATCCCAAAGTAACACCCTCAGGACCACTTATACTAAATATACAAAGTTAATATTGGTTTTTAAAAAAATGTATGCTTTATATTGTAAAATAAAGGTTTAGGCAAAACTTTAAATTTCCACAATTTACTACTTTTTAATTTTGAGCTAACAAAAATTTTCCTACACAAACATGCATTCACAGAAATGTTTTCAAAGCAAGAAAATGCAATATCCTGAGCAAGTGTAAAGAAGCTAATAAAAAAAATGAACTGTGGGGTCAATGAACACCTTGAGGGAATATTAAGAGTGTTCCTGGAGCATTACTTCAGTTCCAACAATAAACTCTCCACATGCAGATGTTATAAAGCCTACCCAAACAGCCGTAATTAGAGCATGCACACTGGCCTCTCTGTCTGTCTTGGGAACTGCTCATTTAAACATAATGAAATCCAATGAAATACTCCTAGCATCCAATTTTACTTTAAATCAAATCTCTGTTCTAAGCATTGTATAAACCATATTAAACCACTCTAAGTCAATATTTACTTCCAGCCAAACAAACACACGTAATGGCAGATAGTGCTATACTTAACAAAATGGCAACAGATGCCATAAGTTTCACGTAAGGAGATTCTAAGCTGGCAAGCAGGTTCTGTGCTGTGCAAGGAAATGCTTCCTGCCTGTGAACCGGAAGTTCCCAACTCGTCAGGGCTTTGCTCTCCATCACCAGGCACAGGAAGGGTTAGAAGTAGGAGCAAAATATAATGCACATGCACAGACACCGAGCTCTCCAGTGACAGGGCCTGTATCAGAGACGTCTCCGTGCTCCCCACAACAAGGCCTATGCACAGACACCGAGCTCTCCAGTGCTAGGGCCCGCATCAGAGACGTCTCTGTGCTCCCCACAACAAGGCCTGCGCACAGACACCGAGCTCTCCAGTGCCAGGGCCTGGATCAGAGACATCTCCGTGCTCCCCACAACAAGGCCTATGCACAGACACCGAGCTCTCCAGTGCCAGGGCCCGCATCAGAGACGTCTCTGTGCTCCCCACAACAAGGCCTGTGCACAGACACCGAGCTCTCCAGTGCCAGGGCCCGCATCAGAGACGTCTCTGTGCTCCCCACAACAAGGCCTGCACACAGACACCGAGCTCTCCAGTGCCAGGGCCTGGATCAGAGATGTCTCCGTGCTCCCCACAACAAGGCCTGCGCACAGACACCGAGCTCTCCATTGCCAGGGCCCAGATCAGAGACATCTCCGTGCTCCCCACAACCAGGCCCACGGGGCCGAGAGGATGCACAGCTTCATTTGAATTTACCTGAGCATGGCTGTCTGCATACACCCCCCCACACACACATAGACACATGTGTGAGTGAATGGATGGAAACATGGACTGCTTTTAAAGTAGTCATACTTTTTGTGTAGGCTTCAGTAACTTCTAGCCATGACTTATACCAATTAAATTGCTTTACACAAAATATAAACGACTGAAAATGAGTTAACACTACATATGGATGCTTTCATGAGTGACGGTGTGGCTTTTACTAGAGGTGAATCAGTACAGTTCCTGATAAGTGTAGATTGCCCACAACCTATCACAGCCTTCCTTACTAGGATGCTAGGGTGTCATTTTGGATAGTACCAATTAACTAAAATTCAAATGAAGTACAACACTCTCAAAATAATATTAAACTCTTGAAAATGGTGAGTTCTAATCCCGTGGTACTGTGGAGCACCTTACAAAACAATTTTCTTCCCTCTGAGTACTTTGCTATTTGACCAAACATCCTTCTAAGAAACACTTAGCAGACTGTTCCACTACCACGACTAGAACAGGGAAGACAGGCTGGGCCTGCAGGTGGCTGGACACGGTCCCCTCTTCCTCATGGAGAGTCTACACAAATCCCTGGCTTCCGCACTCACACAGTTCGTCTGCTAACATTGCTCCAACCTCACCTGTGATTCTCTGCAGCAAAGGTGACAGCTCAGACTCCTCAGAGAAGACATGGGCCAAAGCTTTCTTCACCCTTTCTTCGGCTTCTCCCAGGTCTTTGTCCTGTGTCAACTCTCCAGTGACAGAATAGACATATATGAGGAGGACCAGCAGCTCCTCAGGGCTGTAGTCATCATTGGTTCTCTGGCTTGAGGTCTTAATCATAGGTAGCAGCTGATTTAGCACGACCGCCATGGTTGAATCCCCGAGGCTCTGAAACGGTAGCAAAGCACAGAGAGAGATGTCAGCCTTCCACAAAGACGTAACTCGGGGTCCACACTAGTTCAAAGATCTTCATGGCACTTCTTGACCACACTGTCTTTCATTTCTGTGTTTATTAATCCTGGCTATATATAACACTGTGAGAAGTGTGGTATTAGAATTTTCATTCTGAGAAACCCATTTTTTAGACTGGCAAGTGAAGTTGCAGGCCCTTTGATAAAGACCTTATTGCTCAATCTTATTGAGCAAATGCGATTGCAATTTTTTAAAAAATAAAATGCAAGTGGTTCATCAGGCTGCGGTGTAGCTCTGGGGCAGAATGTTTACCTAGCAGGTGCAGGGGTCCCTGTTTGATCCCCAGCTCTGTAAGAAAATGTAAGCACTTCGAAAACTCGAAATTGTAAACAAAAATGTAAAGTAATACAATTTAAAAAACAAACCTGGCAGATCATCTATTTAAACAAATGCTGATGTTCCTTTAGCAGAATGTATATATTCAAATGATTGCTAATGCTCCTTTCAAGGAATCTACATATTCAAATGAGTGCCAATGCTCCTTTAAAGGAATCTACATATTCAAATGAGTGCCAATGCTCCTTTAAAGGAATCACTGTCTTGCAGGGTATCTTTTTTGATATGCTCTATGTTGGCAAACATTAGCCGAATATTTTATAGCGACCAAAGCCCATTTCCTGCTGCATCTGGCAAACAGAATAATGTCACAAACTGGGCAATTTCACTGAGAATTGGTTTAATATTTATTTTGGTGAAATTGAAGATAATTCATTTCATTTTTTAGTATATATTAATTTTCTTCTTTTATTTTTAGGTATGGGTATTTTGCTACATGTGTGTGCATCATGTGCATGCAATGGTGACAGAGGCCAGAAGAGGGCATTTGATCTCCAGGGACTGAAGTGCTAGACAGCTGTGAGCTTCCATGTGGGTGCTGGGAACCAAACCTAGATCCTCTGAAAGGGCAGCTAGTGCTCTAACCACAGTCTACCACTTCAAATAAAGTCTACCACTAAAAATAAAGGCACGCAAAAACAAACAAACAAACAAAAGAACTAGGAATATGTCAAAAGGACCCAAGAGCCAACTGCAAGACTTCCCAGTTGACCACAGGTAGAGTAATTTAAAAACAACATAAAGTAGTATTTTCATATAACCTAAATTACACAAAATATATTCATCCCTTTATATTGATTCAAATGTGATTGAAGTAGGGCTGTAGTGCTTGCTTTCCAAGCACAAGGACCCCAGTTCAATCCCTAGGACCTGTGTAGGGCGGTGGATTCACTGAAGCTGGCGTTAGAGGTGACTGTGAGCCCCTGACATGGGTGCTGGGACCAGAACCTACGTCCTCTGGAAGAGCAGCCAGCACTCTCAACCACCGAGCCATCTCCTCCGGCCTGCTGTTTTCTGAATGCCGCTTCTCCTCATGAGAAGAGAGAAAAGATCAGAGACTCTCCAGAGCGAAGCCTTTTAAAGCAAAAGAATGTAAGCAGAACAGCGGACATGTGGACACGGTGGGATTCAGAAGGATGTGTGGCACAGGCTGCATGGCCTTGGGGAAACTGTCTAACACCTCAAGTTTCAGCTTCCCCATTTATGAAACACAAGTGCCCGAATATTAGCTAGCCCCATAACACAGGCACACGTTTACAGAACACTGGCACACACTGCTTCAACCACTCCGCTTTAAAAATGAAGTAACCCTCACAACAGGATAGTCTTAATAGAGACTTAAACATAAGGTGACTCGTGCTCTGAGAGCTAACTCTACAGAATGCATCTGATACCATGCATCAATGGCCATCCTTCACCAGATTGTTCTGTGAACTCAACAAGCGAAGTCAGTCATAGCGCGTGCCTGGCCCGCTCTGTCTGGGGATAGCACATGTTCTAGGAACAGGACACTGGCGGTCTCAGAGGAGGGAGGGGCAGCCTGCAGACACCGAGCGTGCAGTCTATCATGGGACTTCACTGCAGCATCCAGCGAACGGCCAAAGAGAATCAAATGTTACTAAAAGCTGCTACTGAAGAGGCAAGCACAGCCAACCATGGCCAAAATGGAGGGTTTAAAAAAAAAATGGCTTCTTTGTAAAATCACTGGGATTAGGTTTCCCGTTCACCTTTATACAAGCAGGCTTACTAGTAGGAGGTAGAGGACCTGAGTTGGGTCTAGGGTGACAAAGCATTTTGTTATTTCTGCAGTCTGGGATCTTGTTATTCTTGAGTCAGATGCCAGCAACTCCATACAAAGGCTCTCTTTAAAAGGCATGTTGTCCTTAGAAGGGCTGACTGTGAAGTCAAGAGCTGGTCTCTGTTCTGGCAGGAGGACCATACTCCATATGGCAGCAGGCTGCTCCAGGCTGGCCCCACCTGCTCATCTGAGAGCAGAACCTGCAGCCACTCAGTGGAACTCCAAGCCACCAGCAGAGAACTCTTCCCAGAAGGCCTGTTAGCCAGCATGTGCAGCCTGGTGAGATATTGCAAATGGCGGGCCTTTGAAAAGTGCCCAAACACATTCTGCCTCCTCATAGTATCTGCCATAATTAAAACCAACCTGTTATTTAGAATAATTTTGAGGGAATCTGAATTCCCCTTTGTACCCCTCAGGCAGAATGCAAAACTGTATAATTCATTGATATGGCCAAGTCAAGACATATCTATTATGCAAATAGATATATATAGATACAAAAATAAGTATATTATTTAATTAATAGTCAAAAACAATACATAACAAAGAACAAAGTGAGACACAGGATATGAGGGACTCAGAGGTGGAGGAGCAGGAAGCAGCCATGTCCTAAGACAGTTCTTAATGGAGGTGTCTGATTTGCTTTGGAAACAACCAAATCCTGACAAAGGTACATGGCCAACTGCATTTTGAACAGCCAGCATCCAATATGAGGGCGAGGCAAAGCTCTAAGAGATGAATTGTAGGGATCCTCCCTCCAATAAGTATTTCATATACATGGACCAGGAAGGTAGGCAGAATGATGTTCCACTTCCTGCAGTCTCTGACTATGTTATCACATGCGGCACAGAGACTGTCCAGATGTGATTAAGACTGTATGTGAGGCGCTTCCATCGCTGCGATCGAAACGCCTTCTGGAAACAGCATGAAGAAGGACAGTTTATTTCCTCTTACAGTTGCAGAGAGATTCCAATGTCTGAGAAAGGGACAGGAGGAGCAGCTCAGTCGGTGGCAGCAGGCTGAGGCAAAGTCCGCTCACACACACAGAAAGGAGGAACTGAGGCTGGAACAAGGGACAGGCCTCACTTCCCCAAAGTCCCACCACCTTCAGGGTAGTCCCAGACGACGAAGAGCTAGAGCTGCAGGGTAAGTCTGCTGGGGACTTTCAAATGCCTGGTTCCCAAAAGAAAAGGGCTTCCCGGAGCAACCATTTCCGAAGTCGAGGTACGCGAGCACTCAGCAGCCTGGGCCTTTCAGGATGTAGGTCCTGCCCTAAGGAGCATTTCCGATTGCATTCCCATCTGATGAACCAAAGTATCATAACGACAGCGGTGTCAGCTGGGCCCACCCTGCCCGCACCTGTAATTATATTTCGGTCACTTGCTTGCCGGGTGGCATGCTGTTCACAGCTTCCTGCTCTGCTTTGGCTCTGGACTCTCACTTTAAGCCAGTGAGCAAGCAACCAACCATGCCACAGTATGAATATTAAGGTTTGGAATTGTTATCTTCTACATAAATTAGTCCATTGTTTTTCAATGTGGTTTTACTTAAATTTTAGGACATGAGCAAAATATAGGCAGATTATTTGCCAGAAGGTAGCAGAAGGTTGGGTGCTCATTCTCATCTGGAGCCTCCTGAACAACCTTGCTCTCTGCATTTCCATCGGCAGTCTGGTCGTCTGGTCACACATCACAACAGCCCGCTAAGAAGAGCTTTCATGGTGGAGAGTCGACTCTGCTGTGAGAGCACCGGCTGTTTTCCGGAGAGTCCTAGTTTGGTTCCCAGCACCCATATCAGATGGCTTACAGCCACCTGTAACTCCAGCTCTAGTGTCATCTTATAGCCTCCTCAGACACACACACACACAGACACACAGACACACACACACAGACACACACACACACACAGACACACACACACACACAGACACACACACACACATAGACACACACACACACAGACACAGACACACACACACACAGACACACACACACACAGACACACACACACACACACATAGACACACACACACAGACACAGACACACACACACACAGACACACACACACAGACACACATATAGACACACACAGACACACACACACACACAGACACACACACACACATAGACACACACACACACAGACACAGACACACACACACATAGACACACACACACAGACACAGACACACACACACACAGACACACACACACAGACACACATATAGACACACACAGACACACACACACACACACACACACACACACACAAATCTTAATCAAAGAAAACAGAGAAGTTTATAGCATCCTGAAGCTTCTCGAGCCTGTACCTCCAAACAACTTCACACTTCTCTAGAAAACCAGGTCAAAGGCCTAACTAGAACCACACTGCCAAGTTTGTCCCAGCAGCAACCCCAGCTTCCTGGTACAGGTTTTCGCCCTGACCACTTTTCATGTTGCTGTGACAAAAGCAATGTGAGACTGTAAATATTCCTTTTGGAATGTGGTTTTCAAGTATCTGTTTATCACATGGGAGAAGGCATGGCAGCAGCAACAGAGCGCCCTGTGACTGTGGGAGCTTGTGCGGCAGGCTACTCATGTGCAGTAGATTGGAAGCAGCACAGGCAGGTAGGACTAGGGTAGCTATAATCTTCCGAGGCCCACCCCTTAGTGACTTCTGCCAACCAGGCCTGTGTTTCTCAGCCTACCTAATGCTGTGGCCCTTTAACATAGTTCCTCATGTTGTGGTGACCCCCACCATAAAATTATTTTCACCCTACCCAGGTCTAGCCAATGGACAGGACATTCTCCACAGTTGAGTGAAGAGTGGAGACTGACTTTCACACGTATTCTGGTGCCCCATATTTGACCACATCCCCTGGATGGGGAGACCTGGTGGCACTCAGAGGAAGGATAGCAGGCTACCAAGAAGAGACTTGATACCTTATGAGCATATAAAGGGGGAGGAGGTCCTCCTCAGTCACAGTCATAGGGGAGGGGAATAGGGGGAAAATGGGAGGGAGGGAGGAATGGGAGGATACAAGGGATAGGATAACCATTGAGATGTAATATGAATAAATTAATAAAATTAAATTTAAAAAATTATTTTCACTACTACTTTATAACTGTAGTTTTCTACTGTTATCAATTATAATGTAAATATTTGATATGCAGGATATCTGATATGTGACTCCTGTCAGGGTTCGAGGCCCACAGGTTGAGAACCACTGTCCTAATGGGGACACATCCTTCAAAATACCACCAGGCGTTGAGGCTTCATTCTGAAAAACAAGAGGCTGTGGAAGATATTGTAAGGTCCAGCTCTAACACTGCGGATCTTGCGATAAGGCAATGAGCCTATGTTATTTGCGTAGGCCCAGCCTAGTCACGGAGTTCGTGAAGGTGGAGGCTTTCCCCAGCTACAGCCAGAGACGAGCTGATGCAGCGATGCAAAGACACTGTTCCTGAAGATGGAGCAGAGAAACCACAAGCCAATGAGGGCAGAGGCCATGGAAACGGAAAGGACAAGGAAACAAATCCTCCCTACAATCTCCGGAGAGGAGTACATCTCTGATAACATTTAATGCTGATTCAGTAAGATCTCCAGAATTATAAAGTAATAGATGTGTGTTTGGAGGTTTGTGGTCCATTGGTGCAGCAGCAATAGGGAATTAATGCAAGTAGTCTGTAAGGCAGAAATTGAGAAGATCAGTGGTTTCATAGTTTAAATGTTTGTCCTCTTGAAACTTCACACTGGAATTTAATTGCTTATATGTAAGTACTAAGCAGTGAGGCCTCTGACAGACCCCTCAGGGGTGACACCGATGCCACTAGGAAAGGCCCACTCTTGGCTCTTCCACCGTCCACCACGGCCTTGATGCAGCAAAAGGCCCCAACAGATGCTGATATCTCGATATCAGACTTTGCAGACTGCAGGGCTTTGAACCTGTACCAGAATCTATTCATTACGTTACCCACTGCATTTGCACAAAATGAACCAAAGCACAGGCATCGATAAAATAACAAGTGACAGATGAGTAAGCAAGAGCTTGCATGAATAGACACCCCAGTGGGATTTACTTCATCTCTATCCAAGGGTTGGGGGGTGTACCAGTAGGGATCTTCAGGGAAACCACAGAACGGAAAGGCAAAGAGTGACAGCAGAATTCAAACTTACTACATAACTGGCCTACTACCAGTCGGCCCTGAATCACAGGCTTAGGAGCTAACATTCACCAGGTGTGTGATTACACAGGACAGCGACTCTCTACATGGATCCAGGGACTTCTGAGAGCCCAGAGTCCCTCCCCAGAGGGCCAGGAGTTCAGAAGTACCTTTATGACAATGCCACGGCCTCCCTTGCCTTATTCTTTGGGTGCGCTCTGACACTAACAGCACAAATGTATAGTGAGTTAAAATAACTAGTAAGTTAAGAGGTCAGGTGCACATCTCCAAAGTAGCATTAGTCACTGTGGTGTTTTGAAGGAGACTGCCCCGCACAGGTGCGTGTATTTGAACCGTTGGAGGAGGCGTGGCCTTGTTGGAGGACGCACGTGACTAGGAGATGGGCTTTGAGGTTTCAGAAGTTCACCCCAGGCTCAACCTTTGTCTCCCTGCCTGCTGCCTATGGATCCGGCTGCAGTTCTCAGCTACTTCCCTGGCACCGTGTGTTGCTCTAGGATGATGATATCACACTAACCCTCTGGGGCCTCGTCATGAGGTCTCTTCACAGCAATAGGACAGTGACTAAGACGTCACTATGCTGTTCACACCAAGCTCTGTGCACATAGTTGACATTAAAAACAAAGAAAGAGCTAGGGTGTAACTCTGAGCTAGAGCTCTTAAGACTTCAGTTTGATCTCTATCCCTGAAAAGAACAACAAAAACCCACGTTTTACTTAAGGGTTCCCTGGATGAAGTTGGGCTTGGTAATAAATACCTGCGATCTCAGTTATAGGGAGACTCAAGCAGGACGTGGGGGACGGAGAAGAAGGAAGAAGAGAGACCTCAGCCATAATTTTAACAGTGAATATGACAAAACAAAAATGATGTGTAAGCCAGCCCTTCTTCTATATAATGATTTCTCTCTTCGCAAATGATGAAGAGGGAACTGAACTAACTGCTGGTCTTAAGTTCCTTCAAATAATGACAAAGTTATTAAGGCTGGGACGTTTGCCAAACAGATAACCAAGTGAAGTGCTGGATGCAGATGCAGGTGCCTATACTTTTGGTACCCATGAGCTAAGGCAGGAGGGATGCAAACCTAACACTGACCTAGGACACAGAGCACGTGTGAGTCTAGCCTGGGCTATAGAGCAAGACTTTGTATCATGGGGGAAAACAACAACAATAGCAAATTGAGGAAAGAACAAAGGAATCAATTGTTTGAGGAAACAACTAATAAAATCTTGGCTTCTAAACAAAGCTTTAAGGTTTAGAAAATATCACTTTGCTGCTGTCAGATTTTCTAGTCTTACAGATTTTTCTGATAAGATCCGTAGTGATATTAAAATGTGATTTTTCCCCAAAATTGCACTATACAATGTATGAACATTTGTAAGGTCTGTAACTTTTAGTGAATCAGAGCTTCTAAAACCAGGCATAGGAGGGGGGTGGTGTAAAAAAGTCCATCCAAAATATATGCCAGCAATTTTAATGCAAAAGAATACATAAAAGCTCATTGATTTCTAATTCCACATTACGACTTCAAGAAATCAGTATTGCAGAGTTTAAATATGGTATCAAAAATAATATTCCCACACATCTGGAAGAGTTGCCAAAACACTCCTTCTCCAGGGATCCTCTTTTTATGTGTTCTCCAAAGCAGCAGCTGGCAGCCAGTGAGCAGGAACAAATACGAGTGTCTGCTGGTTTCTATCAGCAGAGATTTAAAAATTCAAATTGCAAACTAATGCCACTTTCACTTTTTCTCTTTTTGTTTAAAATAATAGTTACATTCTATGAAGTATGCTATCTACACTAGCCCCTTGAGACAGGGCCTCTCTATTATGTAACTGTCCTGGAACTCACTGTGTGGGTCAGGCTGCCCTTGAACTCAGAGAGATCCATCTGCTTCTGCCTCCCAAGTGCTGGGATTAAAGGCATGCACCATGACACATGGTCGGACCTCTAATTTTAAAGTAACAAATGTTTTTTAAAATACTATAGCTCAATTTTTAATAACTAAAAAACATCAATAGAAATAAATAATAGCTGTTATGTGAATTAGTTACCACTCTATTTCCTCGTCTTGACCTTATACCTCCTGTTTTGCTCAGAAAGCATCTATCTTAGGAGTATGTTTTTTATTTTAAAGTAACAAATGAAAATTTTAAACTTTCTGTTTTAACAACTAACACAGTAAATATCACATGGATAACTTAAATACCATTCTAAATTCATACTTTTCTATTCTTCTTCCCTTCCCATGGCCAGCTGTGGCCACGTTCTGAGAGGAGGCCAAGCAATAAGATAAAAAGAAGATGGATCTCCGGGGCCAGAGTTTCTCAAGTGCAACGTGTATATAATTGTCTTGGGACCCCTGTTGAACTCATCAGGTCTGAGGCGGAGCCTGGCCAGGCTGTCTCTCTAACACGTTCCCAGGTTGAGATCGATGCTATTTGTTCATCCATAGATGCCATCATTTGAGTAGCATCTAGAACGGGCCACTCGGCTCTTCCTAGACAACAGCCCAAACGTGAGGGAGAGAACCCTGCTCAATTCGCTGTGCGATATCCTTAGGTTTGGTCCTCTACTTGGCTGCTAACCATGCAAACGGACAAACGCATCACATCTACTGAGATCTCTCTCCCTTGCTACAAACCACCACCAGCCTACTGGTCTGCTCCATTTGGACATGCAACCAGCAGATTTAATTCACTAGACCTACAGCTGGAATCTTTTCCTGAGGGACTATGGTTTGCTGCTCTGAACCACTTCCCTTTGCCCCTGTGTGTTTGCACGTGGCTAACTCTTTATACAGGATGTACTTTTCTCTCCATTTGCTCTTAAATGTCATCTTCTCTAGCCAACCCTGGGTCTGAGTTAAATGTGCCTTCAAACCTGTTCTTCCCGCTCTGTGCCTATGCTGCTGTGTGCTGCCATCCTTCCCCCAGCTGACTGGGTTAGAAATTTAGACTGTGCTGGAGTTTTCCCTTGCTCCTGCCTCATCAAACCTGTCAGGGAGCCCTGGTGACTTTGTGTGCGTATCTCGTCTTCTCCATGCCTTCCTTTAACAGCCTGGGCCATTACTTCCAGCCACGATCTGACTCATTCTAGAATAAAACCACGACTTCCTTAGAATTATTTAGCGGCGTACATGCTTTTTACCCTCTTGGCCCTGAGTATCTGTTCAGCCCCATCCAGCACGATTCTTTCTCTCACGGACTGGGCTTCAGCCCTGACCTGTTTCCATTTGCCTCTCTGAGTTTGCACACGCTTATCTCTCTGCATGGCATTGCTTTTCCCATTTCTTCATTTGCTCTCAAGACTCAACTCAAATATTATCTTCTCTAGCCTCTGGCACTGAGCTAAATGTGCTCAGTTGAGGATCTCATGGAAGCTTTTGTGTCTCCTTTACCCCAGATTTCATTACTCATCTCCAGTTCCCGAGAGAGAGAGAGAGAGAGAGAGAGAGAGAGAGAGAGAGAGAGAGAGAGAGAGAGAGAGAGAGAAACCAACCCATAAAATAAGCACACAATTGTAAACTGTCTCACCCCTACCCATTGCCCTACATCATAAATACTACTACTTCAGAAGCAATTCAGGCTGAGAGAGGCTACCTTGCTAGGATGTAAGGCGGGGAATGGATGATGAGCTGGTGTGTGTGTGTGTGTGTGTGTGTGTGTGTGTGTGTGTGTGTATGTGTGCATGGCAGACACATGTGTATGTATTTGTGTGTGTGCACATCTATGTGCTGCTGCCTGTGTCCTTGAAGGCAAGGAGAGGGCATTGCCTTCCTCCATCACTCCCTGTCCTTTTTTTCTTTTTGAGACATGGTCTCACATAGCTTGGAGGCTGCTGACTAGCCAGATGGACTGACCAGCAAATCCCCAGGGATGCTACTGTCCCTGCCTCCCCAGTCATGGAGTTAGAAGGAGGGACAGCTTTTTACAGAGGTCACAGGGATCAAACTCAGCCCCTCATGCTTGTGCAGCAGGCACTCTTTGACTGGGTGACATCCAGCCATGAACTGGGTAGACTGGGATTGTCCAGCACACACCTCTTCTTTAGTGCTTCCTGGCCAGGAGAGAGATTAGTCTGTGGGAAAGAAGAATCTAGACCCTTGGGCAAGGGCGGGCTGTACCAGTGATTTCAGCTAAAACAAATAGTCGAGGAAGCCCAAGTCATGAGGCAATAAATAAACTGTAAGTGTAAGAGCAGTACAGATGAATGTAGCCCACCAGAGGTGGCGCACTGACCTACAGCTCCTTAGAGCCCTTGGCAAGGCACCTCAATCAAGACAGGACCAGCCACAAACATGAAGGCCGACTGTGACTATGCCATGCCTGCCTCCGTCCCTCACTCTCATTACAGGCAGCTAAAGTCTCATACAAAAGTACCTCAGACATAAGCTAGCAGTGGCTTCGAGTTCTGTCCCACTGCAGCATACGGCATGTGCAGTGCAAACAGCGCAGTGCTGTGTGTCACGTCAGTGAGATGACTCTGTGTACACACTGCCAAGCCTGATGACCCAAGTCTGATCCCTTGAACCCACATGGGGAAAGGAGAGCCTCTACAAGCTGTGCTCTGTCCTCTACAAGTGTGCCAGGGCACATGCACACACACACACACACACACAAAATGAAATAAATGAATAAATAAACAGTGTCCACTGCATGCTTACCTCTATATGAAAAAATGTAATATACTTAAAAAATTTATTTAAATGTGCTACACTGGGACTATAGCATGAGCTTGAGGCAGCGAACAGGATGAGAGTGTCACACCACTGAGGAAAAAGTTGTCTGGACAGGCTCAGTGCGCTTAGGTGGGGAATGGAAGGATGGTGAGAAACGAGGCAGAAAAAGAGCAGATCCCTGAGGACCGCTCAGGCAGCTGGTTGTGAGGACTTTTGCTTTTCTTCTAAGATACAATTCACAGGGGTTTTGAGCAGAGACTTGCTGTGATCTGATCTGTTTTAAAGATTACCACTCAGGGTGCAGTGAAAAGAACAGAGCACGGAAAGATGGGGCGGAAGCAGGAAGACAGGAGCCAACTCAACAATGCAGGCGGGAAACACTGCGGCAAGAATGCTGTCAGCACTGGCCTGCACACCTTGATGTTCCTGCCATGAGAGTGGAGAAGGCACACAAAGGATCGTAGCAGGAGGTGGTGTAGGGGAAATGGCAGGCAGGAAGAAATGTTTAGAAAGAGAGAGGTTTAAGTCCAGGCCTAGGGTAATGAAAACAATAGCGTGCGCAATAGAAAGTCAAGAGCAGTATATCAAAGATACAGGAGAGCAGGAAGCAGCTGCAAACACAGAATGGGCCATCTCAGAGCGTGAGTGTTCACCTATATTTACTCTCTATTTGGGGGCTTTGGAACTAATTGGCTTTCTGTGCCTTCAGAATGGATGATTCTGAGTGACTGAGAAACAGCAATGTCCTCATGGTTGTAAAAACAGGTTCCATATGCTTTCTCTTCTTTTAAAAACGCCCACAGCTGAGCACGGTGGCATACCCCTTTCATTCCCCCTGCTGCAGAGGCAGAGGCAGAAAGGTCTCTGTGAGTTTGAGGCTACCCAGGTCTACATGGTGAATTCTAGATCAGCCAGAGATACATAGTGAGAGCTTGCCTCAAAAATAAAATGACTCATCAAAAAAACAAAAACAAATAAACAAAACTTGCTCCCAGGAAAATCTAAGATAGTCACGCAATGGAACATAATAGAATAGTGAGGAAAAATGATCCATATTTTAAAGCAAAGGCAAGGATAAGTCTCCAAATAAAACATTGCATAAAAAGCCAGAAAGATAACATTGTAAATTATAGAAACCATGGAAAAGTAATCTGTTTTTAGCAGTCTCTATCCCTGCTATGAAGGCGTGGGGGCAGGGAAGGCATGCCTTCCAGAACTGCTGATAATCTCCCAGGCCGAGCTGGGTAATGGTTACACAGCTGCCTCTGCTTAGTAAAAATTCACTGAGCTGTACATTTCAATACTATACTTTACCTCAGTACATTTTTTCTAATGCCATTATGCCAGGCCACACTTCCTGCATGCTGAGAAGAGCAGAGCCATCCACTGGGAGCTCTTACTACAGATTAGCATTTATCCAAAGCAAGAGCAGGAAAACATAAAATGTTTACAAGTTGCATCAAGCAATCTCACTGGGACACTTGTACCTCTGGCTAAGGGGACAGGGAAAGGCCCCGATGTGGGGGAAGGAGGAAAGAACAACTACAATGGCCGTTCAGTTTAAGACACACAGATGTTTCGTGTGTGTGTGTGTGTGTGTGTGTGTGTGTGTGTGTGTGTGTGTGTGTGTGTACAGACACATTTGTAATGTTTTCTCCATCTCTTGGGAAATGATGTGGTGTTGCACTTCAGACAGGGCTGCCCAGTTAAGCTGCTTTCTGTAAACAGGCCAGCAGGGCCTTAAGTTGCATGAAATGAGGAGCAAGTGACTTCTGAGGGCACCACAGAACACCACAGGGAGTTGGGAAGTGTGCGTCCAACAAAAGCGCCAGCGATCTGTCTCTCTCTGGCCACCTCTAATGATTTAAGAGCTCTGCACCATGTTATCATCAATCTATTACCGTGATGGAGCAGCTCCGAACTGCAGTTTTTAAAACGCAACTATCCGTGACCTAAATTTCCTGCTGGTCCTGCTGGCCCCAGGTTAGGCCTGCTTGTCTGTCATCAGGGGACCCAATATAAATTTAAAAAAAAAAAAAAAAAACCAGGTCAGCTCTGGGCTTTCCAAAGCCACACTAAGAAAAACGCAAATGGCACGCCTGCAATCGGTACCAGCTCAGTGTCCACACTCTGCTTGAACTGTTGGTGGAGTCTGTCCCAGTTATAACATATGCCACAGTGTGAATATATTAGCTTAAAGCCTGTTTTAATTTCCTTCTCTTCTTGCTTGCCTTTCAACTTTTTTGTTTGTTTGTTTAATGTGAATGGGTGTTTTGCTTGCATGTATGTCTGCACGCCATGTGCATGCAGTGCTCACAGAGGCCAGAAGGGGGCCACCGAATCCCCTGAAACTGGAATTACAGATGTTTGTGAGCCACTATGTGGGTGCTGGGAATCAAACCCAGGTCCTCTGAATAGCAGCCAGTGCTCTTAACCCCTGAGCCAAGTCTCCAGCCCTTGGCTTGCTTTTTAAATCTGGCTAAGCAACAAGCTCATAACTCTTAGCAAGGAGCAGAAATGATACAGGTTTTAGTTTTGACAACCTAAGTGCTCTTTGAAAATAAAACATAAGTCTCTGTGAAGAACACACTAGTAAATTCTGTGTAGAATCTGACTTCCAGGATGCTTGGGACAGAGCTAAGAGATCAAATGCTTGTAGAAGATGGGAAAATGGGGGTGCAGGGGGGCAATGGAAAAGCTGTTACCTGGAGAACTGTTTTAACACCTTCCCCACCCCACACTGGAGGCAAGGGGTCTGGCCTTCGGTGGCCCAGGCCTCAGGCTTGCTTAGGAGAGTGACTTTTCCGTAACAGCCTGCTCATATTCACGCTCTCCAGCATGGCGTGGGGGCTAAGGTCTTGGTGTCTGCAGGAAACGATGTGGGCAGTGGCACTGCAGACTAGATCAGCTTAGGAAAGTTCGGGAATATTCTCTACCAAATGAAGGGCAGTGCCAGAAGCCAGGCCTGAAGTCAGCGGGGTGGCCCATGCTCTCTGCTCTCTATGCTGACCCTGCTTCCTGCTGCTCCACTCACAACGCACCAGCTTCTCCCTGGACTCAGCAAATCAAGCAGTTCCTCCCCTAAGGTGAGTATTTAGAAGGCCGGACTCTTCCAAGAGAAAACGACATTTAAAAAGAAAGACAGCCTGAGAGGAAGCCAGATGACTCTGCAGTGGCTGAATTTCTGATTTAATGGTAGCTGGGAAGCACTTTGGCATAGAAAATATTTCTGGGTTTCCTCAAATTAGATTTTACAGAAATTAACTGAAAGCTCTTAGTATTGTTCTCCTATTTTTAAAGTGTACTAGGGTGTAAATTTAGAAAGTAGACTTCACATTTCCATAAAGGAACGGTACAAAGGGCTATAATTTAAGCTAGTGCAAAGCACTGAAATCTCAGGGTCTCAAGTTCTTGCCCCGTACCCCATACCTCACCAGGCTCTTGTGGGAAATAAATAAGAAGGGCCCTCAACTTTGAAGTATGTGCGCTTGCTTTAGCACTACCTTTATTGCTATTTTATGACCTTCCTCTCCAAAGGGAGGCTTCTATTTATGGGGGGTCTGGTGAATTGGATGTATTTATACACCCCTGGTGATTTACCTGTCCACTACGCTCCAACCTCCCAACCAAGACCTGGCCATTTGTTACTGGGACGCCTCAGCCATGAGGTGCTGTGCGGCCACATCCCGGTCCTGCCAGTTCTTTCCGGCTGCCTGGGGGACAGCTATGACACGGATATACAGCATCCACCACAGTACAAATCAAGAAGCCTGAGGCCACATCCAACCCAGCTGATCCCATGGAGTTTCTGGCTTTAGTCATGGCCACGTAGAGACACCAAAGGATCCAGCTACAAGTAAGGGTGGTTAGCAGCTCTGTGACAAACTCTGAAAACAAGGAGGCTATGGGGAGATGGGCATGGTCTCAATGATAAACCCCCAACACGGCCTCTGCCCTGCAAACGGCAGGAACAGCAACAATACATAGCGTCTCCTCACATTTCCTTCCAGGCTCAGCAACCACAGTGTTCCTTGTGTACTGAAGGAAGCTCAGCGATGCGAGCCTTTAGAGCTGTGCTCTTCCCCGTCCGCTCTGACTTTCAGGACTATGCCTCCACTTCCTTTAAAGTAGTTCCATATACATTTTGCCACAGATTCTATTCCTCTAAGAAAATGAGAAAAGATAGAGAGGCCACGAAGTGAATTGGAGAAGGGAGGAGGAGGAGGAGGGAGGAGGAGAAGGGAGGAGGAGGAGGAGGGCAGGACCGCAGAACTATTTGATTTATAGATGTTTATCATTATAAAATTTCCTCTTAGAACCACTTTTTCAGTACCTTATAGATTTTTATTATGTTGTTTGCTCAATTTTGTTTGTCTCAAAATAGTTTTTTTACCCATTCATTGGTCAGGAGCATGTTGTCTAGTTTCCACATATTTGTTAATTTTCCAAAATGTTTCGGTTACTGATTTTCATGCCATTGTGACTTTAATCTTTTAAATTTTATTCAGATTTTTCTGTGGTCTTTTAAAGTGGCTTATCCAGCTGAGCCAGCATGCCAGCCCTAAAATATATTCTAAGTGGAGTTCCAGAATTTAAAAAATAGAGAAGAAACACACTGGATAAGATAATAGGTCTAAGTTTTCAGGAGTGGTTAAAAGCGATAATCACCAGACACAGGATATAAAATATACACCAAGCAGGGTGAATGTAAAAAACAACAAAATCTATAATTAAACATCATAAAGCTAAAAAATCATTATTAAAACTAGAAAGATGAGGAAGAGAGAGGAAGAAATGAGCATACACAAAGAAGTCTGAAGAACAATTTAAATATTTATCACATATAAGGAAAACAGCTTTATAATGGCTGCAAATGTGTTAACAACAGTAGAAGGACACAGTAGAATCAACAGCCAAAGTAGCTGGGCTGGGAAGATGGCTCAGTGGATAAAGTGTGTGAACAAAAGCTCTGGTCCCCAGAACCCACGTAAGGCCAGATGTGGTAGCATGCATCTGTAATCTTTCACTCCTGTAACATGGTGGGGAGTGGACACAGGAGGACCCATGACATTTGTGTGTTGGCGTGAACAACAGGAGAGCCTGGCTCAGACAAGGTGGAAGGTGAGGCTAACACCCGAGCCTGTCCAGTGACTTCCACACATGTGCCATGGTACGCATGGCATGCACACCAAGAAAAACATCACAGCACTTGCTGTCTTTGAGTCCTTAGCGTCAACACTAACACTAGGTATACCCTAACACACTGAAAATGCCGGTGGAATAAACTGACTGTATTCCCCATCTCCACTTCAATTAAACCAGACACTTGGAAAAATAAAATGAGACTCACATGAATGAAGTCCTCATTTTGTTAGAGTTCTGTGGTATACAGTAAATTCACCACAAAGTTAGAAACATCTGCTGACATGAAACAGTGAATCCCCACAACCCAGTCTCATGCTATGTTTTCAGTCAAAAGAAATGCCTTTTATTCAGCAAAGTTAGCATGGAGAGTTCTGTGCGTAACAGAGATTCCTATCAGCCATGCGAATGCTACTGCCTGTGCGGCGCAGCACACAGCCTGGTGCAGGCTTGCCACAGACCACGTTGACTGTGCGGTGCAGCATACAGCCTGGTGCAGGTTTGCCACAGACCATGTTGACTACAGACAGGCTCAGCTCCAGTTTCGGTTTACTCTGGTGTTTCATATTCTGCTGACTGCAGATAAAACCTCCGCCCACAATGGCCATGTGTTTCAGCCATCTCCATGGGGTTCCACGGGTGTTTGAACTAAAATATAGAAACTCATAAGGTGCCCTAACAAGTAGAAACATAAATCTTGTATAGGATTAATAACTTTCCAACTTAAGAGTTGATATTATTAGGAAAAAAAAGAACTTTGTTTCTTAAAAACCATGTAATAAGATACATTTTAGCTTGCTTCAAGTTTTTGAGTTTCTGGTCTTTTGAGATGAAAACACTGGATGTACAAATTCACTAAATACCAAAAAAAAAAAAAAAAAAAAGTTATGTTTTCCAAATTGTTCAAACGGAACATTTGGAACGGAAATACTATTAAATTTGCTTTCCCTCCACATGTGTAACTGGACTAGACAGTGTTGTAACATGTGAGTCACTTGCTGAGTCTGAACAACTATGCACGTATGGGTCTTTCCATTCTCCGTAGCGTTGACTCTATGAAATGTCCCCAATAGGCCCAGACATTTAAGCATTGGCCCTACATTCCTGGAGTCACAGAGTTAGGTCTGCCAGGTTAATACAGCTTCCTAGAGGAAACAAGACCATGCAGAGGCTCAGGTGGAAGAGGCAGAAAGGGACTTAAGGTGTTTTGTTTTGTTTTGTTTTGTTTTGTTAAGCCGAATAAAATATTTTTCTCAAACTTGAGAAATGAAAACTAACATTTAGCAGGATTACGGGAAGAAGAGGCCTGGCCTGCTGCTCCTTGTGAAATTCCCATTTTCCTCTGCTCTGGCTATTAGGACGGCAGAGGCTATGGTGGGCATCTCATAACACCTTTAAGAATAAGGCGGTGCTAGCCTCCATCTGCACCCACAAGTGGCCTAGAAGCACGGGAGCTGCCTTGCCCTCTATGTCTACACGTCGATGCCGCCCAGAACACTACTGTGGAATGTAAACACCTGATCAAGGCCCGACTTAGTCCCCACTGGCATCGCCAGCGTAACCAATGCTTTTAGCAGACTGTAAAATTAGCTGGGAAAGGTGACTTGCTAGCAGGGTGTGAATGTGAAATGTCCCCAACAGGCTCAGATATTCAGGCATTATGTCCCCAGATGATGTTGCTTTAAGAGCTTGTGGCAACTTTTGGGCATGAGAGCTAACCAGCACAGAGTTGTAAGGCCAGGCAAGAGGGTTATGGAGCCCTAGTTTTGTGCCAGACTGCAGCCTAGCTGGACTTCATTACCACAGTCACAATGTAACAAGCCACCACTCACTCCGGCTGACATGACACGCCCTCTCAGCTGTGGGCCAAAATCATCCTTAGGATGTGTCTAGTTGGACACTTTGTTACTGCCACGAGAGAAGAAACCAATACACTCATATTGAAAAACTCCCATCAAAATAGTCACTGACTATCCACACGAGTGAGAAAGGCTCGCTGAGTGGAGACTGTTTCTTGTGTTCAAGCATTCAGCTTTCTTACTGTACTACATAGTAACTCCGTAAGCTTTGCAAATAGCCACCCAAAAGAAAAGAAGGTTGTATTTCCCAGCCTGCCTTGCAACTTGATGTGACCATACAAACTAAAGTCCCGTTAGTGAGATAGTCAGCTCAGGTGGTGTGTACATTTTGGGGTCATCATCTTAATGGAACAAGCTATAGTCGCCACTTCCTCTCTGTCCCTGATTTGGATCCCTGGAATAAGAAAATTCTTGCAAACCAGACCATCTATGTAGACCACAAAATGCTAATAGTATTTGTATTAAAACAATGGTACCTGGGGGGGGGGGAGGGGAGGGAGTGCTATCACCAAGAAGCTAAATTGCTAGACGACTCTAGACGACTGTCGAAATATGAAAGAAGATGAATTTCCATCTTGGTGGTGTCGATTTTATGACAGCTGCCTGAAATATGCTCAGCCAGCAAACCATTATCTGCTCTGTGTCCAAAGGCTTTTCTAGATGGCCGGTGGATTACTTGTAAGCCATCTTAGTGCCTTAGGTACCAACAAACATGATGATTTTTGACCTGGAATAATATTTTGCACCAAAAAAAAAAAAAAAAACCAGCCTGGTATTCTTGAAAACATTGTTCCCAAAAGGAAACTAAGAGATTATGTACATTAAAAAAACAACTCCAACTGCAAGTGACAGCCCCTATACCTTTAGTCATTTGATTTCAAATGGCCTTTCATTATGCAAAATGCCTTAGCAAATTAAAGTAAGTCTTTAAGGTTTAAAATTATTTGACTTTGTAGAAGGAGGGAAGAAAACTTTCCTGGGAAGATTCAGGGCAGTGCCACATCCTGTGGAGACCATGCAGAATAAGCACACCAATCCAAACCCAGCCACAAGCCATGTGTCTGCTGCCTCTGCTAACAGGAGCCCTGTGCTGCCTCTGCTAACAAGAGCCCCGTGCTGCCTCTGCTAACAGGAGGAGCCCTGTGCTGCCTCTGCTAACTAACAGGAGCCCTGTGCTGCCTCTGCTAACAGGAGCTGTGTGCTGCCTCTGCTAACAGGAGCCCTGTGTGTGCTGCCTCTGCTAACAGGAGCCCTGTGCTGCCTCTGCTAACAGGAGCCCTGTGCTGCCTCTGCTAACTAACAGGAGCCCTGTGCTGTCTCTGCTAACTAACAGGAGCCCTGTGCTGCCTCTGCTAACAGGAGGAGCCCTGTGCTGCCTCTGCTAACAGAAGGAGCCCTGTGCTGCCTCTGCTAACTAACAGGAGCCCTGTGCTGCCTCTGCTAACAGGAGCCCCGTGTGTGCTGCCTCTGCTAACAGGAGCTGTGTGCCGCCTCTGCTAACAGGAGCCCTGTGTGTGCTGCCTCTGCTAACAGGAGCCCTGTGCTGCCTCTGCTAACAGGAGCTGTGTGCCGCCTCTGCTCACAGGAGCTGTGTGCTGCCTCTGCTCACAGGACCTGTGTGCCGCCTCTGCTAACAGGAGCCCTGTGTGTGCAGCCTCTGCTAACAGGAGCCCTGTGCTGCCTCTGCTAACAGGAGCCCTGTGTGTGCTGCCTCTGCTAACAGGAGCTGTGTGCTGCCTCTGCTAACAGGAGCCCTGTGCTGCCTCTGCTAACAGGAGCCCTGTACTGCCTCTGCTAACAGGAGCCCTGTGCTGCCTCTGCTAACAGGAGCCCTGTGCTGCCTCTGCTAACAGGAGCCCTGTGCTGCCTCTGCTAACAGGAGCCGTGTGCTGCCTCTGCTCACAGGAGCCGTGTGCTGCCTCTGCTAACAGGAGCCCTGTGCTGCCTCTGCTAACAGGAGCCCTGTGCTGCCTCTGCTAACAGGAGCCCTGTGCTGCCTCTGCTAACAGGAGCCCTGTGCTGCCTCTGCTAACAGGAGCCCTGTGCTGCCTCTGCTAACAGGAGCCCTGTGCTGCCTCTGCTAACAGGAGCCCTGTGCTGCCTCTGCTAACAGGAGCCCTGTGCTGCCTCTGCTAACAGGAGCCCTGTGCTGCCTCTGCTAACAGGAGCCCTGTGCTGCCTCTGCTAACAGGAGCCCTGTGCTGCCTCTGCTAACAGGAGCTGTGTGCTGCCTCTGCTAACAGGAGCTGTGTGCTGCCTCTGCTAACAGGAGCCCTGTGTGTGCTGCCTCTGCTAACAGGAGCCCTGTGTGTGCTGCCTCTGCTAACAGGAGCTGGGTGCCACCTCTGCTAACAGGAGCTGTGTGCTGCCTCTGCTAACAGGAGCTGTGTGCTGCCTCTGCTAACAGGAGCCCTGTGTGTGCTGCCTCTGCTAACAGGAGCTGTGTGGTGGCACAGAGTGAGGAATGGACTCTAGACGGAAGAAAGGAGCAGATATGGAACTTAGCTCTTGAAGAACGAACCGTTATGTGTTGCACCTTCAAGAGAAGATCAGTGCTGGGATATCAGAGTAGAGCTTTTCTCCTGGGTGACTCAGACCCTTTGCGAGTACCGGAAGTGGAAGTCATTTTGGCTGGCACAGAGACTGAGGAACTCTACAGCAATTGTTAGCATTGGAGGTAGAAGCTGGGTCCATTGTACATGGCTGTCTCAACTCAGGCGAGTTCTCTGTATACCCAAATCAGCAATGACAAAGCACAAAAGGTGCTTCCTTAAAAGCCCATTCACAGTCTAAAATAAAATGGAATATCCACAATACATTATTTTCAGTCACTATTATGGAGTAATGAAAGGTGCATGCACGCGCACAGACACACACACACACACACACACACACACACACACACCACTGTTTGAATTGTTTCAATTTAACTGTGATTACAATCTAGAACTGAGATTGTCAGGCTTTCCTAATTAAACTTCATTCTAAGGTTAATCCACAACAAATGAACATTTTTCAAAATAAAAGCATTATATATAGAATTCAATAAAACCGGCTCCAAGTTAATTAAGCCCATTTTCCTTCAGTGATATCCTGACCTCCTTCAAACACAGCATGAACAACTCTGGGGAAGCACAAAACTGCAGAGCAGCTACTAACACAAAACATCAAGAGCGAGACTGTGCTAGGCAGCTCAGTTGAAGGTGGCCCCCTGCACAGTCGGAGCTCTCCCCTCCTGTTCTGCTGGTGAGCGTGAGAAGTGTTTACCTGAGTGCATGCCAGGCATGTTACAGCACGCACATGCACGCGCACACATAAGCACATGCCCGTGCACACACACACACACACACACACACACACACACACACACACACACACACACACACACACACACAATCTCGTTCTGTACTGCAGCCCTGTGCGTGCCTCTATGGCTATCCCACTTTACAGACTGAGCCTCCCTTCCTTCAGCCCTGACTTTCCATTTCGCTCCTTCTCTATCGACTCTGCGTGCTGCCTCCCCGGCTCTGCCCCATCCCGAGCCTCGGCTCTGCCGTAGCTGTCATAGTCCGCCCTGAGGCGCCCTCTGCATGCCTCTCCTCACCTCTCCTCACCAGGTTCCCTGAAGACACACTCCATCTCACTCATGTGTGCATCCCTATAGTGCCCAGCAGGGATTCTTGCACAAGAAACAAGTCGAGCAAAAACTTGTTGAACTAGTAGTTTTAATATGGGGGTCAGGAAAGGAATTTAGCAACAGCTTTGAAAACAAAAGAGGAGCTGGGAACAAAAAGCAAAAAGCAATGATCTGTATCTACGACAAGAAAACAAAAGTGATCTCAGACACCATGGGATAAACATAAATATGAGTTAAGCCTTAAGTCATAATTATAGTGAAAGAAAGTACAGGTGAATGCTTGCATCATCTTGAGAAGTAGAAGACTTCAACCTGACACCAAAGGCAAAATCAACTGCAGCTACGTAGGAGAAAGCCAGCGCCTAGTGAGGCTGTAGGAGCTCAGCTCCCATCTTGCTACTGAAAGAGGCTGTCTCCTCACCTGCTAAGTAAGGGGAACAATGGCTGTTGCACACAGAGGCAGGGATAAGTGGATGACGCGAGGCCTCCCACAAAGTCTTCCGTGAACTTTCAAAAAATAAACCAAAAAAGAAAAAGACTCCAAAAAACAAACAAACAAACAAACAAAAAAGGAAAGAAGAAACAGATTTGACTGCATAAAAATATCATCTACACTTTAAAAAATACCAATAGTTAAATAGTATCAAATGACAAACATAAAAAAGATAAACATTGTTAGTACATTAACATGAATATCATTCACAAATTAGATGACTTCAATAGGAAAAAAAAAAGATAAGGATGAAGGGCAGAGCCCCCTCCCAGAAGAAAGCAGACTTTAGCATTTCAAAGCATAATAATGTGTACAGCTGGAACAACCAGGCATGAAAATACCCATGTGTTAAAGGGGATTGGTTTGTTTTTTTACTTTGCTTATTAAATTGGCAGCACTAATGATGATACAGTGCAGTCAGCAACTTTTGGAACTTTATATAGCACCTAAGTTGTCATATTGCTGTTGACTATTTGTCAACATTGAAATCCTTAAAATGCCTCAGAACCTACAAAAATGGGCATTTACGCTAAAGGAATAATTATTGCTATGTACAAAGGCATAAACTGCAGCCTTAGCTATATGGTAAAATCTGAGCATGACATGATCCAATAGAATAATCAGTAAATTAAAGGCTGTGATCCTGAGAGCTGTGATCTTATAACAGACATATAACAGCATGGATAAAAGAGAAAACAATAGGTAGGTGGGTGTTGCTATATGCTCTGTCTTCATTTAAATGACGGCAATGAACTGTGCGTGTTATAGAAAAGGCACAATAGAAACATGCCAACACAGTAACAGGACCTCTAGATACTGAAGTTACAGGTCACTTTGGCAAGCTGTAACATCTTAATTTTGTATGGTAAGCATATTCTCATAGTGAAGAAAATCTTCACTATGTAATCTTTTCCAAAAAAGAAAGACGCGGGTCCCTGAGAATAGACTGCCCTTGATAGTGGCTGCACTATGCTCCTTGGGAAAAGCATATAATGCCAAGCTCCCACTGGCAATAGAAACAGTATTAAGCGTGCAGTGATAAAGTTTAACTAAAGGCCAAACAGCTGAGGGAATATGTCATGCTTAATGCTCAGATAGCAGGAGAAGGAAAGCTGAAGCTATAATCTCATGCTTACTCAGCAGCAAAAAGAAAAAAACAAAAACAAACATTAATTATGGAAGATTTAGTGTTCTGCGTGGTCATTCTTGTAGAAATACTCCAGTGTGTTTATCTATGCCATAACTCAGATGTGCTTTCTGCACATCTGAAGAAACTCCTTCGGCTCTCAGTGCAAATGCTTGGTCATAGCAAAGAGAAAGATTAGTTCATGCTTAAAAGCTTGGAAGAGGGTATATGCTTACATGTTTGTATATTACTGAATGTGTGAGAGTGTGAGCTAACATGTATGTCATATGTGAGTGTATGTTGTGGCTTTCCAACTTCATAATAAAAAAGACCTAATTCCATAACAAAGCCAATGTGCACTCAGATGCATGCAGTCTCGCTCTCCTCAGATGGCCAAGAGGCAAGCAGAGCACTGTCTACCAGCGTGTGCATCCATTCCTCCTGACAATCCTCACCAAACAAAGCCCAAAAGGCAAAGGGAGTGAGAGCCCGGGCATTACAGAGGACAGCAGCCTATTAACTTGTATTTTTAAACCAATGAGAGAAGGCCCAGTTGAAGGCTTTGTTTTATCTTGTAAAATAAACTTGAAAATATAGAAGAGGGGCCAAGTAATTATCAGTGTAAGTTGCTAGCCCTCTGCCCATCCTCCACATAATGCCAGTCAGTTTTCTCTTGGGTGGCTCCCAGTCATATGTCAGCCTCTATGGAAGTTTTCACCTCATTTCCCACTTCAGTAACTGGCAAGTAGCCCAGTTAATGGCCGTGTAGGAAAGCCTCCCCCTTGAGGGAATGACCCTGCATCAGACAGGCCCACTGGAAACAGGGACACGGAGCCTTTCGCTTTCCCTCACGCTCTTGGGAAAGAAGCACGCTCTTTCTGCCCGAGTCCAACCTTCTCACTGCTACCAACACTTTTGCCACTAACCAAGAGGGTGGAACTAAGAAACACCCTCCTGACAAGCCACTCCTAGAAGCCAGAGTCAACTCTGCCTGGAACCATCAACTTTTTGTCATACGAAACCAAAAGAAGTCAGTAAACACAGGGCTGCCTCCTCTCCTCAGTTGAGCTGCCTATCTTGGTCACCACGGGTCGCTTTAACGAAATACTCCAGATCGGTGGCTTCAACAACACCCATGAATTCTCAGAGCTCTAGGGTCTAGGAGAATGTGCGATTAAGGTAGCATCAAAGCAAGCTCTGGTTAGACCTTCTTTCTGGCTTGTTGACACTCTTACTTTCTTACTATGTTCTCATGTATGTATGTGTATAAAACGGAGAAAGAAACAGAATCAGAGGTATGGTGAGATGACACATACATACTTGCATGCATGTATACATACATACATACGTACATACGTACATCAAGATAGAGGGGAAGAGGAGAAAGAGGAAGAGGAGAGAGGAACTCTGGTTTCTTTTTATAAAGACACTGATTTCAACATGGGATTCTGACCCTCATGACGTCATCTAAATGCAATTACCTCTGGTTTGCTTCTGAACTGTAATTTTCCATTTCCTTCAAATACCATCACATGGAGAAGCAGGCCTTCAGCACAGTCCACAGTCCCAAACTGCTTTTCACACAAAACATGGCTGCAGCTGTTCTTTCTGCGGGCCTCCAGGAAGACCTGCACATGCTTTACTGTGCTGGCACACATCCTTGGAATGTTGCTATATCCATCACTGCACATCACCGCTTACCTCAAACACTAGCTTCATGCTGGAAGAGCACATCATTCCATAAATATCTGCAGGGCAGTAAGAGGGAAAGAGGGGAGGGGGACGAGTGGCAGCAGCAGTGACAAAAACCTCTGCTGACCAAGCAACTCCACTCAGCACTGCGCCCCACCCCCACTCATGCTCCAAAGAAAGATGCAGGGGACTCCACAGGGCCAAGGTGAGGGACAAGCCGCAGAGATCCACAAGGCTGTCTGCTAAGCTGCTCCTCCATAGGCAGGAGCCAAGCTAAAAACAACCTTCAAAGAAGGCAAGGATGGGGTCACACTGCAGGAAACAGAGATGACCAAACAGACCAGGCGGACAGAGCCAGAGGTGCTGGAGAAAACAAGGGAGACTTGTACACTTTTGAAATACTATTTTTTACCAGGTTTCATGAAAATGCTGGATTCTGTTTTACTCAATTTGAGCTTTGCAATTAGCACACAGACTGCTTCATTGTTTTGCATGGAAGGAGCTTGTATATCTCCCAAACTGGATTGACGTGGGGAAAACACCTTTCCCTGAGCTCTGAGACTCCTCTTGGCCCCCAGGAGGGATTACCTAATGACGACACATGTTGTTACCTTGGCACAAAATGGGCCTTGTGGTTTGGGAAATCTCGAAATTCATTTTTACATCCACCACCCCCTCGACCACCAACATATACTTAACTCCCTTAAACCCAGAGACCTGTTGGGACCTGACCCCCTAACACTGGTGTTGCCTATGGGTCAGGTGACCTAGGCTTTGCGGTGACATCACTGAGATGGTTTTCCTCAGAAAAGCAGTGGTTTCTTTTCCAAAAGACTGTGGATCTTCAGATTGATAATTCTGCCATTTTCATTTCATTTCCTGAAAGCCAGTGTCGGCTTGTAAAAAGTTGTTCAACAGCATGTTTATTATCAATCCTCGCTCTAAACTTCTCCCGCTCACAGCATGAGATGAGAACATCATCGGATTTGACAGTGGCATTGAGTTAGTTCTTGGTAATCTACACAGAATGGAGCTTGTAAGTTCTTGTACACTTTTAACAATTGCTGGCCCATGTCCTGTCTGAAATACCATAATTGATTATGAAAAGTAGCTTTAATAAATCTAAATACAGTTTGACTTAGAAAAAAATACCTGCTAAAGGAAAAAATAGGAAGTATACTTCAAGAAACAGGCAGAGCTAGGGACTTTCTGAATAGGACCTCAGTTACTTAGGAAACAAGCTAAATAATTAACAAATAGTATTTCATAAAAAATAAAAAGTTTCTGTACAATAAAGGAAGAAATCTACTAAGTGAAAAGGTGGCCTACAGAATGGGTGAAAAATAGTTTCCAGATACACACCCAATAAAGGATAAGTATTTAGACCACTTAATGAACTTAAGAAACTAAACACCAAGAAGAGAAATACCCTAATCAAAAATGGGCTATGAAACTGAATAGAGAGTTCTCAAAAAAAGAGGAGAAGGAGGAGGAGCAGACAGACAGACAAATGGCTAGTAAGCCATTAGGAAGGTGCTCAACAGCATTAACATCAGGGGAATCCAGCTACAGTTACACTGACACTCCATCTCACCCGCCAGAAAGGCTATCATTAAAGAAAGATGACAAATGCTCTTTTAGATTTACAAAGATATAATGGAAATTTTGGGGAAAACATTAACTGATATTATGAAGGACTGAAAATGTAAGATATTAAAAGGCCAAAAAACAGAAGAAAAAAATCCTATATTTCTGGGTTCACTCAACTGCCTGTGCATTTCTCTCTGGCATTAAGAAACAAGCAGTTATGAGTGTCAGTACGAATGACAACTATGTGAAAAAGTGGGGGAGAAATAAGCTGAATTATAACCTCTGCCAAAACGCCATTATGTGACAGTAACTATGGAAATCGATTAATGGATTCAAGGCCTGAATCCATGAACAACATAAAAAATGGGCATTTTTCTGTGTGCAGCCATATGAACACATGTATGTGTTTAAATTGGAATTATCTTTATATAATAGAAATTACCCCTAATTAAAATGTTTTAATTCTCAAGTTTAAAATAAACACTTAAAGGTCTCAAAAAAAAAAAAGCATGACAACAAATGCTGGTAGGGATGTGGGAAAAGGAGAAGGCTTCTGCCTTGTTGGTAGAAACACACATTGATGCAACCACTACAGAAATCAGTATGGAAGTTTCTCCAAAAGCTAAATATGTCACAGAGACACTTGCATATCCATGTTCTTTGCTGTTCTATTCGTAAGATAGAAAATGGAATCAACCGAGATGTGAATCAACTACTGAATGCATACTGAAAATATAGTGCATATACACAATACAATTTTACTTAGCTATAAAAAAATGAAATCATGAAAACTGAAAGAAAATAGACTGAACTGGAAAATATTATACTACATGAGGTAACACATCCAGAGAGACAAACATTGCATGTTCTCTTATATTAAAGCCTGCTTTTGAACTTATTATTATTTTTCTTATGTTTAACCTGGAGTACTTGTAGGAGTCAGGAAGCTGTAAAGGGTCCATGGAAGAGGAACTCACTGGGACAGGAGGTTATGAATAAAGGAGTTATGCAGGGGCTAAAGGTTTACACAAGCACAGGCTGGCAAAGGAGGCTCAGCTTGCGGAAAGCATGGAGGGACCAGCTTTGTCAAGCTCTCAGGTTGGGGAGAGGAAACAGTGGATTAACCAAAACTAAGGAGGTGTGAAGAAGTCTGATGGAAAGTCACCACTTTGTAAATTAAATTTAAAATAGCATTTATAAAAGGGAACTGGAGGAGGAGTCAGAGAGATGGCTCAGCTCTTAAGAGCAATGGTTGTTCTTCCAGAGGACTCAGGTTCAATTTCCAGTACCCACACGGTGGCTCATAGACCATCAGTACCTCTACGGGCACTGTATCCTTGTGATGTACAAATACACATGCAGACAAAATGATACATGTTAAATAAACAAAATGTAAAAAATCAATATACAAATAAATAAATCTTTCAAAGAGGAACTTGAATGGAGGTGGCCCTGCATGGGAGGACAGGCATAGAAGAAAGACACAGGTTATTAAATGAAAACCTCAGTGCCCGGCACGGGTTACCTCCCTATGAATTACTCCTCAGAGCCCCTCCAAAAGCCCTCAAAGCTACACAGGCTATTGATATTACTCTCAGGTACCCACCAAAACTGCACTGTGGTGGTTTGAAAAAAAATGGCTCCCAAAGGCTCACAGGGTGAGACACTATTAGGAGATGTGGCTTTGATGGAGATGGTGTGGCTTATTGGAGGACCTGTGTCACTGGGGGTGGGCTTTGAGGCCACACATGCTCAGGCCAGGCCAGTGGTTCAGTCTCTTCCTGCTGCCTGTGGACTCCAGATGTAGCACCATGTCTGCTTGCATGCTGCCATGCTTCCTGCTGTGCTGATAACAGATGAAACCTCTGAGAGTGTAAGCCAGCGCCAATTACATGCTTTCTGTTATAAGCGTTTCAATGGTCATAGTGTCTCTTCACAGAAATAGAAACCCTAAGACATGCATGTAAGACTCTTTTGCTGAAGGCGCCACACACTTCAGTTGTGGGCTATACACAAATCAAGTTGGAAGTGACCTGAAATTTTCCTCTATGTTGGATAGCTTTTGTAGTGATAGAAAGTGTCTTAGTTAGGGTTTCTGTTGCTGAAACACCATGACCAAAGCAATTTGTGAGGACTGGATTTATTCATCTTATGCTTCTATATCACAGTTCTACATCAAAGAAAACTCAGGACAGGAACTCAAGCAGGGCAGGAACCTGAAGGCAGGAGCTGATGCAGAGACCATGGAGGGATGCTGCTCACTGGCTTGCTCCACATGGCTTGCTCAGCCTGCTTTCTTATAGAACCCAGGGCCACCAGCCAAGGGATGGCACCACCCACAATGGACTGGGCCTTCCCCCATCAATCACTAATTAAGAAAAGCATTACAATTTGATCTTATAGAGGCATTTGAAGATCCCTCCTCTCTGATGACTATAGCTTGTTTCAAGTTAATAACAAGCCAGTACAACTGACACCTTGTCAACGTGACACACAAACACATCATTGCTAAGCCACACATTTCCTTTCTTGTTCATCTCCAAGATGACACATTAATATAAACATCATAATATAAAATATTTTACAAATTTAAAAAGTCCCATGGTCTTTACAAACTCAAACACTTTAAAATTCAGCCTTTTTAAAATCCAAAGTCTCTTTTAAAACATAAAATCTTTTTAACAATTCAGTCCCTCAAATATGGGCTTCTGTACAATAACAAATAAATTAAATACATCCTTACTTCAAGAGGGAAGAAGCAGGGCATAGTCACAATATGAGGAAAACCAAACTCCAAGTGTAAGTAACTCAATGTCTAGTATCTGGGCTTCACTCACAACCATCTGGGCTCCCCCAATGGAACTGGGTCACCTCCCCACTTTCTGCCCTCTGCAGCACACACGGCTTGTCTTCTGGGCTCCGGCTGGCTCCACTCCACTGCTGCTGCTGTTCTTGGTGGTCACCCCATGCAACCACCATCGCCAAAACACTGGTGTCTTCCGCAGCAACTGGGCTGCACTTTTACCCATAGTCTCTGTTAGGATTCTGCTTCTGTCTGCCTACCTGTGATCTCAGTGCCTACATGCCATGGGGGCGTGGCCCTGCCCAGGGCTATAGAAAAGGACAATCTTCCTTTGCCCCTCCCTCTTACTCTTCTCTCCCCTCTCTTCCTCCACCCCTCTCTCTGGGGTACCCCTTCCCCCTTTCCTTCTCCCCCATGCTCATTTAATAAACCTCATATAATATAATACCTGCTGCCTGGTACCTTATTATCCTATCATGTTATTAAACCTAAAAGTCTCTCCTGGGCTTTCTTTATAGTACCAAACTTCAACTTCTCTGCATGACCCTTTCAATCCTGGTCTTTAACTGCCACTGAGGTTGTGCTCTCATCAGTAGCTTCCTCTGGCCTCTCCCAGTGCCAAGGCCCAGCTGCTCTCCCTGACCCCTTCAACTCTTCAAAACCAGCACCATCTGGGTGACTCTTACGCTACCAAGTTCAGCTGTCACCTCAGGGGTACAGCTTCTGTGTGTTGACCTTGAGGAAACACTTCCCAGAAGATTTTACCTCAGTGATGCTGGTCTCTTCTCAATCACAACTAACTTCTTAGCTCCTGACAACCAGCATCGGTTGTCCCAGTGACTGAAAGGTTTCACTTCAGTGGTGCTGGTCTCTTGTTAATCATGGCTGACCTTCAGCCCCAGCTTACCAAAAACAATAGAATCTTAATTCAAAATAGGAAACAGGGGCTAGAGAGATGGCTCAGAAGTTAAGAGCACCATCTGCTCTTCTGAAGGTCCTCAGTTCAATTCCCAGCAACCACATGGTGGCTCACAACCACCTGTAATGAGATCTGGTGCCTTCTTGTGGTGGGCAGGCACACGTGTGGGCAAATATTGTATAAATAATAAATAAATCTTTTTTAAAAAGACAACATGTCAACATCTTATTTAAAAAAAAAAAAAAGGAAACAGCCCTGATGGAGTCTTTAAACTTCCCTCTGAAACTTCACAAGCCAGGCCTCCATCTCAGCACTCTTATCTTCCAAGCTCTGGCAGAACATGCCACTGAGCTCTCAACACTCAATGGCTGCCCTAGCCCAAAGCTCCAAAGTCCATCCACAATCCTCCCCAGAACATGATCAGAGATGTCACAGCAATACCTCACTGTGCTAATACCAACTTGTCCTAGGTAAGATTTCTATTGCTGGGATGAAATACCACATGAATAATGGATCGTTAAAAATGTATTCACACACAGCAAATGCTCATCTTTGGATATGGCTGAATATATAAAAGGCTGGGAGTGTAATTCAGTGATAAAACCACCATCTAACTAAATGTGAGGCTATAGGTCTGATTCCCAACATGATAAAAACAACAGTAATCTATAAGGATATTTAAAGGTGATACACTGAAAAAGTTTGATTATTCAGTTTACTAGCACAAAACTAACTAAGCTTATGATTACATACCCAGGGATGTAAAAAAATACATGTTGAAAATAATCTCCTTATTGAAAGAAACCATGAGCATAAATAGCATGTACCTTGTCCCAGTGCTGAACTAAGAAGTGACTAGACTTCCTGAGAAGAAAAGATAAGTTTAAGGTCAAATAAGCTCAGTCAAATAGGTTTTTAGAAAAAAATAGACATGACTGAAAAAAGTCTATCTTTGGAATGACAATGTAAAGCAATGGGCAAAAGTCAGTCTGCAACAGAAACCATGAGAGATGCTGGTGTTGAGATGCATGTGGTAGGCTGGGATTGCCTCTACTTCCAAAGAACTCACAGCGTTCCACTAAGTGCTTAACCAGCTTTAAAATCCCAGACAGTCAAGGCGGCTGTGTGCGTATCTGTTAGCACGAAACAGACCTACAAGGCACAGGCACATCCTGACAGCAAAGCAAAAAGACCAAAATAATCTAAGAAGCGCCTGAGGCATTGTGTCCCTACATCCATCATGTAAATCTGTGGAGCTCAGTAATCTGGGATTGAAGATTAATCAAAATGGCCCGTAGGTCAATGGTCAGGTTTATTTAGTCATCAGAAAAAAGCTGGGCTAATTAGCCAATTAGGTTATGAAAGATGTCTCTTCTGGAAACCCTCACCTTGCCCACAGCGGGAGCTTTGGAGACTAAACAAAGCCAGGACTGGTTACTTTAGTGCTGTGTTCAACTTAGTTTCTCTGCTCTCTGCTCAAGGGAGAAGGAAAAGTGGAGTAAGGGCAGAGCAGGGTGCTCTCGACGAGAGAATGGAGAGTCCAAGCATCCTCTAAGTCCACTGAGGCTGCTTTAAGTAAATCTTATTCTTATCAAAAGAAAGGAGTGGACACGCTCCATACGATTCAATTCTAATAGCATTGAGTGGTTCACAGTGAAAATTAACAGCCCCCCTCCCTGCCCACCCTTCCCGTGCCGGTTTCCACTTTGCAGAGGAAACTACTGCGGGTTGGATGTTGGTTTTGGTTGCTTGGAAGCTCTGCATCAAGCCATTAAATAGCATGTTGTACCACTTCATAGGCAAACAACTTTGCTTTGGCTTTACCTACTGCAGTTCCTCTGTGACAAGTAAGAAGGAGCCCACTTACACCCTGCCACACACATGCAACACACAACTCCTGCTTACTGTTGCTAGAGTTTGCACGCTGTTTCTTCTGTGGTAACTATACAGTGCACCGCTTGTCTCACAGGTGAACACACCTACCAGCGTAAGGCTTCCCTTTCTTTTCCTCCTTCCTCCTCGGTTCTGCTACCAACCACTAGGTCAGCTTTTGCCTCTGGAATTGTTTTCTTTCTGTTTAGTGTTTACCCCAGTTATGTGAGCAAAGAAGAGGTTCCCTGTCACCAATCAACCTCTTCGGGCCTTCCATTGTACAAGCTACTGCTAGTGGTACACTGGTGCTCATTTTCGGAGACCATTATTCATTATGAAATCCATGCTAATTACATACATTTTCTTCCCTCCATATATAGACGGGCATGGGTCAAATTTCTCAAATTACTAAGTTTTACTCAATCAAGGAAGTAGTGGTAATAAGCAGTTAAGACTCTGCTGCCTTCAGACGGAAACTGGAAGCCTTTCACAGTAGAATCCCATAGGGATAGTACTAGAAAATACCAGGAAGTATCACAAAGACTTAGGGCATCTCAATCACATGACGGGACAGATAATAAACTACCTGCAGATGACAGGAACCATGCATCATCTTAAGCCTCCTGCACTGGGTATCAGCCTCCTGGACCAAAGGGTCATCGTCATCCCTACCTGGATGACCTTGTACAAGTTACCCTGTATCCCATCTGCATCCAATGCAGGACCTCTCATCTGTGCACCGAGACTTTGGCTTTAAAAAGGAAAAGCTCAGCATTGGTTGTGACAGTGGTTAAGCAGGGGAAGAGCCTGGGCTGGAGAGCCAGAATTGCTGCTCATAGCAGTCACTGACACTCACATGGAATGGCCTGAGCACGCACCCAAACTCCTAATCTTAGCTTCGTCATTTCGAAATTGGAGCTGCTGCAGAGTAAATATGTAAATAGATATAGATATATAGATATGTATATATGTATGTATATATGTATACACACACATTATATATATATATATATATATATATATATATATATATATATATATATACACACACACACACACATATATATGACACTTCATCTGGCACATAGTGTATGTACACCTTCATATAAGAGATCCAGGATATGGTCAAAACATACTGCATGTGTGTATGAAATTCTCAAAAGTAATAAAAATGTTATAATAAAAATGAGACCAAGTAAAATTATCATTAGAATTAGTATGGTGCTCATCAGAAAGTCCAGCTGTGACTTCACCTATTCTTTGATGTAGACCTAACGAGAACTCTCATTTCTGCACACCTGCTGAAGTCAAAGGAGTGGCTTTTCTTGCCAAAAGCCAACAGACCTGGTGGACAAAGAGGACGCGATGACCCTGCTAAGGGCTGTACGGTCTACAGCATTCGACTCCGCACTCTCCTTGTGGGTCCTGGCTTCATGTTTTCTCAGTCACACCCTTCCATCATGTTCCTTCTTACCGCAGCCACTATTTTAAAGGTGCATTTCAAATAACCTTATGCTTGGACCGAGCTAAAATTGCTAAAAACCAGATGTACTTGCTATCCTCCAGGAAGGCTGGAGAGATCCTCAGGCCGTGGGCTCAGCGTCACCTGGACTGAGACTAGAACAGCCCTAGAACAGTAGCTACTGTAACAAGCGCAAGAGAGGAGAGAGTCGGGTTTTAGTGCCCTGTGAGGAGTATTGGGGGCAAAGAAAAGCACACTTCTGTGGAAAGTATCGAGACGTCACAAATGGGATGGAGCCGAAGGAGAAGAAAGCAGACGTGCAGCTCACGGGCCTCAGCTCACCAGATGTGAGGCATCAAATAAACAGCCATTCTAATCGCAAACGCTAATCTGTCCTTCAGCCTTCCTCATTTTATGGGACCAAATATTTTAAGCCTCATCTGGGTTCTATTACAATCTCAAAGACAACATGCTATCTAGGAAAGCAGTTTACATGTAAAAATCGTTTAAAATCAGGCAGTGGTATCAACTGATGTCCAGACTCCATTACCCCTAGATTTCACATAATTATGGTGCTTTTTCTTTAACTCCAACATGACAATTTCCTACTCTGGCACGGGGTTTCTGTGGCTCCACCTCTGATGCCAGTGTAGTCCCACTGTGAAAACAAATGAGAAGGAGGTGGTCTGGTTAGTTTTCACAATGCTACTTTTTAATCAGGCAAAGCAGTGGAGAGGACGGCTGTGGAAACGCTGGCATATCTTCAAACAACAGTGCGCGCTGTCCGTTTTACTCACAATGAAAAAGCTCTTCGGGAGATTTCGATAACGGTTCCCCTCCTACTCGGAGTCCACATTTGTAATGTTTATATAAGTGGGGGTTATAAATCTTTCTCCGATAGACCCCATGGTTTCTAAAGCAGACTTCTTGTTATAAACGGCCTGTTTCCGTTTTGCCTGCCTAAGCAAGGCAGGCAAAGCCAGCTCGCCAGAGACTGGAACTAATTTAATGTGCTCCAGGTTTAAGCCCCTAGCCTATGTGCCTTTACAGGCAGATTTTACGCAGTGGATTACAGCTGACTTTAACAATGATTCATATGATAAGTGGCTTTCGATTTGTTTTTTAATGTCCAAAGATAGCATTTGCAAAGGACATGTCATCAAAATAATTTTGTTAAAGCAATACCCATTAAAAAAAGGAAAAGAAAGAACTCAACTTTTCATCAAAATAAAAGTCTAAAGGTTATATATGCCAAAGGCTCTTGCACATGGATTTAAGGTTCTACTACACAAAATAAAACAGAGTTGTTTATAGACAGTGAAGCCTGGATGAGCTCCAAGCCGTGATTGGTTAAACTGATACACTTTACCACAAGGTTTGCTCCTATTATTAAAAATACTAAAGCTACCATGAAAATGAACAAAAGCCCCGTTCTCTCCAGTCTCAAAGATATCCTGTGTGCTTTTTCCAAAGATGCAACGTCCCTTGAAACAAGCACTAATTGAAACAAAAGCACCCTCACAAACGTCCAGAACCATCCATCGGGAAAGAATGTGTCATCTGTTTAACTTAGCAACAGCTCTGACTTAGGAAACCAAACTGGACACAAAAGCCAGGATTATGCTATTGTTCTGCGTGTCTGTACTGAGGGACCTAGACAGCTCTCCAGAAGATGCTTTTAAAATATCAAATGTGATAAGACAGACTTGTCCCCAAGCTGTTGGTTTCTTCCCTTTTTTTCTGGAGTTCCTTTCAAAGACTGGGGCAAAATCTTACAGCAGGGGGCAGTGTTGCACCACCTTGCTCTCACTTGGAAAGACCAGAGGGGAAAAAACGGCTATTATTCTTCATTAAGACTTAACCACCCTAGCATAATTATCCTAATTTATTACAAAATTTCAGAGTTTTTTCTTGTAGCCCAACCTGCCTTTTCACCACCTACCTACCATATTAAGATGTTTTAAGTGATACAAACCCAAATGCTTTTAATAACAAAACCAAAGCCACCCAGATACCTGAGACATGGCTGACTGCTGTTTAGCACTTGAAGAACTAGTTGTTGACTGTCATATTTCAAAAGCATGAAGACTTCTCCAAATGCAAATATCCAGATGTTCTTTATTGCAAATATAATATCACATTGGGAGATGGTTAAAAAATAAATGAATGAATATTTCATCTTAGTCTAAAATGAAATGCAGAGTTGGTTTACAAAACACAAGTCAATGTGACCCATGCTAATTAAGATGTCAATTTTTAAAATATGGGGTAAGAAAATATTTGCAAGTACAAAAATATCTTCATATCTTCCAGAAATACACTCTTTTGCTTCTCCATCTGCCTGGGATGGCTTTGGCTGGCCAGCCAGGAAATGTGGAGACTGACACTTGGTACTGAGTGTTTGCTTCCCAATACTTACTCTGCTTTGGCGAGTGAGTGGGTAGGAGGAGCAGTAAAGCCTTTCCCAGGTCCCAAGAATAAAACTTATACATATGTCACAGTAATTTATTTATCATACACAGTGGTAATCCAAGAATATCTAAGTAAAATACTATAAAACTGAGTAAAACTTTTATTCAATATTTGAAAGTCTACAGGTTATTAAACAAAACAATAATTGATTATTTGACTTCAAATGGGGGATCAGCGGGCTAAAAGATGGTGCAGCAGCTAAGAGTACTTACTGCTCTGGCAGAGGACCCAAGTTCACTTTTCTGCATCCACATCAGACATCTCACAGCTACCTGTAACTCAAGTGTCAGGGATGGGTCTACTGCCCTCTTCTGGCATTTGCAGGCAACTGCAAATATGCACATAAACTCATGCAGAATGCACACAGAGATACAGAATTTTTTAAAATAAATGATTAATATAGAATCAAATCTTGCACAGTCTTACCAAATGATTTCTTATCTGTGTCTTCAATTTCAACTTGGTTTGTTTTTCAGTTGTAAAAAAAGGTTAAAATGAAACAAACAAAAATTATTTTTCAATTTCATAATTCCATTGGGGAAAAAACATTAACACCATGGCTTTAGAGATGCGCAAGCTGATGGTTTAAGATGTATAAAGGGACTCTAAAAATGCAAAAAAAAATGTTTGAAATATAAGCCATCCAAAATCCATAGAATCGTATTTAAATGCTATATATGTTAAATTTTAGTACTTGTTTTGCTATATTCTTGAGAGGTGTGTGCACGCATAGCATTTGTCTTGCACTTTCCAGGGGTGTGTGCACGCATAGCATTTGTCTTGCACTTTCCAGGGATGTGTGCACGCACAGCATTTGCTGAGACCACCCCCTCCTCCATCTGTGCTGTGCCATTTCACCCAAGCTTTTACAGTTAGAAGTCTCTTTTTCAAGGCTTAACAGAAACACTGCCCCTATAATTACAAAAAATTTCCTTCAAATTGGGCTCAACATTTGAGCTGCCAGATGGAACATAATTCTTCATAATTATTGGGGGGGAAAAAAGGCCTGTGACAGTTACAACAAAGTAATTGGCTAATGGAAGAACAGCAGGTATACATTTTCCCAAAACATCTGTTTGAAACCCTGGGTCATTTGAAGAGTACCTAAAAAGCCCATCTTCTAATTAGTTTCTCGCCAACCAAAGCACCATTGCCAAGGCTGTTTTGAGTCAGGTGAGCGGTCAAGGTTCTGCTGTAGTCAGGCTGATGAAAGCACTCCACCCCTCCAAAAGCATGTACTTACTTCATCTCCTGACTATGGCTCTGAGATGGAAAAGGAGGGAGCATTTTCTCCTAAGAGGAGCCTGTTTTCTTTATTATTTCACCCATTTCCCTGTAAAAAGAATCTTTGCATACTACACAAATGCTTACTTTCTTATCTCTCATTCTTCTCTACATCCTACGATGAATGAAGAGATGACTAGAAACAATAAGGTATAAACTCGGCATTGCGGGATATAACAAGAGATATATTTTTATTTTTGTCCCTGATTCTTAACAAAGAGCTTCTCAAACCCCTTAGGATTTCCTGAGGTACAGTGTCGTTGGGGAGGGGGGCAGGAGACATGGTTCAGTGATGAAGTTCCCCGGGTTGCTCTTGTAGAGGGTCTGGGTTCAGTTCCCAGCACCCACATGACAGCCAACAACCATCTGTAACTCTAGCTCCAGGAGATCTGATGCCGCCTTCTGACCTTCACGGGCACCAAGCACACACATGTTGTATATACATACACACATGCAAAATACTGATACACAAAACAAAGAAATGTTAAATGCTTCAAAGGCTTCAGTCACTCCTATAAGCCCCATTTGAATGCATATAAGCCTATACTAATGAAGGAACTACTGTGGGACCCCGAGACACGATTTCATGACGAGGTCAGTCACCAGGAAGACCAAGTAATTAAAATTCCAGAGCTGTCATCCTCCCAGTCCCACTCTCACTCCCCCTTTCCCATCCCCTGCTATTCTTCCCAGAGAAGGGGAGGCCCTAAGGGGTACCAACCCACCCTGGTACCTCAAGTCACAACAGGACTAAACATATCCTCTCCCACTGAGGCCTGACAAGGCAGCCCAGCTTGGGGAAGGGGATCCAGAGGCAGGCAACAGAGTCAGAGACAGCCCCTACTCCCACTGTTAGGGGACCCATATGTTGACCAAGCTGCATATCTGCTATATATGTGTAGGGGAGGTCTAGGCCCAGCCCATGCAAGGTCTTTGGTGGTGGTTCAGTTTCTGTGTGTCCCAATGGGCTCAGGTTTGTTTGCTCTGTAGGTCTTCTTGTGGTGTCCTTGACCTCTCCAGCTCCCTCTATCTTTCCTTCCATTCTTCTACAAGACTCCCTGACCTCTACCTATTGTTTGGCCTTTTGGGTCTCTCTATCTGTTTCTATCAGCTGCTGGATGGAGCCTCTCAGAAGACAGTTATGCTAGGCTCCTGTCTGCAAGCAAAGCAGAGTAGCATTAATAGTGTCAAAGGCTGGCTCTCTCCCATGGGGTGGGTCTCAGGTTGGGCTAGTCATTGGTTGGCCATTCCCTTATTCTCTGCTCCATATTTCCCATACACTTGTCTTGTAGGCAAGACAAATTTTGGGTTGAAGTTTTATGGTTGGGAGTAGCTCTGCCTCAAGACCCAGCTATACCCCTCCTGGGCATATACCCAAAAGATGCCACTACGCAACAAGGATACTTGTTCAACTGTGTTCATATCAGCTTTATTCGAAATAGCCAGAAACTAGAAAACAACCAAAATGTTCCTCATCTGAAGATTGGATGAAGAAAATGTGGTACATTTACACAACGGAATATTATTCAGCTATTAAAAACAAAGACATCGTGAAATTTGCAGGCAGGTGGATGGAACTAGAAAAGATCATCTTGGGTGAAGTAACCCAAACTCAGCAAGACACATATGGTATGTACTCACTTATAGGTAGATATTAGCCATATAGTACAGGAAAACATCCTACAATCCATAGACCCAAAGAAGCCAAGGAGGGCTCAAGGGAGGATGCTTGAATCTCACTCAGAAGAGGAAATAAAACAGACATCTGAAGTAGATGGAAGGAGGGAAGTGAGGGAGGATCAAGTGGGAAGAGGGAGATGGGGGTCGGGGAGGGAGGACCAGGAGAGAGAATGGAAATCAGCTAGGGTGGGGGGGGCATCTTTGGGACAGGGGAGGCTCCTGGGAGTCTATGGGAGTGACCCTGCTAAGACTCCTAGTGGAGAGGATTCAGGAGCCTGAAGTTGCCACTTCCTGTAGCCAGGTGGGACCTCTAGTGGGGGGAGGACACCAACCCCCCAGGACTAGGTTTTGTAAGGGCATTTTCTTACATATATCTTACAAAGTATATAATGTATTTTGACTCTGTTCCCTCAAATCCATTCATGTCTTCCTCCTTTTTTCCCATCCCCCCTTGTTAGTTCTTTCAGCTCCTTAGAGTGTCACTGTTACTTTCATGGCATATATACACATGATTTTATATATCATATAAAATGTAGGATCTACACATGAGATAAAGCCCAAGTTAGTTCTCTGAGTCTGACTTAGTTTGTTTAGCATGATCTCCAGTTACATTCATTTTCCTGCAAATGGCTTCTTTCTTCATTGTGACTGCATTTCTGTGTGTGTGTGTGTGTGTGTGTGTGTGTGTGTGTGTGTGTGTGTGTGTGCGTGCATTGTGTGTGTTATGTGTGTGGTGTGTGTGTATGTATGTGTGGTGTGTGAGTGTGTGTGTGTGTGTGTGTGTGTTGTGGGTGTATACAGGCCTCTGTCAGGTCTTGTCCCCAGTCACTTTCCATCTTATTTTTCAAGACAGGGTCTCTCCCTCAATTTGCAGCTTACCAATTCAGCTAGGCTGTCTGGCCAATAAGTTTCCAGAGACTTATTCATTTCTGCCTTCTGGTACTGTGATTATAGATTCATGTCACCATGCTCAGATTTTTCTTTTTAAATGTGTGTTCATATATATCTATAAAATGAGGATATTGTAGGTTTTTTAAGATAGATTGGTAACAGATGATTATTGATGACTTTTTCAAACATCTTTACTGTTATTACCCAAGTATGTGTATGAATATACACACATAGCTTACGTGAAATGTTCCAGTCTGGGATGACGTTCCCTCTAAGAGCTTGGTTAGATACTATTTCTATCTAACAAACCCTCCAACATGAGGCACGAGAAGCTCTTTTGAGTTGTTGGTCAGGGTTGTCCAAGAGACACAGCATGCTACTGGTAGTCCCTTGGTTTCCCCCAGAGGTAGAAGGTGAGTCTCCATGGATGAAGACACCATGCACTTAGATGTAGGGACCAGAGGCCCGAGCTGGAACTGACCTAAAGCCCCCTCCCAGAGACTGGCTTTTTGATACCAGAAGGTGCTGTGCAATCTTCCAAAGGAGAGAAGCAACCAACAATCTCACTAGCTATAATGCCCGTAAACCACAATGGTGACTAGCGTGGCACTATCTAGAGTGTCTTTCTTTCTCTTTCTTTCTTTCTTTCTTTCTTTCTTTCTTTCTTGGCTTTTCGAGACAGGGTTTCTCTTATCCTGGCTGTCCTAGACTTTCTTCATATAAACAGGCTGGCCTCGAACTCAGAGACCCACCTGCCTCTGCCTCCCAAGTGTTGGGATTAAAGGCGTGCACCACCATACCTGGCTGACTAGCATGGCGTTATAAGCCTAAGGATACAATAGTAGCACTCATACCTTGGCAGTAACCAAGAACTCTCTAATTGGACTTAAGACCTGCTGAACAGGAGTGCGATTGTACCTAGTACTGGGAACCTAGCCAACTAACTACCCAAGGTTAGTAAAGTCATGGATCTTGGAGGAGAACCTACAACCACCACTTACCAGCATAGTCCCTAACTGCATCCTCAACACCTGTCCTTGTAACCTCAGGTGAGTATAGTCGTTACCCTCAATCTTGCTGTGTTTGTGTTGCTGGTGAGTTTGGAGGTTGCAGGATCAAAAGAAGAAGAGGTGTTGCTGAACAGGGAGTAAAGGCTGCATGCATCACCAGCACTAGGGTTTACCCACCCTCTGATACTCTGGCATAAAACATTCAGGTACAGAAGAAATATCCATCCTCAGGAGAAGGCTCAGCCCTCACTGAGAGCAGAACATTTTGTTTGGTCCAGTGATCACTATGCTGGGCCTAACTGTGTCCCACCAAATCCCAGTGATCACTGTGCTGTGCTCTGACGGTGTCCCACCAAATCCCAGTGATCACTGTGCTGTGCTCTGACTGTGTCCCACCAAATCTACTGTGGTGATAAGTCTTGGTGATAAGTTCTTGCGGGGCCTTTGAGAGGTCATTAGGTTTAGATGGGATCATGACATGAATGGGACCCTTACTGTGACAAGATTAGTACTCCTATCAAAAGAACTAGCAGTCTCCCCACCCCCGTCCTCATGTGGGAGCATAGAAAACATAGTCACCTACAGCCCAGAGCTCTCCCTTGCACCTGACTATGCTGCAAATCCAATCCAGATTTCCTGTCTCTAGAACTGTGAGACTACACCGTTTGTGTAGTTAAAGCCACCTGGTCTACACTATCTGTCACTGAAGCTCGGGAGGCCGTCTGGCTTCAGGCCCTCTATACTCTGGAAATACATCTTGGGCTAGTTTCTCCCACCAGCCCAGGCTCCAGTTCTCTGTTACCAACTCCTATTTCCAGCTGGCATTGGTGTCAGGGCTGACTGTTTCCAAGGGCTCAGCTGCAGAACTGCCCCCTTTCAGATGCCTGGCAGAAGCCCAGAGGCGCTCTTCTTTTAACATGCTACGTATAAAGCAACAGTTACGAAGAACACTGTCTTCATGTTCAATAACGTGTTGGCATAAATGCCTGTTTATTAGTTGTTACAAAGAGCCCAACTCAACCAGCCAAGAGAAAACAAGGCAAAGGGTAAATATTTCCATGCCCTCTCCCAATAGGTCACCTGCCCCAAAAGTCCCTGTGTTCCACCATGAGGTCACAGAATCTTGCTCACGAGCTTCTGCAGAGCCCAGCTGCCATATATTTTTAAAAATCTACTCACAATTTTTCCCTTTCTTGATCCATCATCTTTATAGATTTGACCTTTTCTGAATATTAAGAATTTCTTGTTTGAGCTGGAGAGATGGATCAGCAGTTAAGAGCCCTGACTGCTCTTTCACACTAGTAAGTTGAAGCTGTGTGATGCAATCTTTCTAATCCATAGGCAAAATTACAGGTGTTCCATGACCTTTGATATATTTTGTCCAAACATTAAAAACTCACTTACTCTGGTGTCTTAGTTAGGGTTTCTTTGCTGTGAAAAGACAACATGACCAAGGCAACACTTATAAATGAAAATATTTAACTGGAGGTGGCTTACAGTTTCCAAGGTTTTGTCCATTATTGTCATGGCAACAAACATGGTGGCATGCAAGCAGACGTGTTGCTGGAGGAGCCAAGAACTCTATATCTTGACCCACAGGCAGCAGAAGACAGTGTGGCACACTGGGCGTAGCTCGAGCACAGGAGACTGCAAAGCCCTCTCCCACAGGGACACACTTTCTCCTAATAGTGCCACTCCCTATGGACCAAGCATGCAAACACTCATCAACTTACTAGTCATTTACTGTTCTATAGCATAGTCAATGAGAACTATTTACATATGGCTATAAAATTTATGCATATATATTACCTTCTAAAATCAAAATTCTAAATACCTTTAGGGAAAGAAGCATGGAAAAACTTCATATTTTTCCTCTTTAAAGATTTATTATTATCATTAATGTGTGTGTGCACATGCATGCGAGAGAGAGAGAGAGAGAGAGAGAGAGAGAGAGAGAGAGAGAGAGCATGTGCAGGTGTCTAAGTGTAGGCAGACATAACATACGTGTGGAGGTCAGAGGACAACTTCTGGGAGTCAGCTCTTTTCTTGCAGCATGAATTCTGAAGATAAACGTCGAGCATGTGCTGCAAGCACCTTTACACCCTCAAGCCATCTATCCAGCCCCACATTTTTCACATTGTTGTATTACCAAAACTAATAATAATTTTAAATGATTTCTTAGTTTTATTTTATGTGTATGAGAGTTTTGCATACATGTATGTCTATGGGCTACATGTGTACATGGCCCAAGGAGGCCAGAGGAGGATGTCAGACCCCTTGGAACTGGTGTTAAAGATGGTTGTGAGCTGCCATGTAGGTGCCGGGAATCAAATCCTGGTCCTCTGGAAGAGCAGCCAGGGCTCTTAACTGCTGAGCCATCTCGCCATCCTCTCCAGCTCAAACTAGTAATTCTTATAACCAGAAAAGGTCAAATCCATAAAGATCATGGATCAAGAAAGAAAAAAATATGTGAGTAGCTTTTTAAGTCAATATTAGCAGGAACTGGAGAGATGGTTCTGAGTTCAATTCCCAGCAACCACATAGTGGCTCACAACCATATATGCCCTCTTCTGGCATGAAGGTGACCTGTGGATAGAGCACTCATATAGGTAAAATAAATAGATAAATTTCAAAATAATAATAGTGATTGTTTAAAAATCAGTATTAGCAACCTTCCGTGCTTACACTAGTGAAGAACTGAAAACCTTGACAAGATAACCATAGACTAGCTTATTAGGGAGTGATGGCTGGGTAATGCATCTACAATCAGCACTGCCTCTGGGGACACCTACTGGAAACACTGTGCGCCATACATTTAATACACACTATTTATGCTAATAGTCAGAACAACCCTGTGGCACTGCCATAGTACAGTCAGCTCTCCATATCCACACATTCTGAATTTAATCAACTATAAATGCAAAATATCCAGAAAATAATTCTAGAAAGTTCCAAAAAGGTAAAAATTTAAATTGTTGATAAATAAAACTGTGAAGAATCCATGCCAATAAGGTTGTGTGTTGGCATAGTGGTGCCACATCATTTCAGAGATGTCAACTCTCTCCGATATTAGTTTGAACATTTTGTGTATTAAGTCGTTAGGCCAAAGATGATTGTGTCTGTACCTATCACACAGAATTTCCTTCCTTGTATTATTCTCTAAAAATATAGCAAAACAACTATTTGCATAACACTTACAGTATAGTGTTCATTAGACATAAGCCAATGATGGTTTAAAGCATGCATGACAATGTACGTAAGTTAATGCAAATGCCATACTGTTTTATATAAGGAACTTGAGCGCTCAATACTTGGTCACCAGGGCTGGAGGGAGGGAGAGTTAGATGCAATTCTTTATGGGCAGAAGGAAATGGCATACTCTACATGAAGTGATGGCAGCCAAGATGGTTTGCATTCTGAGTAACAGTCACACTTTTGGCTAATCTTGCATTCACTGTACCCTGATACAAATGTCTACTTGACACTCCTTGTCCTACTAACAGAGTCATAAGATATCATTTATAAAGAAATAATTTCACTGTATAACCTCTGTTTCATTCTCTCATGCATGCACATCCTCGTTCACTCGGTTGAACTAACAGGCTTTCCCCGAAGGTCCATGAAGTCAAAATTATTTTCATAGTAAGCTCTATTAATTATGACCAGCCACAGTGTTAGAAAAAGATGTCAAGACTTGGGTCTTTGTTCTAAAAAACTACAGCATAAATCAGAAGAGAGGCAGTGCTTTCAGAACTCAGATGGTCTTGAAGATCATACGTGTCTTTAAAAATAAGAAACTGGAAAGAGTAAGTAATACTTTTCTTCCCTTTTTTGTTTTTGTTATTGTTGTTGTTTTTTGTTTTTCAAGACAGGGTTTCCCTGGCTGCTGGACTCACTTTGTTGACCAGGCTGGCCTCGAACTCACAGAGATCCGCCTGGTTAGGCCTCCCAAGTGCTGGTATTAAAGGCATGCGTCAGCACGACCAACTTAGATTACACATTTTCAGTGAGGCTCGTGGGACGAAGTGGAAGAACTCCAGCTAGCAAACCCTGACCTGCAGACAGGACTTGGGCCTGTATCAAAAGATTCCCATAGTGGCAACGAATTATATGTTACACATTTCTGAAATGTTGATACATGTATCTTTTTACAAGTCCCCTTTGAACTGCTGTTCAGTTAGCCAGTCAACCCCACCACCTCCCCCCTCCCCCACTCCCTCGGCCTGGTTGCTGTGGGAAAGACTTCAACTCTAGCTTTTAACAGTAGAAAGGGAGTTTACTTGTTCTGAATTAATCCCTTGCTTAAAAGAAAGAGCGAGGGAGCCTCCAATGATGGGCATGTATCCTGTAGGCTATACCTGACTCTGTGCTTAAGGCCCTCTGCCCTAAACTACAGGGCAGCTGGGAAAGCCGATGAGAAAGAGGAGCTGGTGTAGCTCCAGAGGTGCTGTGTGGAAGTGCACGCACAGGGGTGAGTCTGAAGGCGTGTTTAGGCCAATAGCTCTGCGGTCAGGGAGCTCTTACAGGACTTTTCCAGAGCATCTATGAGGTCAAAGGTATTTTCATACTAACATGAATGCATTATCTGCCTTTCCCACTCTCGTTCTCTCAGGGGCACCCAGTGACGCTTTCCAGAAGCCGTGTGATGTGTGATCTGACAACAGATTGAATGCAGAAGTGTATAGGAGAATGCAGCTGTCTTCTATTAGCCAGACATTAAAGAGATTTGCAAAATGCAAAACATTGTTATTCTTCGTACTAAATATTCCTGATTTGAAAATAACAGAAATATTTTCATGAAAGATGTCTTCATGTTAACAAACATATAATTATCTTAACAAATAATATTTATTCTTATAATACTTAGTAAGTACTTCTAAATGTTGTTTTAATTTCTAAATGTGGCTAATATCAATAAATATCATTAATCTATAAAAACAAAAGCTCCTTGACAGCCAGGACGATGTCCAAGAATGCAAGAGAGCACTTTGACCACAGTGACTGTGATCCCCTGGGTCAGAGCGTGCATGTTAGGACCAAAGGTGCAGCCAGGGAGTCTGAACGGCAGGCTTAGCAAGGCGACAGCTCCCCATGTTTCTGTGCTTCTGGTTTGCTTCCTTCCCCTCTTTAGTCCCCTCTAGCCCTGTGGCCTCCCCAGCAGCAGCTCCTCCAGCTAGGTTCTAAAGGATGCGGACAAAGCACTTTTGCCCAAAACGTAACAGAACTTGCTGTTAGGAAACCTCGGTCCCTGAAGGCAGACTTCTTTCCCTCCCCAGAGCCGATGACGGTACCCATGTGCCAGCCTTACAGGAGTCACAAAGCACACGGTAGGAAGTCTGCTCAGGCTGGTGTCACTGTTCATGCACCCAGGCTGATAGAACAAGAAAAGTATGTAACCAGTAATTATTTGCCCATCTCAGATCCCAAGCCACAAACAATGGGCAGGGTATTCAATAAGTAGAGAAAGTTCAAGAAGAGAAAATAAAACAATGAAGTGTTGGTGGTGGGGAACAGAGATTGGTTAGAATTACAGACAAATGACTAACATTAAAATGCAGGAAGAACTATTCATACTATAAATGGAGTTTTAGAGGCTATTTTCAACAATCACCTGGAATCACCTTTTTTTTCCTTGACATGACCTGTAGAGGAATGTTAATTCAGAACTTGGCTGTTCCGGCAAGAGATCACATCCAAAGACTTTCTAGGTCTGTGTGATCTGGCTGGAATACAAACATGCCTTTAATCCGGGAGACAGAGGCAAACAGATCTGAGTTCAAGGTCAACCTGGGTTAGAGCAACTATCAGGTAAAGAAAATCTTATGTCTAGGCATGGTGGTGAATGCCTTTAATCCCAAATAATGAAGGTAAAGTTAGTTTGTAGAAGGAAGCACCTATGTTTGAAAGTGGTGTCTAATTGAGTGGCAGAAAAGGTGATGAGTCAGAGAAGATTTGACAGAATAGAATACGTCCAACTCTCGCGAGAAGAGAAAGGAAAGGGAAGCTACTTAAGAGGCAGTTTTACAGGGAGGAGACAGTGTTAGCAGGACAGTAATAGAGAGATGGGTTGCAGAGAGAGAGAACTCAGGTGAAGATGGAATGAGCCAGAAAATAAAAAGCCAAAAACAGAGCAGATTGCTGAGTTAGTTTGAGGCTAAGCAGAGCAATTCTGGGCCAAGAGAGAAGCCAGATTAAATAAATCAGCTGGGAGAAGAGTTTGAGCCAGAACAGCTGAGTTGAACCAGGTAGCCCAGAGCTCAGAAAGAACTAGTAAGGGTGAGCTCGCCGGGTGTGGTGGCGCACGCCTTTAATCCCAGCACTCGGGAGGCAGAGGCAGGTGGATCGTTGTGAGTTTGAGGCCAGCCTGGTCTACAAAGTGAGTCCAGGATGGCCAAGGCTACACAGAGAAACTCTGTCTCAAAAAACCAAAAAAAACTAAAAAACAAAAAAAAAAAAAGGGGGGGGGGTGAGCTCATTAAGCAGGAAGTCTCAGAGGCTGAAAACATTCTAGGCCTAGGTTAAATCATATGGAGGCTAGAAGCTTCCAGGACTAGGACCAGTTAGTAGAAGGAGGCAGTAAGCCTCCAGGACAACAATTTAGCCAAAAGAATAAAAGTTACTCTTACAGTGATCATAGTTTTAAAATGAAAGGCAAATGGATCATTCAAATTCTGCTTCCCAGGTGACATTAACTCTTCAGGATCGCCAGATCAGTAATCTTTAAGCAGCACATTTACGTGCTCCATCTTGTTAGAAAATTGAGTCATCAGGTGTAATGCACATCTTTACTTTCATTAGTCTTGAGAAAGAGTCAGGTGGACTTCTGTGAGTTTGAGGCAGCCTGGTTTGCATATGGAGTTCTACCTAGTCCACCCAGAAATATATGGTGAGACGTTGTCTCAAAAATAAAAGAAATAAAATCGGAACTGGAGAGATGGCTCAACAATTAAGAGCACTGGTTACTGCTCCAGAGGACTTGGGCCCAATTCCGAGCACTATTATGGTAGCTTAAAATTGTCTACAACTCCAGTTCTGGAGAATCTGACACCCTGACCTCCAAGGGCAGCAAGCACACACATGGTGCACATATATACACACAGGCAAAAACATCTATAAACAATTTAAAAAGGAAGGAAGGAAGGAGGAAGGAAAGAAAGAAAGAAAGCAAAGACGAAGTTGATTTTTTTTTTTTTTAAAAAAGGCAAAACAATTCTACACACAAAAGAAAACTAAATAACCAAACCATGTTAACTTGGTGCTGGCAGACAGGTGGCCAAGGCAAGCACTCAGTCTGTGTATATTCTCATGGCTTCTCCAGTTATTAGAATATGGAAACACTTCAGTAATAATGATAAATGAGGTGTGTGTAAACACATATGGTCCCAATAAACTTTCCAGCTATGGTGATTACACTAAAATTATTTAGTAGGCTTTGTGCAAAATGCACTCTTTTTCTTTTATGAACCTGACATTTAAAGACAACCCAAGTGCATATAAAACTCTAGATGTGGCTGTCTCAAGCATAAGCAGAGAGAGATTAGTGAAGATAGAACTCAAGTTCACCAGCTTTTATGTTTTATTGCTGCAGGTGTATAAGAAAAAAAATTCCCCTGGAGATGTACAGTGCCAAAATAAGAACTCTAAAGCCTTCTTTGGAATAGAGAAAGAAAAAAAATTGCCTCGGAGTTAATTCATTCTCCTTCAGAAATATGACATTTGACAAAGAGGGGTTTGAAATTAAAACCAGACTGAATGCAGCCTCCAAAGCCCTACCTGCTCTCAGTCAGGCCCTGCAAAAAGAAAAACTAGGAAAAATATTGACTCCATTCACAAAAGCTACATGCTAATTCAGGCTAGAAGAATTAAGAGGTATAGGCAAATAACACCATAAACGAGTCTCAGGGAAATGTAGATCAAAGAGTTCTTCAGACTTTCTTACTCATTAAACTAATAATGCCATATGGCCTCCACTGCTTACTATTACTTTAATACATACTAAAAAAAAAAGTGTGAGTGACAATAATAATGCTCTTTACACTGCAACCACAATCCACACCATCTCTCCCAGAGCCACGAGTCCTCAAATGTGTCAAAGCACCCCGCCACCCGAGGCTGGGCACATCTCTTCCAGTCCTATACTCTGTATCCAGCAAGGGTCCCCTACCTGCCGCAGCCTCCTGCCCTTCGGTGCGTCTGCTTAGAGCGCCCAGGTCCCGCGCCCTCCCTTTATTCAGGTCTCCATTCAAATGTCACTTCTTCAGGTACATGTCATCCAAACTCTACCACACATTATGGCCTGGATATGAAGTGTCCCTCAAAAGGACCACGTATCAAAGGCTTGCTCCCTGGCTAGTGACATTATTTTTGGAAGTTCTGGGAACTTTGGGGATTAGGCATCGGATGGAAATAGACCACTGAGCATCCTTGGGGACGGAACCTTGGTTATGGATTTCTCCCTCTCTGTCTCTGTCTCTCTCTCCCCCTTCCATATCCTCTCCTCTCCTTTCCTTTTCCCTCTCCTCCCCTCTTCTCTCCTCTCTCCGGCAACACTCTCCCTCCTACCCACCACAAGATGAAGAACCTCCTCTGCCACATGTTCCCACCCCATGTGCATGGGGCCAAATGTCTACGGACAGACCCTCTGAAGCCATGAACAAAACGAGTCGTCCCTCCCTGCAAGCTGCTTTCTTGGGTATTCTGTCAGTAAGACCATGAGTCTGACTATTGTCATACATATGATACTTTTCCAACCCTGTTCCTCGTCATTTCCAACTTCACTTTCCATCACTGCAGTTATCACCCTTGGCACCAAGAGCCATAAGGGCCAGCACAGCCAGCACTCCAAGCAAGGAAGCCTCAGCCAATCCCCGCGTGTGCTTACCCCTGGGATGCAACCCACATATTTGTGGGTTCCTCTACTGTCTGCTTCCTTAATGGACGTTCTATGAACACAGGGACTCTGACACTCACTGCCCTATCCCAACCACATGGACCAGTGGTTACTAGTCACACAGTGAGCGCTCAGTATCACTGACATGAGCTTTGGTGGGTGTCTATGTGTTAAAATTTTCTAATAACCCATCAGAAACTCAAGAAGCAGTCTTGTATGAAATGTGACCAGGTTTTGTGTTGTTGGATCATATAAATTCATATGCAAATATGGTTTTTATAGACTTTATATATTAATAATGCCCTACTGACAATATCAATATATTGAAGATTTGGAGACCACAAGGAAGCCTTCACATGCATGGTGAGGGCCCCAAGAATGCCAGTTCTGATTAACTCTGCTGCCCAAGAGAACAAGAAGAGGAATTCATTTGAGAAAATATGTATGCTTTACTGAAATGCAATGGATTCTTGATTTAAATTACATGCTAGGGCATATAAAATGCTTTCATATCTGTCCTTTCAATAAAGCAAAATAAAGTTTCCAATGAAGAATGTGGTAGAAATTCATTGCAATGGTATCGTGGTGCTTATTTCAGTGCCAGAGAAAGCTGGCGCTATTAACATAATAACGAGCCTGGTAGGCAGTGAAGAGCAAGGCAGACAGCAGGTATCGTATGATCAAATCTCTACACAGCAAAACCAGCAGCACGCACCACACTCACGCACACCCTCCCGCTCTTGATGACTGGCGTCCTTGCCTACTGAACCAGGAGCTCACTCCCTGGCTAGGACCGCTAACTCATGAGCTCCAGGGGTCTGTCTGTCTCTCCCCACTGAGTCCTGAGGGCACAGAGCTTTACTGGGTGCTGGCTCCCAACTCAGGTCTTTCATCTTGCAAGGCAGAAACTGTACCAAACTCCCCACATCCCCAGCCCTTCACCACAAATCTTACCAATGATAAGAATTTGCCAATAATCCGGCCACAGCAATGCTACCGCCACCTGAGTGGTGATGTCTTTTCACCTCTAACTCCCCCAAAGACAGGTCAAAACAGAGATCTCATCCACTGGCTATTATCCCGATTTAAGGTTACGTTTCCACTGTTACTGCAGTAATACACACACACAACTACCCCTACTCATTTCAAATCAAGAGGTACTGTTCTAGGTCAGCACAATCAGGTAGGATTAAAATATGAAACGTATTTCCAGGAGGCAAACAGGATGAAAGTAAGAATGGACTGATTTGCTGGTGGACGGTACCTCGGAGATGAGGGTCATCCAAGCCTTGGATGCTGCCACACCCTGGGCTGGCTCCCAGAAGAGGCATAGGAGGAACAACAAAAGAAAACCGCGTGGCAACAGGTGGACCTCGTTGTGCCACTTGTTCTTTTGTTCCTGGTGTACCTAGCATCCATTGAACGAGTCACATTCCAATACCAGGGATCTCGCCGGCCATGTTGTTTTCCCCTCGGGTTTATCACTAAGGCAGCTTTTCGCGCGGTGTAACACATGGAAAATGTTTCCCAATTCAACCACCTTGTCTGGATTATGCCTTTCCCTTTAGCTCTCTTTGTCTCTTTCACACAGAAAAATGATACAAACTGGAATTGTGGTCTAAAACAGTGAGAGAAGCAACAACGACCAAGGTTAAGAATAAAAGTCTCAGAGTTGAAACACATAATTGTATTTAAATCGCCAAGACACTATTCGGGGCGTGTGTGAGGAAGCCCCGCCCACGGATAGGCGAGGACACTCTTCAAGGCTCTGACTGAAGAAATGCTTTTTAAATGACTGCAAACAGACTGCTAAGAATGTTTGCCAAAAAGTTTGTCATTTTTACAAATGGGACCGTGGATGTCTATGATAAATCTGAAAAACATTGAGTGACAAACATTCGTTAATAATATCTTGACTCACTGTTTTATTTGAAGTGTACCTTTAGTTTAATAATGGATCATGACAACTTCTCTAATGACAGTTCTGGAAGAAGTGAGGGAAAAAAAAGACTTGAAACTTCAGCACCACTTAAACTCATTAAAAGTAAAAGAGCTCCTCCAAGCAGCACTTCCTTTACGGTATTGATTCCAAATGACTTCCTTAGTGCACGTCAGAGCTAGTTCTGGTTACCATATTTAATCATGATTTCAGAGATATGTCAAGACATGAAAGAGATATCATCACAGTAATGTGCTGGGAGAAAACTGGTGCGCAACAGTTTAAAGCCCTAATTTGTACTGTGTCTTGTTTAGTTACTGTGAGCCCGGAGAGGAATATAACTTCAGCGCTATGCATTTAATTTGGGGCCAGATATTTGCAGACAAGGGCAGGACTAAATTCTGTAGAACTGTATCTACGTTGTTCCTAAAAGGAAGTTTTGGGGTTTTTTTTCTCCCTAAAAGAACACGGAGTGGTCACCAGATGTGGAACCCACATGGCAGGAGCACACGAAAGCCCTGGAACTACAGGACTGGAGCCAATAAGCGCAGCAGGCAGCAGCGACACTCTGAAATGACTGACAAATGTTTGGTGCTATTGACTTTCTTGGGAAAAGAATAAATCACTATTTAAACCTAGAAATATGACTTGGTCAGTTTTCTATGAGTCCTTTGTTTTTTTGTTGCTGTTGTTGTTGTTTGTTTGTTTGTTTTTTAACTTGGCTTTGAAAGGAAAGTTACCCATATGTAGTTCATTACTTGGATTGAATTAAAACATAAAGTTCATGTGAACACTGAAAGGAAGGAACCTGGCTCAGGAATAGACAGAGACAGCTCCAGTTGCTATGGTGAAGCTGTTCACCTTAAGCTCTTAACTCTGTCAAAGCAAACCAGTGGCCAAGGCCAGTGCACTCTGTCTGTGTCATCTCTTGAACTGCATCCTTCCTCCCTGCGTGTCATCCCTTTCTATTTCCACAGATGTGCATCCAACATCCAGCCCAACCAAATGAAAGATCCCGTGATGTGCCACACATTATTGGCCATGTAGTTCCTAGCCTTACTAGTCTCTCACCCTCCCCAGCTAAGGTGTTACCTTCCTTCAAAACATAGTTTACATGTCCGTTGCCCATGGAAAACCTTCTGGATAGCCTAGTCAACATTATGTCTTCCTGGGCTGGATGGCCCAGTGCTTGAGAGTGCTTGCTGCTCTTCCAGAGGACTGGGGACCAGTTCCCAGCATCCACGTCAGCTGTCTCACAGCTGTCTATAACTCCAGTTCCAGGGGCTCTAACACCCTCTTCTGGCCTCCACAGACACATGTATACATGTGGCACACAGACACACACATACAGATAAATAAAAATAAATCGTTTTTTAAAACGTATGCTGTGGGAAAGACTGTAAGCTTTGTCACAGGTGAAAGCAGTCTTGGCGGGCCTTACCCTTGGGCACACCACGGATGCCCTGTGATAGACTGGGTGGAGCCATCCTGGGCCTGGAATTCAGGAAGCAGACCTGGGGACTCCACCTGGACTATTGTCTTTCTAATTGACCCTCAATGGGAGATGGAGACTCTGGCAGGTGGGAGAGGAGAGGAGAGAGCTGCAGCAGGTTCAGACCGGGCTTGAGCACACGTGGATCAGCGAACAGGCTGGACCAGCACGCAGGCCAGAGACACCTAAGGACCCGTCCTGTGGAACGGATACTGGAAGGTTCACTCTTTTTTCCCTTTAACCTTTTTTCCCGCTTGTGTAAGCTAGTTGGGTTGTATAATAAAGTTTAATTGTTAAGAAACAGAGCCTACAGTATGCCCACAGCATTACTCATGATTGTATTGGCTATCCTTGGTTGTTATTTTTCTTGGTTTGGTTTGGGTTTTGGCTACCATATAAAATTTGATATTATTTTTTCTATGTCTGTGAAGAATGGACCTGAAATTTTGGTTGGGACTGCTGTGGGCTAGTGAGGGCCAGGGATTGCTTCCCAGAACACACATGGTGGCTCATACCCATCTGTAACTTGAATCCCAGGTGACAGGATGCCCTCTTATAGCCTCCATGGGCACCAGGCGTACAGGTAAAGTACTCATCCATGTACATGAAATGAAGTTAATTTAGAAAAAGAAGAATGGGCATGGTGGTGCATGTGAAAAAGGAGGAGGAGGAGGTGAAGATGAAGGCAACAACAACTACTGTGGGAGAAATCACCCTGTCTTACTTCAAATTATGCTACAGAGCCATAGTGTTCTATACAGCACAGTACTAGTACAAACACAAACACACAGCTCAATAGAACAGAGCACCCAGATGATAGTCCAAAAACTGCAGCTTCCTAGTGTTTGACAAATACACAAAAACACACACTGAAGAAAAAATTTTCAACAAAAGGTGCTGGGCAACCTTGATATGAACATGCAGAAAAATGAAAGTGGGCTCTATCACTCATGCGCAAAACTCAACTGCAGATGACCAAGGGCTTTGACAGGAGTCAGATAGTCTCAAGTACAGGATAAAGGCTCAAGATAGGATAAAGCAGGGAGTATGCTTCAATTCAAAGGCACAGGCATAGACTTTTGGAGATTTCCATAACACAAGAAGTAAAGCCAACAATTCAGTGGGATCTTAAGAACTTCAAAGTAGCCGGGCAGTGGTGGCGCACGCCTTTAATCCCAGCACTCGGGAGGCAGAGGCAGGCGGATTGCTGTGAGTTCGAGGCCAGCCTGGTCTACAAAGCGAGTCCAGGGCAGCCAAGGCTACACAGAGAGACCCTGTCTCAAAACAACAACAACAACAACAACAACAACAACAAAACCACACACACAAAAAAAAAGAACTTCAAAGTATTTACACAGCAAAAGAAACTGCCAACAGAACGAAAAGGTGGCGCACAAAGTGGGAGAAAAATCTTTACCAGCTGTACACTAGACAGGGGACAAGTGTCTAAAATACACAAAGAACATATACACCTAAACATCAAAGAAAACAAACCAACCAATTAAATGGGCCATAGAACTGAAAGAAAACTTCTCAAGACAAGAAGTAAAAGTTGCTAGCAAATACTAGCAAAATATAAGTAAGTAAAAAAGAGGGGAGACTGGGAGCAGAAAAGGTCAATGGCGGATGAGGTAGGAAATAGGGAAATGAGGTGCTGGCCAAAGGTTACCCAGAGTCTGTGAAAAGGCCACACGGAAGCCTGTGACCCTCCAACCCCAGGAGAAGCTCTATTAGAGGGAAAGCAGAACACGTGTTCTGTGAAAGGAGAGGGGGTTATGTAAGGTTGTGCATGTTCTGAGTTACACAGTAGTTCTAGATCTATTTCTGAAAGGGGAGTTTGAGAACAAGTTCCCTGGATGGGTAAACATGTTAAGCCCAGAAGCAGTCTACACAACACAGGCTCCTGTCATGGCTCTCACTGCCCACCATGGTTGGACGATGTCTTAGTTAGGGTTTTTATTGCTGCAACAAAACACCATGACTGAAATACATGTTGGGGATGAAAGGGGTTTATTTGGCTTACACTTTCACATTGTTGTTCATCACCAAAGGACGTCAGGACAGGAATGTAAGCAGGTTCCTAAAGGCAGGAGCTGATGCAGAGGCCATGGAGGTGTGCCGCTTACTGGCTTGCTCAGCCTGATTTCTTATAGACCGTAGGACCACCAGCCCAGGGATGTCCCCATCCACCATGGGCTGGGCCCTCCCCTATTGATCACTAATTGAGAAAATGCCTTAAGCTGGATCTCATGGAGACATTTCCTCAGCTGAGGCTCCTTTTCTCTCTGATGACTCCAGCTTGTGTCAAGTTAACACCAAACCAGCCAGTAAAGATAATAAGACCCTACTGCTAAGGCCACCACTTACTTTGGATGCAAGACCCAGAAATCAGTCTCAAAATGAGCATAATCCTTTCTCCTTGCTGGTTATTTACATAATGCTGAAAGATGTTATGCGGGCTGCTGAAGGGAAAAACAGAGATATTAATGGTCTTGCCCATGCCAAATCTCTAAAGCTACAACACTAACCTGCCAGCAAGATGTGTCCATTGGTACAATAGTGGCATGGCAGCTGTGGAGTAAGCAACTGCTTTCTGATGAACTATGAGACCTGTTCCGCAGAAGGGATATGCCTGGTACTGTAAATGCAAGCGTAAAGTCGAGGAGGCGGCTAGGGAGCTCACAGGCCCTAGGAGCAAATCTGTTATTGTTTTGTTAATGGTTATGTCAGATTGTATTCTAAATATTTTTTATTTATACTCACAGGTTATTTTGCTTCTCTCAACTTGGCCAATAAAGCTTCTTTTTGCAGTGGGTAATCGTTAACACAGGGACTTATAACAGATGACAGTGCCAAGTGTGGGCTAGCTGTGGGCTAGCTGTTCATCCATCAACTTTCTACCACCCAGAGCTCAGGGAGAGGAAGAGGGGTTAGGAAGGATGTGAGAGCCTGGAGTTAGGAGGAGAGCTGTGTGTGCAGTGCTGACTTCTGGGCATAGCACGGCCTTCGCACTCATCAACTCACAGCAGCTGCGGTTACTTGCACACCACCAAGGTGGTCCAAAGTCCAGCACAGATGGAGAGAAGTCCCTGAGCCTCCACCCCAACTGGAGGAGCTACTGGCGGGTGATGACTGCTGCAGAAGGGAGAATTATCCTTTGAAAATACAGCTGCAGGTAGGTAGCTCATACGCCATTGGATGGCCCACACCCATGTGCATATGGCCAGCAGTAACTGAACTCAGATAAATTATTAACAACAACAAAAATTACATGACTCTTAGAGGGAGATGAGGTAAGGGAAACCAGGAGCAATTAGAGGATGATAACATGAACAGATTATGATCAAAGAATAAATAGTATTTTTAAAAAACTATGCCGTTAAGTTGTATCTAAGACATCCTACAGATGGATGTGAGGAAGGCATTTTCTCCAAGGGAAACTAATGTCAAGTAAACTTCATTACACAGTATTATTTCTTTTAATTCTTAGACATCAAAATGTTAGGGCTAGGAGTGTGGCCCGGCGGTAAAGTCCTTGGCTAGCATGTGCAAGGCATTGAGTTTGATTCATAGCACTCCTAAAAAGCTATACATTTTTAAAAGGAAAATCATGATCTTATCCATCACTGGTATAGCCAGCATGGTACGAGGAGCAGAGGCTGAAGACAGAGGAGTCAATGTAGTGAGACAGACAGCATTATTTTTTCTTTTGGTCAAGCAAACCAGAATAACTATGCTACCATTGTTTTTTACTAAATGAAGACCTACCCACATGTGTGCACCTTCCACTACTGGCATAAAGTCTGTACTTAAAACATTTTTAGTAGACCCATAACACACTAAAAAACAAAACTGTCTAAGTTTACTCTGCCTGATTACAAACTCTGGCATCCAGCTGGAATAACACATGATGTCATCACTTTTGAGACAAGCTTGGTTTAAGAGCGTATAGTTTATATGACCTACATTCTGAGTCCCTTTCTAATCAGGTGATTGGACAGATTCCCGACTCCTAACTTGGCAGTGCCTCCATGTTCAAGAAACACACAAGAAGTTCATGAACATTGTTTCATATTTTTCTCTCTCCCCTCAATATTCAAAATTATGCTGCTTTAATGAGTTGAAATGCTAAAAAAGGAGAGCATTAAAATAAAATATTCTGTACAAAAAAAAAGTGAAATTGAGGTGATTGATTATCTTTATGGCCAAAGGTGTTGAGTCTCATAAGGTCCAATCAAAGACTTGCTACAGAATAAAATCTAAAGTAAAGGTCTAAGTTGAGAGAAGTGGAAGAGACAGCATCACCACGCGGTAAGCCTACGTGTGCAAGCACATGAGTGATGGGGAAAACAACTTCACTGTGCAAGCACAAGGTCTTGATTCAGCTCTCAGAGCCCATGTAAAAGCCAGGTGTGGTGGCACAGAAGCCAGGTGTGGTGCCATAGAAGCCAGGTGTGGTGCCACAGAAGCCAGATGTGGTGGCACAGGTGTGCAACTCAGAACTGGGGGATGGGGACAGGTAGCATCCAGCAGGCTCTCTGAAGAGCTGCTGAGGCAAACTGTGAGCTCCAGGTTCAGCGAGAGACAGTGTTCCCAAGAATAAGGTGGGGAGTTGGTAGAGGAAAACATTCAGTGTTGACATCTGGCCTCCACATGCACATGAGTACACAAGCATAACATACATACACACACAAATATCCAAGAAAAAATAGTTGGAAATGTTGGATTGTAGCGATCCTGACATTCAAAGAGAAAGTTACTGACTTATATAAACTAAGCATTTTCCTAACAGGTTATAAACACTATCATATTCTGGCAACTCCTATCATACCTGAGAACAAGTATGGAGGGATGCAAGAAAAATTAATTAACAGTTATTCTGATAGAAATGCTCCAGGAATACACAGTTAGAAGGGGTCTCAGTATCAGACAGACTGACTTGCAACTTAGCTCCCATATGCACTAGCAGTAAGATCATGGTCAAACTCATAGCCCACCCACTCTCAAGCACACAATTAGTCCAATCAGTGGTTCATGAAATTCACTTAAAAACTAGTTGATTGGGGGCTAGAGAGATGGCTCAGCAGTTAAGAGCATTGGCTGCTCTTCCAAAGGCCCAGGGTTCAATTCCCCGCACCCACATGGCAGCTCATACCTGTCTGTAACTCCAGTTCCAGGGGATCTGATATTCCCACATAGATATACATGCAGGCAAAATGAATGTCTATTTAACGTTTGTTTATTTAATGTGCATTAAATAAGTAAATAAGTACCTCATTAAATGTGGTTGGTTGCACTCTGGGGCTTGTTTGTATTACAGAGGAATATTAACACAGCCCTGAGACGTGAGCTAGCCTGCGAAGTCTGCTCCAGGCCTGCGTCCCTAGAGACACGACCACAGTGCTGACAACACAGATAACTAATGTCCATTACAGAGTAGAGTGTGCACAGTCAAGGCACCGGTGTGCATTTCTGGTTTCCCAGCGTCCCTGTCTACAGACCTTGTGTACTCAAGAAATGGCTATTACATGCAATGAAACAATTATTTTGGAAACAGCTTTTCAGGTTGGCTTTTCCTTCTATGATTTGGGAGTGCTACATTTGTTGGCAAAGAGTTAGAAGTCAAGGGCTTCTCTAGAGAGATGAGAAAGTGCTGAAGAAAAGATTAATTTTTCACACTAGCCAACTTTAAAGTTTATTGATTTTTGTACTTATAAGAGAGGCAGCACACACACTCCTGCTGCCAAACCAGATGTTCTGAACTAAAAAAAAAAAGTCAAAAGGTCACAGGTTGTATTGATAAAGAGTGTTACCAGATGAGCATCTGAGCACCCCGTATGTTAACATAGATCTCTGCAATACCTAATACTATGAACAAGAGCTTTGAAAACATCTTAAACACCATCTGTCTGGAAAAGTAAATTTCATGTAGCATGCAGACACATGTACATACTGTATGAATACACAGTTTAAGAAAGAAAAAACCAGCCTGTATGGTGGAAGGTCAAAGCTGCTGGCCTAAGTACACTTGAGTACTATGGTACTGGGCCTTGACCAGGGCAAGCCACCAATGAAGGCAGGCTCAGGGCAGGCCACCAGTGAAGGCAGGCTCAGGGCAGGCCACCAGTGAAGGCAGGCTCAGGACAGGCCACCGTGAAGGCAGGCTCAGGACAGGCCACCAATGAAGGCTCAGGACAGGCTACCGGTGAAGGCAGGCTCAGGGCAGGCCACCAATGAAGGCTCAGGACAGGCCACCGGTGAAGGCAGGCTCAGGGCAGGTCAGCAGCTGCACACAGATGCCAGCTCCAAAGGAGAGAGAAGAGGAAGCAGCCGCCCTGAGGCCCATGCGGGCAGATCCTAATCTTGGAGAGGAGCAGAAAGCACTGTTACACCTTTGTGGGAAGGACCAAAGGGGGAAACTGGTGGGGCTAAACCCCATGGGTCACCCCAAATTTACCCATGAAGTATTACTAGGAGACCACTGGGATGGTGAGAGAGAAGCTCTGCTTTGCTGCCCCTCTCTGGGATTATTTTTTAATGTTTAATTATGTGTTATTTTTATGTGTATTGGTGTTCTGCCTGCATGCATGTCTTCACACCACATGCATGCGATGCTTATGGGAGCCATAAGAGGACATCAGATCCCCTAGAACTGGAGATACAATGTGAACTTTCCTGTGGGCACTGGGGCCTATACCTGGGTCTCCTGGAAGAGTAGTCAGGCACTCTAAACTGCTGAGCTGTCTCTCCAGGCCTGGAATTATTTTTCAGTGTATTTTTGTGAAAAGCTCACACACACCCACACACACACACACACACACACACACACACACACATACACACACACACACACACACACACACACACTATCAGAATCCCTTCTTCTCTGGTGCAGCACCAAGGCCTGAGTTAAGGGAGCTTTGTTTTGTACTTTGCTCAGTTCTTAGCCCTTATCATGTGTGGTTTGCAAATGGCAATAGCGCTGTGGGACATAATGACTCTCCTCTTATCATGGCCTTTGGCCAAAGAAAAGCAGACTGGTTGGAACTTCTTCCCAGAAAACCTCAATCGTAATTATTATAAATGGCTGAAAACAAGGCATAATAAAACAGGACCTCCCAAGGCGACCGCCAATCAGGAACAGTTTAATAATGACCATTATTTTTTCCGAGCCAAGCCACACGGTTTGAAAGCTTATACAGGCATCAGGGAATTCAGAAGGTGAAGCCACCAATGTTACAGGACTAGCAGATATGCTACTATTTAGTTTACTAGATCTAGATGTAGTTTGTTTTAGAAAAATATTATCCAAAATTTAGTAGATTAAGAAATCAAATCTCACCCTTAAAAAAATTACGTTAGCAACTTTAAAAACTGTGTGCTTACTTTTCATTGATTGCAAAGACAGATACAATTTAAGCTAAAACAATATTATACCTGTATAGCCTTGAATTGATTTATAGTTCATTTAGTTTTTCATTTAAAACCTATTTTCCAAAATTGGAGTTTTATATAAAGCAACAGCAAAAGAAGGATAATACGTATATATTTACAAAATGTGTGCTATAGGAACTATAAACACAGCTGCTTCCTCTATGCCATAGCTTGCTAGCGTTTTATAACCACCGTAAATTATATTACAGCCAATAAAAGCTTTTTCCCATAACAATTAGCATAAAAACATCAGCTATATACTGAAGACTTAAAGGTAAATACAGTTGAGTGTTATCAAACAGTAACTTAAAATGGTACTCATTTTGATTCAATAAATTTTAATTTAGAAAAACAAAGTACAGGAGAGAATATATTAAAGGTGCTACTTGCATTAAATGAGTTGACATCTCAAACACATTGCTCATCTGAAAGAACAAATGATGATTCCTGCTTGTTGAGCACTTGCTAGGTGCCTGGCACAGAACTTAGTGATGTGTGCCTATAATTTCATTCAGTCCAAAACAACATGAAGAGATACTGCATTCATATGTCAGTTTTGCTTTCTTATCTAAATTTTCTTGCTATATTATAAAAATGGAAAATCCCACACCTTAATGCCAAGCTAAGAAAATCTTGGTTTTGACTTAGGAGACCAGCCCTGTGGTCCCAGTGTGCTGCTGCGGTAACAGCTGCTGGATCTACATAGCAGCAGCAGACCACACATTTCAAACCCTGCCAAGGACACTCGAAGGTTTTATCATGAAAAACAATGCTAGAGCCACGTTTAATCTGACTTGAACACTACATCACTAATCATTGTGTTGTTTTATACATATGCACAATTTTGGTGTTTTATACATCTGTTAAAGGGAAATTTAACACATTTTAAAAAGCAGTGCAGGTACTGGAGAGGTGGCTTCGCAATTGAGGGCACTGGCCACTCTTTCATATGACCTGGGTTCGATTCCCAGCACCAACCCAGTGACTCACAACCATGTGTAACTTCAGCTGCAGGGGAACCAACACCCTTCCATGGATTCCACAGGAAAAGACATGTAGACAAAATGCTGATACATAGAAAATAAAACAATAAAGCATTTTTAGAAAATGAATGCCCGATGCCCCAGTTGTAAACTGGGAAAAAAAATAAGTTAAAATAACACAATTCCTTAAGAAATTTGTAACCACATCCATGATTAACACAAGTCTCTGTGTGTCTGGGTTCAGCCGGTACTATCTGTGAACAGAATTATCTGACAATTACTATATATATGTTCAATGCATAAAACACTGCTATAGACCCTGGGGATGAGACAGAAAGAGTTAGGAAGACCTTTCGTCACCTATTTTTTAAAAATATAATCACTGCTGGCATATATGAGATTTTCTCCAGAGTTTATTTTGGACAAACTCTTAATTAAAAGCCTGATTCAGTAGATTTGTATTCCAGAGCCTCAGTTGAAGTCTTCACAGCAAAATCCAAATTTGATTAGCAGGAGAGTGTGTACCATATGCTAGTTTTCTAAGATGGGAAACCGAGGTTGCAGTGACGAAGGCCCGGCCAGCAGTGTGATGTTGCAGTGATGGAGCCCGGCCAGCAGTGTGACGCTGCAATGATGGAGCCCGGCCAGCTGTGTGATGTTACAGTGATGGAGGCCCAGCCAGCAGTGTGATGTTGCAGTGATGGAGGCCTGGCCAGGAGGGTGATGTTGCAGTGATGGAGGTCCAGCCAGGAGGGTGATGTTGCAGTGATGGGGCCTGGCCAGCAGTGTGATGTTGCAGAGATGGAGGCCCAGCAGGCAGTGGTAGAAATGAAACTTCAAAGAAGTAATTAACCCTCAGCTCCAGCTGAGATTTCTCATGCCTTTGGGGAAAGCTAAATGTTGTCCTTGTGCTCAAAATAAACTAAAATGCTCTAATTTCTAGCCAAATCTGTAAAAGGACACTGAGTATATATTTTGACTTGTTAAACTAATGGGTGTGTGCTATATAAAATAAATGTTCATCAACAAAGAGCAATTACAATGGCTAGTTTATAGGTTTGCCTAAGTAGTTCGCACCAGCCAGAGCAATGTACAACTAGACTCAGAGGACGGCTTCAGTAAGTTCACTGTCACATTCCCGGTCATTCTGCACACTGCTGTTGATGGAGCACTCTGATACCACCACATGCAATGGATGGAGGACTCAAACAGCTCACTGCAAATGAGATGGCTTAGAGCTCATATTTTCTAAAGTTTCCTTGGGCACCGGTAGTAAGCTAGCAGATTATTATCATCCTAAGGAGAAGATCTCTATCAAACCTTGCTTTGAGATGCTCTCATTCTCTTTGAAGCCTGGGGCTAATCTTAGCAGACATGACTGGTATGTAGAAGCAGAGTCTGTTCCCATCGTCCAGTGGGGAGCACAAGAGAGGGTGCCCAGTGGCTTAGAGCTAGCTATCAGGTGAAGATGATGTCGCTCAGGAGAAGAGACGCCAGCCAGCGCAGGCTGTTAGAGCCACGGCAAATAAGGAGATCACCTGGGCACAGGGCCAGGGCTAGCATGGGCTGTCCCAGCCTGAGGGATGAAGGACATCTACGTGGAGAATGGATGTCTCAGTGCTGGGTGCTGGACCCTAAGCAAGGGGAGGAAAGTTGGTGTGCATAAACACAGTGGTAAAGAGGACATCTTGGAGTACAGGGAGGTTCTGAGGAAGGAAGGAAGGAAGGAAGGAAGGAAGGAAGGAAGGAAGGAAGGAAGGAAGGAAGGAAGGCATCGGCAGCCACCCTGGGGTTATTAGGATCCAAAGAAATCTGGCCAGAGCTTGGGGGCCACAACACTGAAGACAGCATCAGAGCCTGAGTAGGTAAGGACATCTCAACAGTGAAGTGGCAATGGCAGAGGCTGACACACAATATCAGAAGCTGCATCTGGGAGCCGTGGTGGAGCTTGGGAAGGGAAGAAGGGTACTATGTACCTGGTAGACGTAGGGCCAGCACGGTGACAGATGTCTGCGTGCTAGCAAAGGAGAGTACATAGTAGGAAGCTGTCAACAGGGGGTTCTAGACCTGAGTGGCAGGGAGCATCTGTGTGGACTTGGCCAGAGCCTTGACTAGGAAGAGAACCGGGTGAAGATGTGCCGAGGGCTGGCAGGAGAACTGATGGAGGCTACACACCATGGGGTGAGGAACGCAGCCACGTGTTCTGAGGATAGCGGAGAATAGTGAAGGGAGGGAGGGAGGAGGGAGACACAATCATAGCAAGAGAACTCGTGTATTTACAGTTAAAAAATTATAAAGATTAAAAAAAAAATAAAAGAGAATGTGGAAAAAGAGCCGGACATGGTGGCCCATGCCTTTAATCCCAACACTCAGTAGGCAGAGGCATGTCGAGGCCAGTCTAGTCTACAAAGAGAGTACAGGACAGCCAAGATTTCACAGGGAAACTGTGTCTTGAATACATAAAAGTTAAGTGCTAAACACAGTCATGAGACACTTAAAACACTTGTATCAGAAAATAAGTCAAATACATAAGGGAGTAAAGAAATTATAGCTTTTAAAAGGAAAAAAGAAAGAAATTATAGCTTTAAATCACTCAATAGTTAGTGATCACTCATACTATTGTTGTAAATATTAATGTGACAAATCATAAGTCCAGATAATTTCTTAGACCTGTTTTATTTTTAAGCAAGAGATAAGTTCCTTTTTCAAAACAAGTAGGTCCAGACATTAGAAAATCAAAGCAAACTCACACAGACTTTACTAAACCACTAATACCTCTTGTCAAAACCATACAATACAGCACAATAAAGAAAAAAATGTTGCCTGGCGGTGGTGGCACACGCCTTTAATCCCAGCACTTGGGAGGCAGAGGCAAGCGGATTGTTGTGAGTTCGAGGCCAGCCTGGTCTACAAAGTGAGTCTAGGACAGCCAAGGCTACACAGAGAAACCCTGTCTCGAAAAACCAAAAAAAAAAAAAAAAAAAAAAAAAAAAAAAAAAAGTTAATTTCAACTATGAGCATTCATAAAAACATCCAGGAAAGTATCAATAAACAAAACCAAGCATGTGAGCATGCACATGGACACACACACACACACACACACACACACACACACACACACACACACACAGGGGTTAGAGACAAAGGCAGAGAACAAACATAAAGACCAAGTTGAAGTTGCCCAGGAACAAAACGATGACTATTTCAAACTTAGAATCCTGTAATTCAGTTCCTCACATTAAGAGGTTAAAGGAAGACAATGAAACAGTCCTTTTAAAAGTTCCCAAGTGACATAAGCCAGGTTGAATTGATGCAAGCTTTAGAAACAAAACAGCAGCAAATGAGATTAGGAAGGCACTTCCTCAGCACGAAGGAAGAAATCCTTAGCCGCTCATAACATCTAGTGGCGAAACCTGGGCCAGAGTCAGAAGCATAAGCTGCCTGTCCTTGTTACCTCGACCGACAGTGGCCCAATAAACTCCCCAAAGTACATGCCCTGGAGAAGCTGCTCCCACTGCCTTCTGAAGACAGGTACGGGATGCTCACACCTGCTCCTACACACACCCCTTCAGTGGAACAGCCCCGCTGAACACCACTATAGTTACATACATCAAGTGTATACTCATGGCATGGTGCAAATGAACAAACTATATGCATCACTCTGAGTGGTCTTGGAAATAGGAAGTTGAAAGGCAAAATCAATTGTTTAAGTATATTTACAGAATAGTGTAACTTATGTAAAAATTACAGCCCATAATAACTGTAAGGTACTATTTATATAGAAAAATAAATATTTAGAGAAAACTTAAAAGCAAGAAATAGAGCTAGGACTACCTTTAGGGGGGAAAGAACCAGAACAGGGAAAATCTCTATCAAAGATGCCTCAATTCATCTCTAACATTGTTCTTTAATTAAAAGGGTATAAGGACAATTACGGAAAATGGTAAATTATATTGTGCCTGTATGGAATGTGCATAGATGCTTGTCATATTATGTAAGTTTGTATCTTATAATATTATACTTTAAAATACATTATAATAAATAAATGCTCTATAATTTATATCTATAATATAAAAATACAAATTTATAAAAAGTTTCCTATGAAGACATTTCATAAATCATAGACAGTTTCTTCCCAAACAAACAGACCTCACACTAAACACTACAAATAGAATTTACCTACTTCCATCTGTTGCTAATCATTACTTTAAGGCATGTGGTCTACATTGTTTACAGACTACAGGAGGGGTAGTGCCAGAAGAATATAAATACCTGGAGTTTCTTAGAGGAAAGTTGCAAGAATTAAATAAAGACTATGAAGATATAGAAAGATCCAAAAGGCATAAAAATGAAAGGTTTCCAGAAGTTAGCAAAATGGTCAAAAAAACTAAGAAGTCAAAGATAACAATGTAATAATGTGAATGTGAAAGTGAAAATGTTTTGGCTGAACTTTAACTGGGTGGCATTGAGAGCATTTGATACAGGGGACATATATTAGCTATTTTCCTGTTGCCATGGTAAAACACCACGCCCAAGGCAACAGTCAGAAAGCAGGCTTTCTTTGGGCTTACAGTCCCAGAGGGTTAGCAGTCCATCACCACCACAATAGGGAAGCGTGGCAGCAGGCTGTCATAGCAGCTGGAGCAGAAGCTGAAAGCCCACACCTTAAGCCACACGCATGAAGTCAAGAAAGCAAACTGGGAATTGTGTGTGGCTTGAGTCCTCAAAGCCCATCCACAGTGACACACTTCCTCTGCCAAGGCCACACCTCCTAAACCTATCCAAGCAATGCCACCAACCAGGGACCAAGTATTGAAACGTCTGACCCTACAGGGACCATCCTCACTCAAAGCACAATTGACGTCAACAATATGATTACTCCACGTGCTTTCCTAGAAGTCATAACTCCAGTCAGTAACATATTAACAACATACCTGTAGAAGGAGCCTTTCAAATGCCAGAAAGTTATCCCACTTGGCGGTCTGTGGGTGCTTCAGGGTTTGAGCGGTGGCCATCCCGAGCTGGAGGAGCCCACAGTGATTTGTAAGAGCACTGAGGTTGTTCTTGAAGAGCTGAATATAGGCCATGAGCTGCCCTGGAGTGACCCTTCCTGGGGAAACATGAAAGTGTATCAGTGCACTCTCTTCACTTTTACCAGATGATGACGAGGAGGCCTGAGAAAGCTGCTGTCCTGTGTGTGCACAGGGCTCCTGAGCTGATCATCCTATGGGTCTCCCAGCAGCGCAAAGACGACAGCCAAGCTGGTTGAATTAAGCCAACTGGCCAAGGCATATTGCCAGTAGAACTCATTTGATAATTTTCTAATATCCTGAAAGAGTTTTCAAATTCAGGCACAGATATATTTGTTGATCTCAATATAGAGTATCTCTGCATGACATATGATACAAGAATCCAAGAGGTGCTTTGGGGAGGTGGCTCAGAGGTTAGGGGCGCTGGCTGCTCTTCCAGACGTTCTGAGTTCAATTCCTAGCAACCACATGGTGGCTCACAACCATCTCTCTATCACAACTATCTTCTGGTGTGCACCATGCAGGCAGAACATTGTAGACATAATAAATAAATAAATCTGTGCCGGGTGTGGTGGTGCATGCTTTTAATCCCAGCACTCGTTAAGGCAGAGGCAGGCGGATCGCTGTGAGTTCGAGGCCAGCCTGGTCTACAAAGTGAGTCCAGGACAGCCAAGGCTACACAGAGAAACCATGACTTGAAAAACCAAAATAAATAAATAAATCTGTAACAACAAAAAAGAATCCAAGAAGTAAATAGAAAACTTTTTCTCACACACACACACACACACACACACACACACACACACACACACACACCATGTTAGAATTGTGGCTAAAACCTTTATCGCTGGTATCAAGGACCTCATAACTGTACTCATAAAGTTTAAGGCTGTATGTTACATAGAACAAAAAAAAAGTATATGGCAAATGAGGGTAAATTGCCAATGAGGGGAAATGTACAAAGTGTGTGCAAACACAGGCACACGGTGGACTGATACACTCCTTCAAGGTCCTTTGGTGAACTCATTTTCCGCTCTCCGACTTGTTAAATTTCACAGTGGACAGTCATCAGGCTCCTATACACTAAATTCTCCTCATCAGACAAAAGGAAGTCACAGAGCCAAGCATTCCTATAGACCTCGCCAATGCCACGCTGGGCACTGTTCTCTGAAAGTGAATTTCAACTGTTTACTGTTATACTTACAGTTATTTCAATTTGTAATAAAAGCACCTACGCTGACTCAGCACACGCAGGCACTTAAAGACACATACCCTCCTCTGACTCTCAGCAGCTATAGGAGCAGCAAACTAGGTCCACTCACATCTGCTAGCCTCACCCAAGGCACTCCGAGCTCAGTGTCTGCCACGTGTTACCAGCAAACGCCACTTAATAAGTAGCTTTTGCTGAAGATCATAATAGACACAAAACAGACTTGGCCATGAGAAACATAAAAGCCTAAATCATGTCTCCCTTTTAAACAAAATTCTGTGATAAGATTAAAAAATTCTAAAGTTTCTTCTTATCAATGTATGATGGTAAGCCTCTAAAAAAAAAAGAACAGGAAATTACAATACCTCATAAGTCTCTCTGGTTCCTCAACAAGGCACAGACTCATCCTGATATCTATCTATCTATCTATCTATCTATCTATCTATCTATCTATCTACCTACCTATCTATCTATGGTTTGATTTGCATTTCAAAGGGCTAGTGAAGGTGATCAGGTGCTCCTCTGACATCCAATACTTTTTCAAGTGAAGTGTCCATTCAAGCCTTTTTTTGTATCTTAATTAGTTTCCTTATTATATATACATTTTATATATAATATAAGTATATAATAGAATGTAATAAATATGTGAATATATTAAATAATATATAAACCTATAATGTATAATATAATAAACATAAATATAAATATTATATATTTTTTCATGCAAGGCACAGAAATAAAGACAATGCTGCTGGAAATAACCTATGGACAAATGTCTCCTTCATGCCCTCCCAATCAACTCAGCTTCTCATGATTTACATGTAATGTTACATACTTTGCAATATTTCATACTTTCTGAAACTTATTGTATTAAATTTGTGAAAACAAACACTAACCTAAAGTGTTCAGAACCCAAGACTGGTGTGAGTTTTGTGCACCCACTGCTTTGCAAATTATGTTGATCTATATCCTCAGCCTTCTCTGTGGATTTATTTCTGTGCTACACTGAAGATGATGGCAGTGTGGATTCTGAAAACAGATTATAGTCCATTGAAAGAGACATCCATGGGCTGGAGAGATGGCTCAGAGGTTAAGGACACTGACTTCTCCAGAGGTCCTGAGTTCAATTCCCAGCAACCACATGGTGGCTCACAACCATCTATAATGTGTTCTGATGCCTTCTGGCCTTCAGGTGTACATGCAGGCAGAGCACTGTATACATAATAATCAATAAATCTTTTTGAGAGAGAGAGAGAGAGAGAGAGAGAGAGAGAGAGAGAGAGAGAGAGAGAGATGTTTGCCTAGCATGTGCGAGGCCCTAGGTTCAATCCTCATCGCACATGGAAGGAGCCTAGGATACAGCTCCCTGGTAGACTGCCTTCCTGGTGAGCAGAAAACCTTCCGCTCAATCCCCAACACCACAAGAGAGCGAGGAGTGGGGTAGGGTGGGGCGGAGGGGGGAGATCCATTTAACAACTGTACAAATGGTATTCATCATGAATGTGACAGTAAAGAAAGATAACTCTCCTGAGTATGAAAGTCCATGTGTGTCGTGGGACTCAGTTTTAAAAACTCAGGAAATTAGAATCACCAGATGATCTGTTTAGATTTTTCTTATAATAACTCTAAGCTATACTTTTGCCTCACCCACTCTAGGCAAGTGGTCTACTGCTGAGACATACCCTAGCCTCAGCAGATGCTCATTTTTAAAATAAAGGTGTCTTCAATTAGAAAACACTTCAGACTTAGGCAATGCCTCTTTCCCACATAAGCCAAGCAAACCCCACACCATGAGCGGACAGTCAGTAGGCATCACTGCTCTGGTCCGCAGTCTGTCCTCTTCTTCCACACCCACATCACCAACATGGCATCAGCTGTGCCATCAAAGTAGACTATTTTCCTAACTGGAGAAACATTCAGACTGGAAGCTGGAAGAAGAGTGTTTTACATAGATGCTTTAAAGTAAGCTTGTGACATTTTAGAATATACCCACAACCTTATACAAAAATAAACAAACAAAAACAAATGCAAACAGCCAATTAACAAAAAAAAACCCACTTCCATGATATCAGCGATTGCACATTACAACTCCATCTGAGAGCTCTGATACGAGCATGATTTCCCTATTCTGAATCTTTTATCTGTAAACCTTTTTTACTATGATGCTTTATGCAGTTTAAAGCACTGCAGTTACAAAAGGAAAATACTGTAAATATTGCATATTTTATGTGTTTGGAATAAAAGTTACAAGTAGTTACACAGAAGTGGTTTTGTATCAATGTTATTATGTCAAGTAAAGTCATCAGACCAAAAAAAAAAAAAAAAGGCTACAATGAGAAATTAAATAAAGGCCCCCAGTTCCATCAACTAAATGGCAAGCAGTAAGAACTTAGGCATTGAATAAGTAATAGAACAGTTAGCCATACTTCATTTCAGGAAAGGGGTGGGGTAGGGGCAACACCTGCCAAGCAGATTTACATGGTGATTTAAAAATGTCAACCCAGAAGGCTTTGCAAGATACTTTTAAGGACCATAAAAGAAAGACTACTTTATGTCAAGGCCACAATGATATACAGCAACTTTTTGGAAAGTGACATTTTGACACTGGAAAAGTGACTTTTAAGTCTTAAAACTACTAATTCAGTACATTAAAGCAAACTTATTAAAATGCACTTATCTCTTGAGAGAAAAGAAAGTAAATAGACAGAGCTGAGCAGCACAAACTACAGGTAGAGCTGAGTGGTACCCATCTCCAGTGTGCCTCTCAGCTCTCAGGCCATGCCTGTCCTGACCTGCATCCTGCTCAATGACCATCATCTTTAGAGTGTTGGCCTTTGCCTCCAAGGCTAAACAGCCTCCATTTCTCTAGGAGATGACCTCAGTACTTGATATCAAGTCGTATATTTGCTATAAGATTAATGTGTAAAAATTAACTATGTCTTTTTAACTGTAACAATACTTTGTTAACATTTTTATTGTTTTTGTTAATGCTTTGATTACAAGGTTGTATATATATGCATGTGTGTGTGTGTGTGTGTGTGTGTGTGTGTGTGTGTGTGTGTGTATTTATGGAATGGGCTGTTCTGAAGGTAATTTTCCCTTTCACAATGAGCCTTGATGCCTAAAGTAAGCTTTGCAAAATACAAGTTTTTTCAGGAATGCAGATAAATAGTATATAGACTAAGGAGGCAACTTTGCTAAATTTAACTATTAATGGCAGATGGCACTGTTAGAGCCAGAAGAATCTTGACTCAGTAGCCAATATGAAGAGCCAAATGTCACATATTGACAACGGGTAATGCAGAGAAGGTACTTGTAGGGGGAACAGGGTTTCAGCTGGGATATAAGAGAGGGTAGTGGGGAAGATATAATCAGAGTACATTGTATGTATGACGCCATGAAAGAATAAGTCCGATTTCAAAAAGAATGGCTGAGCGATTTTGTAAATTATGCACAGAAGGATGAATGCCTGCCCCGAGGCCCCCCAGGATGATGGGAAACAAGAGAAAGAGATCACGATGCTGTCTACAAACAAAGCACTCAACACCCCCACCTGTGGCGTGTCACAGCTAACAGCATATGCTTAAGCTGTCTTATTTGTTGTCACATACAAAAAGAGCCACATTGTTCAAGTTCCAAAAAGATATTAGTCTTTATTCCCTCTTTTTACTTCTGAGCTTCCTGCCTTCCATCCTTTAAATCACCTGTCCCTTTGTTTTCGCCTGGTCAGAATTTATTGTGACTTGTATTTCACTCCATAAACATAGTTTAGTATTGCAAGCTTTTCCTATAGGTTACACCTAAACGTTGAAAAATCAATCAACCTTGCTTACATCCATATAAATATATAACTGTTCCTAGCAATGCTTAATTATATAGTGTAGCTAAAGTTCCTTATTCACAAGTTACTTTGCAAAGCAGAGGGTGAAGGTAGGGAAGAGAGGGAAATACCAATGCTTTGGTTTATGTGTGTGCTCATCTGAATTTCCCATAAACTTGTACTGGTATCGCTTTCTTAATACTCTCTTGATTCTGAAACAAAGTAGTGTCTGTTTCATGTAGAATGGACAGATGTTTATTTTTCTCTGGGAAATTTGACTTTATTACTACCACTGATTTGTACAATGGGTAAAGCTCCGTCTTTCAACAGCCACAGAAATTGAGGAGTAATAGTAACTGCCTGCTTCCCACCTCCACTGAGGTCAAAGGGTAAAGAAATATGGCTAAGGTGCAGATGGAGAGATTTAAGCCACACATGAGAAAAACATTTCCTGATCATGATGACTATTAGACACAGAAACGAATTATTAAAAGGGAAAGACAGAGAGAGAATAAGGCCTTATAAATCTTCCTCCACAGGCATGTGAAGGGCAGTATACACAGCCATCTGTACAGTGACGCTTGGATAAGGCCCAGCTGTGAACTGATGTCCACTTTATAACACCATAAATACTCAAGAAGGTTAGGGCAACATGCTTTAGTAGAGTATGCTCTGGTTACACACACTTTTTTTTTTTTTTAGTCTTGTGGTCATAGTATATACAGTTACAGGAGAAGAAGAAACTCATTTAAAAATAGCACTTAGTTCTATGAAGCAAATCAATTCAGTGGGTCCAAAGAAATCTGCCAGAGGATGTTTTCTAAGGCTGGTCTGGAATAAAGTCCAACTACCACAGAATCACAGGTCCCAGAGAGAAAATAAACAGCTCTCACTAAAGTTACACAGAACGGTGAAATATAAAAACACCAGAAACAGTTATGGCTTGCCTTCCTATGGAAGTCTTGCCTTCCCAGGGCTAACAATGCCACATCAATTACATCGCAGCAGACAGCAAGAAGGAATTCTCTATCCAGGGAAGGAATATTAGGTGCCAGCGTAATGTTTTCCTTCATGGGTCCATTCATAGGCAGACTGTCTGCTCTTAAAAGAACTTCTGAATAAAGAAATTGCCACTCAGGAGCCAGGAGTCTTTTGCCATATCATGCACTTAGGTTTGTTTGTTTTTTAAACTCTGGCGTCAAAATCTCTAATTCAGAATTCCTTAGCAAAAACAAGATGTCCAACTTCAGGTGCCTAGCACTCATGCTGCCTTCCACGTCCAGACAAAGAAACTCCCCAATTTCCAGATGCTCCATTTAGAAGAGGGAAGTGAAGAAGTATGTTAGCAAAAACCCAGGATGGCCACACAGACCAAGAGGAAACTTCTTGTCTCTGCTGTCCCTGCTCCCACTAAAGAAAGAAAAGGCTGGATGTGGGGGGGGGGGAAGGGTGGGAGGGAGAGAAGAAAAGAAAAGAAAAGGCCAGGAAGGTGGGCTGCAGAAACAGACCAGCAGTTAAGAGTGCATACTGTGAATGTTGTGAAAAAGTGGGGGGGGGCAGGGGGGGAGGAAAAAAGGACCTGGAGGAGACAGGAGCTCCACAAGACTAACAAAGCCAACTAAGCAGGCCCCAGAGGGGTTTGCTCAGATTGAGGCACGCACTGGACCCAGACCCCCTACACAGATGTAGCCAATGAGCAGCTCAGGCTTCGTGTGGTCCTTAGTAGGAGGAGCGGGGGCTATCTATGACATGCACTCTGTTGCCTTCATTTTGATCACTCCCTCCTGGCAGGACTGCCTTGCCAGGCCACAGGGGAAGAGGACATGCTCAGTCCTGATAGGACTTGATGAGTTGGGGTGGATGGGAAGGGGGGTCCCCTTTTCTGAGGAACAGGAGAGGAGGAGTGGGGAAAGGGAGGGTGCGACTGGGAGGTGAGGAAGGATGAGGCTGGGACCAGGATGTAAAGTACATTGATTGATTAATTAATTAATTAATTAATTAATAAAAAGAAAGAATGCCCACTGCTTTGGCAGAGTACCTGCATTAAGTTCTCAGTACCCAGATTAGGTAATTCACAACTCCCTGTATCTCCAGCTATAGAGGATCCTAAACTCTCATCTGGGCTCTCCCAGGATGGACATGGACACGGACACACGCGCGCGCGCGTGCGCACGCGCACGCACACACACACACACACACACACACACACACACTCATCTGGGCTCTCCCAGGACAGACAGACAGACAGACAGACAGACAGACAGACACACACACACACACACACACACACACACACACACACACACACACTTTTTTAAAAAATATCTTAAAAACAAAACCCGCAGGAGGGGCGTCTCCCTGAAATGAAGCTATGCAGGACTCCAGTGGCCTGCATCCCTGCTGAAGATCACTGTAGTCTTCACTTCTTTAGAGCCATGCAAAGGAACAAGTCCTAACTCCAGCTTAGGGAGCGGCCCTGAGCTGACTGTAGCGAAACGCACTGTATATGACTCCAGCAGAGGAGCTCACAGTGTGTCTTGGCACAAGATGCTATGTGCTGTGCCACCTTGAAACAAGGGCTAGTTCTAGAGTGCATCCCTAGTGGAAGACCCGAGAGAGGCCAGCAACCACAGCATCCCTTCATCTCCCAGACTCTGCCATCCTGTCCCATACTGGCTCATATGACAGGGCACCATTGCCCAGCCAAGCTGTTGCAGCTCACTACCCTGTGGCAACAGCACCCATAAGAGGTACTCCTCAGGCCCACCCTCTGCCTTTCAACTACTTGAAGCCTAAGGCCAATTATGACAGCCTGCCCCTGGCACCTAAACCAGTACAAAACCCAGACTGCTGGGGGTGCCTCAGTTCCAGCTCAGCAAAGCAGCTGTGATGCAGCCACAAGCTTGTCCTCTTGACGGATTCATCTACTTACTGTTTTCATTGGTTAACTATTTTCTTTTCTTTCCCTCCCTCCCCAACCTTTATTGGTCTCTCCACCCCCTTCCCGGCTTCTTGTATCCACACTGTACTTTCTGTAGTACTTGGATGTTATCTTATTGGCTATTTTGACTGTTATTGTTTCTTTACATTTAAAGCTTGCATTTTCTTTTTTATTCCCCTTCATACATTTATCTAAACTTGTAGGGTTTTTAATTTTTTTTTTTAGATTTTATTTTATGCATGTGCATGCTCGATTCCCAAGGAGGTCAATAGAGAGCATTAGGTCCCCTGCACCTAGAGGTACAGATAGTCATGAGCCACCATGTGGATGCCGGGAATGAAACCCAGGTCCCCTGTAGGAATAGCTGGTTCTCTAAACTGATGAACCATCTCTCCTGCCTGCTCCAATTTTGTTTTCAAAGTTTCTTACTATTAGAATTTTGTTTAGTTTTTTTTCCATTTCTAATCTCTTGATCATTTGATCTTGCTTCTCCAGTGTTTTCCTTTTTCCATGCCTTCTTTTATTTTTTTTTCATTTCATACATCTACTATCTCTACATTACTCTAAATAAGTTTTAACTTTAGAGACAATTTCATATCAGTTTCCTGTTGCCTGTTTATAGTGATTAGTGATTTACTAGTGTGTTTTAATCAGTCTTCATAGTGTTCTGTATCTTGTACATTGTGGTGTTGCTGTTCCAACAGTTTTTTGTATTCTCTCAGTGATTCTAGGGACTGAGTCATCCAGAGGAGGCAACTCAACATGAAGATCTCTAAATAAATCCTAGGATATATTAAACAGATGTGCATACTGTACCATAAAAACACAGGAAGTATGAAAAGGATGGGTAATACAATTTCTTTAAGAGATCATAGGAATCCAATTACTAAATTCATAGGCACTAAAGTAGATAAAATGCTGTCTGGAGATTTTGAAGTTTACTAGTAAAAATAACCAATTACCTCAAAGAGAGCACAAACAAGCAAGTGACACCAAACCAGACCGTGGGGAGGAGAGAGAAGCAGCCATCTGGATGGAAGAGCTGGCAGAGGGAGTGAGAACGCCAGCTTGTAACACCAACTGTATCGCCAGACTCTCCACAGAGGCCCAGATGCAGGGACATTTATCTATAATCTCAGCACTACCAGAGCTGGGAGGCAGAGACTAGCACAGAGCACAGAAGCTCTCCTACCAGATAGCCTGACGTACACCGTGCAGCTGCAGAAACAAGAGAGACTGTGCCTCAATAAGGCAGAAGGCAAGAAGTAGCTCACAAAAGTTGTCCCATGACCTCCACATAAGCCCTCTCTCACATGCACACCCATACATAAACATATACACACAATAAATAAAATACTTTTAAAATGAAAACAGAACTGTCATATGATCTACCTATTCCGCTCCTGAGTGGACATCCAAAGAATGCAAAGTCAGCAGGCCACAGAGATCCTACACATCCGTGCTTACCGCTGCAGTATTTGTAATAGCTAAGAAATTGGAACTAAGTCAGATAGAAGATGAATAAAGAAAACATGCAAACATACAATGCATCTTATTTAGCTGTAAAGAACCATGGCATGAGCAGGAAGGTGGATGAACTAAAGTAAAGGCCTTTATGTTAATTGAAAGGCCTCCAGGTGAAGAGTGTGTGTGTGAGTGTGTGTGTGTGTGTGTGTGTGTGTGTGTGTGTGTGTGTGTGTGTGTAAAAAGGAGACCTTGACATGAGAAGAAGTTATCTTAGGGGAGAGGGTGGCAGGAGCAGAAGGTGAGCCTGAGGAAGGCGAGGTGGCCAGGGAGGACCAGGGAAGGAAGGCCCTGCCAGCTAACACTGTATCACTCAGAAAGCTTTACTTCAGAAATGGAGAAATGAAGGATTTTCCTAGACAAGCAAATTTAGGAAATTTATCATCTCCAGGTGCAGCTCACGAATCCTTGCTCGCTTTTTTGAGACAGGGTCCCACTCCTATATAGCCCAGGCAAGTTTAGAACTTATTACGTAGCTCAGGTGGGCCTCAAACCCATGGCAATCCTGATCCAGCTTCCCAACTAATCTGTCTTAGGAGAAATTCTTTTTTCCCCTGAGTCAGAGTGACATCCACATGAACTTCTGATCCCCAGGCCCACTGCACGCTGGTGTTACACACATGTACTGCCAGGCCGAGTTTTACGCAGTGCTGGGGACTGAACCTAGGGGTTCATGCATCCTAGGCAAAACTCAGCACATTCCCAGCCTTCCCTGCAAAGTCCTCAAGGAAATTCTTAATTTAGAAAGGAAATGATGGTAATTACGATCAGGAAAGTCTCCAAAACTCTAAAACTCACTAGTAGAGATGAGTAAATAATCACAGTCAGAATGCTTCATTGCTGCAATGCAGCGTGGAAAAGTTTTAAGGCGCCAGTACGCAAGCCAAAAGTTAACGTTTTCAAAAACAACTGCAGCTAAGTCAGTTAAAGGAATATACCCCCAAAATAAGCTGATTGTAAACAAAAAATATAAATTTGGGAAAAACAGTAAAAGCCTATACACATTTGTTTGTGATCAAAAGTTGTTGTGAGCTTAAAATAGTCTATTACAACAATATGTCTTCTGTAGGCCTCATGGTTACCACAGAGCAGGAGGCGGCAGCACATGCAGACAGGAGAAAGACAGGAAGTAGAGCTTTACAGAGCACAACGGAAAACAACAAGCAAAGAGTAATGATCAAGAAACAACCAAATGAGTGGAACAAGTCCTCACCTGGTAAGAAACTAATCACCACTAATCCGAATTATCCAATTAAAAAATGGGGTACAGAGCTAAACAGAGAATTCCCAACCAAGGGATATCTAATGGTCCAGAAACAACTAAAGAAAATCTCAATGTCAGAGAATTCTCAATATTAGAGAAATGCAAATCAAACCACCTCTGAGATTCGATCTTATACCTATCAGAATGGCTAAGATCAACAATTCAAGTGACAGCACATGCTGGCGAGGACGTGAGAAAGGGGACACTCCTCCACTGCTGGCAGGACTGCAAACCTGTACAACTACTTTGGAAATCTGGTGCTATGTCAGAAAACTGGAAATAGTGCTCCCTCAAGGCCCAGCTACACCACTCCTGGGCATATCCCCAAACAATACTCAACCACGCAACAAGGACACTGGCTCAACTGCGTTCATAGCAGCCTTATTCGTAATAGCCAGAATCCGGAAACAACCTAGATGTCCCTCAACCGAAGAATGGATAAAGAAACTGTGGTACATTTACACAATAGAATACTATGCAGCTATTAAAAACAAGGAAACCTCAAAATTTTCAGGCAAATGGATGGCACTAAAAGTGATCATCCCGAGTGAGATAACCCAGACCCACGACACATATGTATACACTCCCTTATAAGTCAATATTAGGCAAACATAGATGTCCTCTGAGAGACTCCATTCAGCGGGGGATTGGGACTTGGAATTTACTACTGGACTCCCGTTGAGAGAGGTATGGAAGCACAGGGAGAATGAAGGACCCTGAGGATCCAGGAGCCCCACAGGAAGACCATCAAGGCTGGTGGATCTAGACCCAGGGGAGCCTGCACAAACTGCTGTACCAACCAAGGTCAATTCACACAGTGAATTGTTCAGATGTAGCCAATAGACAGCTCATTCTCCATGGTTGTGGAGAGAGCAAGGACTGCCTCTGACATGAACGCCGGTGCCCTCGATTTGGTCACTTCCCCTTGGTGGGGAGGCCTGGTGGCACTCAGAAGAAGGGGAAGCAGGCTACCTGGATGAGACCTGATAGGCTGTGATCATATGGTTGGGGACGAGGTCCCCTTCTGTCAGAGGTTTAGGGGAGGGGATATGGCGAAAGAGGCGGGGAGACGGGAAGATACAAGTGAGGGAGGGGATAACAATCAGGATGTAAGCTGAATAAAGTATTTTTTTAAAAAAAGAAGTACTACAATAATAAACAGAGGTCTCAGGCATAGAACACTCTTTGAAGGCATCTAGCTGAAAACAGACAATGCTTCACCTCAGTGCTAATGGGGCATTCCTGCCACATGTCCAACACCAGAGATCAAAACATGAAGCCACAGGACCCCTCAGTGACAACGGAGCTGCAGAGAGGGGTGTGCTGGGAAATGCAGCACAGTCTGCCATAGGAATTTCTATTCCTGCCTTGTTCACATGGTCTGTTGGCGTTGAAACAAATGTATTTCTTAGGGTCCATTTGTTTTTAACTTTTAGAATACATTTTTCCCTTTCTGAAAGTCAGTGGGAAAATACAATTCCCTTCCCAGTGTTTTAAAAATCACTTTTCTGGAATGTATCTACTTAACTGACAATTTAATAACAAACTCTCAGTAAGATGACAGATGTTTAGATAGACAATGATAAAATGAAACCTTTTCTTTGTCTTAGCAATTACTCTTATCATTTAAGAGAACAAAGTTTATTTCTATTGGTGCTCATAATGCTGAGGGATTTTATATTGAAGATCTGAGGTTTCTAAGAGAAAAAAAAACCTCTCATAAATTTAAACACAAGTGAATCCTCAGTCTAGAATCAAAATCTGTTTAATGTCTCAAAAATGCCAGAAGCTTTAATTGCAGGCAGAAAAATTCATTCTTTAATAAAATTTACAGCAGAGCCCGGGGAGTCCTGTCTGCTGAGTTCTACAGAACATGGCTGTTCCGTGATAAAGCTGCATGATAGGCAGCTTTCAAACACTGATGTCTTGGTGTATTCAAAGCTTCCGGTTCTGTTTCTTGCTGTTGATGGCTGTGGATCTGTGGATGGCATGAGAGCCACAGAAATTCTGGCTACGGACACTCAGCAGAAGCAGAGGCCACACTGTGTTGTCTTTGACTGCACAGCAGTTGGCACAAGGATAGAGCGGAGCAGATCCTGCTAACAATCGACTGTTTCTTCTTCCCCTCCACCCCCACCTCCCCTGTCTGGAGTTTAGGATAAAGAAAAGCATTTTATCTTTTTTGGGTTGTGGGAGTTGATAGGGGAAAAAAAATCAAACACTTAAATTTGAATTCTTTATGGAGTTACTCATTCTTTTTTTCTTCTGACTTCGGTTATTTCCCAAAGACAGAACTCTTTAAAAAAAAAAAAAAAGTAAAGTTTATTGATCTTTAAAGACTCCAGTGTTGAGCTATAAAAACTGGTTTATGCTCTATGGTATCATCAAAAGGTTTACCACTAAAGCACAATGTAAATCACCATCAAGATCTCCTGCGCACTCTGCCTTTTCCTAACTCACAGTATGAATTAGCTCCTGTTTCACTGTACTTCAGAGCGAGGAACTGCAACTAAACCCACGTAAGGGATCCATAGAGGATTGTGGAAGAAGAGAGGCAAGGCATGGTGTGCATCCCAGCTGGGGAGGCTAAGGAAGGAGGGTGCTGTGTTCAAAGACAGAAAAATGGTGTCCAGGGATTGCGGGGGGCAGGGGGGATCCTATAATGGATGTAAACATGGTTTTGTTTTGATCCCAGGTGTGGGATGGAGAACAGACTTGTGAAAGAACAGGTGATGTTTATCCATAGAAGACAAATCGCCTCATGAGGGGGCCCAAACCAGGAGGTGGGGGCTTTTGGGGTCTTGGTATTGTTTGGCTGTTCGTCGCTCCACTTCGAGAAGCTCCTAGAGAGACAGCTCCAGGCAATGCTTCGGGGCTCCGGGTTCTGGCTGCTGCTCCAGGTTCCAGCAGCAACTAAGGTTGAATTTCTGGTGGGATGAGATCCTGCTGACTACGCCAGGGGAATTGCTCCCAGGAACTGAGTCCAAAAAGGTCTACTCCTCCTGTTCCCATTAACCTTTTTCCTCTCCTATCTAGGGTAGGTGGGTTGGAAGGGAGGTGTAAGAATTAAAGAATCTTGGATAAAGTAGGTTGGAAAAGGTAGAAGCCTGCAGGATCCCCCACTAGATAAACCTGATTCATACAGAACGGAGTGTGGGTCCCCAGCACCCACATAAAAGCCTAGCATGTGGCCATCTGCTCAAGAAGCGGGGAGGAGGGAACTCTATGCAACCTGCCTCTGTGAATAGTGTTGGACGTTATGAAGCAAGATACCCAGTGATGTCAACCTCTGTTCTTCATATGCATGTTCTACATACATGTGCTCATGCACGGTCAAATATGCATGCACAGAAATATACATATACCACATACAAGTACATACGTTGAGAACAAAAAGAAAGAATAAAAGGAAATGGAGAAAAAGAAGACAGAAAGGTAGGAAGGCAGGAAAGGGATTCATAGTTGAACACCAGAATGGTCTCAGAGCAGGAACTTTACTTCTACTCAGAACAGGCAGGACTTCTGTGTTGCCTACAGGGAGTGAGAGAGGCTTACCCATACTCATCTTGATGGGCAGGTTTTCTCTGCTGGCTGCTTCCACTAGATGTCTCCGAACTTCCATCACTGCCTCTTTGTGCTTGGTGGTCAGCAGGGCTTCCCACAGGGCCTTCGCTGAGGTGTCACTGCAATGGAAACAGAAAACAGCTTAGAATAAAGTCCTCCAGAGTGATGAGAAAGGGTGAAAGAGGAGAAAGCCTCCAGCACTGCCTCATGGGTACCAACACCATCAGCCCCACTGGGAAGTATTAGCCTGATGCAGGGTATCAAATTCATTTAACAGGCAGAGTATTGAGGAGTTAAGGGGACAAAACCAAGATAAAAGGAAGAAGAAAGGCTACACTGGTCCATCAAAGTATGATAAAATTATACATTAGAATTTTTTTGAGATTTTTCACTTGAAAGTAGTTCACAGTACAATTCATTGCTAAAGAAACATGAGTGACACACAAACCAAAATTAAATATAAGGCTAAGAGCGACTTCTCAGTGGTGATGGCGCTGTGTCAGCCTGAGACGGCATAGTGTCTGAGAAACACAGAGATCCTTACTGAGAATCCTGCGCAGATTCTCAATGGACTTCCTAACCGGCAGACTTCCTCCTGAATGAGAATGAAGGCTTGCTCTCAGTAGCGGGCCCTGAAGTATTCCACTCCAGGCCTTCAGTTGGAAGGTCGGCACTTATGGAGTCTCTACAATTATCTGTTGATGGCAGCCCCAAGCACTGCATTATGCAGGGTCTCATCTGGGTTCACTTCCCAGTAGCTCTCTGTCTCCTCGGCCATGCCATGCCCCCATTATAAATGAGCACAGTGTTCTTTCCGGAAGGCCGCTGCCACGAAGCCAAGCATACACATCTGTAGTAACGTTTTTAAGACTCAATATAAAGGGAACAAGGGGGGCTTCTGTCTTTTCCTGAGGACAGCTTCCACTCAGAGCCCACGAACGCACACTAACCTCTCAATTAAGAGGAGCAGCTCCTATTGTCTCCTACTCTTCCACAGTGAAGTAACAAACTCCTAAAACTCTAATTCCTCCAGCGGGTAGCGTGGCTTCCTACTTGACAGCCTGAGGGACACGCAATCAGTAAAGCACATTTCTCAATGTATCTGAGGATGTTTTCAGAAGGTCTGTGAACTGAGCAGAAAAGGCCTGACATGAATGTGGGCTACACTGTACACTATGTTGGGCCCTAGATGGAACTAGAAACAAAAGAACAGGGACACTGCCAGCCTGGGCTTGACCCTAAAGTGTGGGCATTCTGTTGCTGTTGCCACTGCTTGCAGGTACAGGGCTCTACGCTCAGCTTTTGAACGCTGACTCCCATCAGAGACTTACAGGAAGCGTCCAGGCCTCCACCCCCCGCCTTGTTCTGACGCATCTAGCTTCTCTGACTGAGCAGCTGCCTCAGCTGTCCCGCTGCTCACAGTTCTATGGAAAGCCCAGCCTGCAACTATAGAAGCCCTCTTTATAATTAGATATCCAGTCTTGGAGCTCTTCTAAAGGACCCTGAAAGAACTCTGCATCTATTATCTTTAATTTAAATAAATGAACAGGTAAATTACCTGTCATGCCCTGTATGTGGGAGGATACAGATAAAATAAACTTCCAAAGATATAAAATCTGGAAGCTTTCATATTTATAATACAAAAGTAGAAAACATTACAAAGATGTGCTATGAGTCACAATTACAAATGAATAGATTCTATGCAAATATAATCCTACCTGGGAGGACAGAGACTGAGAGAGTAACCTCTACTACAAACTACAAAAGCGCTAACTGCAGCCAAAGGAAGAAGTGATAGCTACTTAGGACGGGGAATGGTAAAGAGGCTCAAAGAGGCTATCACATCATAGCTACAAATGAGAAGGCATTTTAGGGCATTGTAAGGCAGCTGAGACTGTTTTGCTCCTTTCTAAAACAAGGACAGTCTTCACCATAATTCAAAAGTAGGCCTATTTGCTATGGGGTTTTGAAGAAAACATCCAATTTCTCTAAAGAATGGAATGTTCTAGAAATGACTGAAGAATGCTGAGCAGGCAATTTATATTCCCAGCTTCCCAACCTTATGGTCCACAATCACACCCTACCTTTTCCCAGTAGAAGCACCTCTCCTCAGACCCCAGATCTCGGTCTCAACAAGAAGCTGCAGAATAGAGCATCACTACCCTCTTCCTTTCCATGAGACTAGACATCTCGTTCATACAGTGCATCTCCAGGATGGCAGTGGGTTAACTAATGCGGCGACTGCCCATTAGCGTACAGAAATATCTAGAGTGCATGCTGCAGAGTCAGATAAATTAGTGTCAAAACTCCAAATATTGTCCCCATCACCCAATCCGAAGACATGGCCTGCTGTGCCTCCTCTTAAGCACAAGACTTCTTTCTCTTCTTTGCTAAGAACTTTCTTCCTAAAAGCATGCCTCCCCCACTGGTCTCTTCTAAAATGTCACCTTATCAGAGTGATATAAAACAGTGAGGAAGCGACCCCAGCGCCTCATGCTAGCCACTCTGCCCTCCTCTCTGGATGTCACTGCTCTACTGGAATTGTGCCACCACTAGACTTAGTATATGTTTCTGTGTCTAATTGTTGCATGTTTTGCACATAATAGGTGAAGTGCTTCTATGAACGCAGGCACTCTGATTCATTTCCAACTCCTCATTATCTAGAATGGTACCAAGGCTGCAGTAGGTCTCTCGATAAATAGCATACTGCAAGTAGTGTAAGTGTATATAATTAATTCTCTACTTTCCTCACCTACTTCATTTATGATGATGAAAGTAATATGAATGGCTTCACAATTCAATACAGCAACTTACAGAAAGCTCTTTTCCGACTCCCTAAAGTAGCTGTGTTGTTGCTGCCACCATTACTACTCTGATTGAACGCCTTACAGTGGGGTTTAACATATAGGAAATCCACCTGGTTATCGCATGTTTTTACTCATAAATTCCTAGTTGTACACATACACCCACTCCAGGCTCCCACTCTCTGGCCCTTGTGTACTAAGACACCTGTGAAGAAGGACAGGCTTCCCAGGATTCCTCACACCGACACCAAGGCCATGCTTCCTTGGAAACTGCTTTGTCGATAGCAACAGTCCTGGTCTGTCTGATTTCACAGTGTGTACTTCCTGTCCTAAACAGTATTTTATTTTATTTCATGACTGTTTCATGTGTATGTTGTGTGCATGTGGGGTGTGTGCATGTGGTGTATGTGTGTGTATGTGTGTGTGTGTGTGTGTGTGTGTGTGTGTGCGTGTGTATGAGGGCAGTGTGCATGTGGTGTGTATGTGTGTGTGTGTGAGGGCAGTGTGCATGTGGTGTGTGTGTGTGTGTGTGTGTGTGTGGGTGTGTGTTTGTTTGTATGTGGGCATATGCAGGCACATGTGTCATTTTGTGTGCACATCGCAGCACATGCTTGGCAGGTAGACGACAAGCTTTAAAGAGTTCCTTCTCTCCTTCCTCTGATGTACAGATATAACTTAGGGCTATATAGCCAACACCTTTAACTGCTGGGCCATCTTGCCAGCCCTTCAAAAGTTCCTTTTTTAAAAGTCATTTTATGTGTACAGGTGTTTTGCCTACACCTACGTCTGTGTACCATGTGCATGTGCATGCAGTGTCTGTAGAGGTCAGAAAAGGGCAGGACATCTCCTGGGACTGAAATTACAGACGATTGTTAGCTACCATGTGGGTGCTGGAAATTAAGTCCGTGTCCTCTGGGAGAGTAACCAGCGCCCTGAAGAACGTCCTACACTGTCATGCTGCCTCCATATCAAAGATGGCCTTCCATCTTAGGTTTCCCAAGCAAATACCCATGAACTAATTCAAGTTGTCTGAATAAATACACTGAGGACAATCAAACCATAGTGGATTAGTTACTGCTTTTCACTGCTGTGACCAAATACATGGCAAGAAGTAAATGGAAGGAGGGTTTGTTTCTTTAGGGATAAAGAGATCACAGCCCTCATTCCAGGGAAGACAGGGCAGAGGGAACATGAAGTAGCTAATTAGATTATGTTCCCAGGCAGGAAACAGACTTCAATATTCAGACTCAGATCACTGTCTTTTCTTTTTCTTTTTTTTCTTTTTTTAAAGTCTGGGACCTTGCCCATGGGAAGCTGCCACTCACATGCAGATGGACCTTCCCTCCTAAGTTAAACTTGCTTAAAACACTGACAGGAACACATCATTGGGTATGGTCCTAAGTCTCACCATGTTAAGAATCAAGATTAGGTATCACAAACCTACTCCTTATCAACTCAATCCCCAAATATACTTAAAACTTAGCACCATCTCTGTTCCTCAAATACTCACGAACATTTTATAATGCACAATACATTCAACTCATGTTTAAAAAGTTTTCCAAATGTTAGCAGTTCTGATATTGTTCCAATGCCCAAAGTCTCTTCTGAGACTCAAGGCATTGTAAAATCCTGCAAAATCAAAAACAAGTTATAGATTCCACTATACAAAGGCACATTCCAAAGGGGAAGAACGGGGCTACCACAAGGAAACATTAAACCTAAGTAAAAACCAAAACCCAGCAGTTTGATATAATGTAATGGCCTCTTAGGACCTCCTTGCAGAAAAGCCTACCCTGTAACACACTGACTGGGCCTAGCAGCTTTCTAGAACTTTGGTGAAAGCCTCTACGGCCCTGTACACCTTACTTGTATGACTAAAACCCAGCACCATGTAGATGAGAATGCCAATATCTGATGCCCACCAGGCCCACACTTCTATTACAGCAGTAGTGGACTCTATGCCTTAGCAGCTTACCTTGGAAATATGGAGAAATCAAGTTGTCATTAATCAGGACACTTCCCCCCCCCCCATTGGCAAGCTTCTATAGCATTAGAAGGTGTGTGGAGGGGGCAGAAAACAAGCAGCAGTCTTACCCAGCTGCGATGCAATGAGCTGCAGTCATGGTCAGTGTGGCAGGACATGAAGAACATGGGTGCAACAGTGGCAAGAGTGTTTGGGGAGTGGCCAGCGGCCTTCTGGGGAGTGGCCAGCGGCCTTCTGGGGAGTGACCAGCGGCCTTCTGCTTGGACTTAAGGCCTGCTCCACAGGAGAAAATGCATACCTGATCCTGTAAGTCTGGCCGAGAACTGGGAGCTCAAGGGCCCCAGAGGTGAGCTCACTATTATTATTTTGGTCATTTTTTAATTAAATCTTTTTTAACTTAAGGATACACAAGTAAAACATACTTTTAAAGTTTATTTTCAAATACTATCAGCACATCCTATTTTCAAAGCACTTTAGACTTTATAAAGCATTCCTCGAATCTATGCCATATTCACTAACTCATCCTAAAGAGCCACAGAAAAACCAAGCCATAAGAGAAGGGCACTCGGGCCGAGATGGCACACGGAGGCCATGTTCATGTAGCAAGTGTTACACTGAGTGAGCAAGCTATAGAAGAGGGGCCACTGGGCAGAATGCTGATTATTCTCAGTAGTTTCTGCTAGGTTCCTTTCAAGTCCTTAATTTCCTTAATAGCCACTGTTCTCTCTTTAAATTGGCACATGAGCTCCATACAGGATAGGCTACAAGAATGAAGAGTGAAGTCGCCTACGTATTTAGAAGGCACAGGCCCTCCAGGTGACCGGGCCCCACCAAGAGCACTGGGAGCAAGGCAGGAACACATCCAAATGCCCCATCGCTGCCCTGGCGACAGCCTGACTGCTGTCACACATGGGTCACACAGAAGCCAGGCCCCGCTGCCCTACCCAGAGAAGGAGTTACCCTGCCACAGATGCCATCGCTGTGCAGGGCTGCCTGTCTGCTGGCTAGGAAATCTCTTAAATCTTTTAAGTTGTCTTACAAAACAGAATTGTTTCAAGAACAGTTTAATTCATCTCCTCTCTTTTCACCCTCTCCTCTCCTTCCTATTGCTACGTAAGCAATAAAGAAGATAATAGTCTCTCAGGATTTTGTATTCTTTTGGGTTTTTTGTTTTAAATAATATCCTATTATTCCCCTTGTCATCATTAGTCACTAGCAGTCATACTGTTACACAATGCTAATTATGTCCACTTCAACTTTGTTATATAAATGCTCCCCCTCCCTGGAAAAAAAAAACCCCACAACTTTCTAAGGAGGGAGAGATTGCTCCAGAGGTAAATAGCCTACCACAAAAGTGTGAAGCCATAGAAAGAGCAAATTATAATCTGTAATCCCGGTGTTCCTGTGGCAAGGTGGGAGGTAGAGACAAGAGGCTCCACAGAAGACTGTGGCCAGCTAGCCTGGTAAACTCAGCGACAAATAGGAAACTATGTCTCAAACAAGGCAGAAGGTCAAGGTCAACACTCAGTGCTGTCCCGTCGCCTGCATGCATGTCAGGGAAATATGCATTTGTACTCTCACGCATAAACATACAGGGAAAGGCTTTATTTTCCTTTGGAATTTTCAAATTTTCCAAATATATGTACATATTTATGACATATATAATCTTTTAAAAATGGAAAAACAAAACACTATCTTTTAACCCTGTTCTCCCTTTATATTCCTGATACCCTTAGGAAAAATAGGAAAAGTGCCGTTCAGCTGTTTCCCGATTCCTGAAACTGACAAAGTGAGCCACTTACCTCACATCCTTGTTTTACCAATTTTCTATGTGATAAGGGTTGGAACCTGTTACCTTGGACAGGTAAAGCAGGACTTCACTGCTGATCCACACCCACAACTCTGTGTATACCACATTTTGTTTTTTCATAATAAAAAAATTAGTTTAAGGAGCATTAGAACTCAATTCTAAAACTGCAAGTGTCATGAGTTACCTGGGACTCTGAACAATTCACTTGACCTTTCTAGAATGTTGTATTTCTAGAGGAGGAAAGTTATTTTCAGTTACTGAGAACTGTCACAGGTAATACAACTATCTCATCCCGTGGAGTAACAGCTCCAGGTATCCTAAGCCTGCATCCACAGATGCAGAAGCACACTCTTTATGAAGGTTACTGTGGCATCCCTTCAGGCCTCCACAGGACTCTGCTGGGTCGGCCTGCCTTTGTCATCCCTGACACAAAAGGAATAACTGTTGTCCTCTTTTCTGGTTGTCTCTCTTGGATGCTGGGCAGAGCCTAAGAACAGTTCGGGGGAAGGTATTTGAGGTGTTCTGGGCTCTCTTACTTGTTCCCTAATAACCTCCTCCGGACACGTGGCTGCTTTCCGGTTCTGTGGCTGACCTCTATGACCCTAACTCAAATGGCATGGCTTTCTCTTTCTCTCTTCCTCTTCCTCTTGCTGAGATTGACAAATCTCACAAATCTACTAACGATAACAAAAAGACATTCCAGAAACTTGTAGACGGTAAACTCAGCATGTTTCTTCCATTTGCTTTCCTTTTCAACTCCTGCTTTCCAGACTTCAGTTTTAATTCACTGTGGTTACTGGAATACAGTTTTGTTACAATTCACTCTTTGAAGTATGTGATAAAATAGTAGTATGTTTGTCTTAGGAAAAGACCCATTGTGTTGCTATGAAAAATCCTTTAAGTAACAAACTATACTTAGCTTGCTCTATTTAAGACTAGTTAAAGTGTGTGTTGGTTTATCACTGCTGTCGTTGTTACTGTGTTTCTGTTGGAATTCAAGACTGGTGACACAGATCCTGTGAGTAAGGCCAGCTTCCCTGTGCACCATGATGTTACTGTCAGTAACTATAAGATGCCAAATGCATAAATGTCTGTTCTTTCTTATTTGCTTTCTTGCATCCATAAAACTAAAACTGTTTTGACAACAGACCATGTTTGAAGACTACAACGATAAGAACCTGCCACAGATACCGTCTTAAAGTCTTTCAAGAGACTTCTTGCGTGAAAATATGGTCCTTTCCGTGCATTCCTGGCTCTTTATTCACTGTAATTACTAAGCTCTTAATGGAATTTTAGAAGTCGCCCTTGGTTTGGCAAGTATGAAATGTCACATTCAGTCTATAAGAAATAAACAGGAAATAGTCACTGGCAAATAAAATATCAAGACAGCAGCATTAATTTTTTAAAGATGCTTGAATGTTGAGTCATAGCACCCCTTCACTCAAGTGGAAGGCATGTAATTAAGAGGCTGATGTTGAACTATGAAGGCACACTGCCATCTCATGAGCAAACTTGTGGAAATGGTTTCTTCATGAGCTAAGGCTGAAAACAGAAGGTGCTGTTTGCTAGCAGCAATTATAAAGGAGGCCCAAAGGAAGCAGCAGCTTGTAGGAAGGCCAACAGGTGGAAGGCCAGAGCACTGACATTAATGCAACTGCAGTCAAAAGTATGCGCATGTGGGAGGAAACAAATGGGAAAAGAGCTAGGCAGTTGCGGCACTGTGGCACTCGCCTTTAATCACAGCACTCAGGAGACAGAGGCAAAGGGATTTCTTCAGGCTGAGTTCAAGGCCAGCCTGGTCTATGTAGCAAGTTCCAGGACAGCCAGGGCTACATAGAGAGACCTTGTCTCAAAAACAAAATAACAAAAGCAAGCCCTTGGTCAAGTCATGAAGCTTGGTTGAAAAGCCACTATAAGTAGGCTCAATTTTATTAGCAAATATATTTTATTATGAACTTATTAACCGAGAGTACCTCACTTTTAACCCAACTAACCTCAACGATAGGAAAAGAAAATTAAAGAATACAATAATGAAACTGTAAGGTCATCAGTTCCAAGGAGCGATTCTCCTAGCATAATCAGCAGGATTTCTTCTGCTGGAACCTGGAGCAACCAGAACCTGAACCTCAGCCGGAGCCCGGAGCCCTGAAGCCTTCCCTCCAGCGTTTCTCTCTAGGAGCATCTCGAAGTGGAGTGATGAACAGCCAAAACTATCCCAAACTTCCAAAGGCCCTGCCTCTAGTTTTTGGCTCACCAGGATGTTTTTCAGCTAGTTAACAGCCAACCTCCCCCACACAGTGGTTCTACTTCTAGGGGGATAAATATCACCTGCTCTCTCACAAGTCTTTTTCCTCATCCCCCACTTGTGATCTAAACAAAAAACATATTTATCTCTCCTTCAACAATGCCCTGAAAGACAAGAACTCCACAGAAGCTGCTCTAGAACAGAGGGGTTGGGCTGGGGTGGGGGGCTGGGTGGGGGGCTGGGTGGGGCTGGGGTGGGCTGGGGTGGGCTGGGGTGGGGGGCTGAGTAGGGCTGGGTGGGGCTGGGTGGGGCTGGGGTGGGGCTGGGTTGGGCTGGGGTGGGGGGCTGGGGTGGGGGGCTGGGTAGGGCTGGGTAGGGCTGGGTGGGGGGCTGGGTGGGGCTGGGTTGGGCTGGGGTGGGGGGCTGGGTGGGGCTGGGTTGGGCTGGGGTGGGGGGCTGGGTAGGGCTGGGTGGGGCTGGGTGGGGGGCCGGGTGGGGGGCTGGGTGGGGGGCTGGAGTGGAGGGCTGGGTGGGGGGCTGGGTGGGGGGCTGGGTGGGGCTGGGTGGGGGGCTGGGTGGGGTTGGAGTACGACCAGAGTCAAATAAGAAACCCAAACTCACAGCAACAGACTCAGCCTCTCACACAGGAGCAGTAACTGAAAAGATCATTCTAAGGAATGTAGTCACTCTCATATGTACTTTAAAAAAATCTCAGGGCTGGAGAGTTGGAGCTCTGGTTAAGAACATCTGTTGCTCACCCAGAAACCCCCAGTGCCTCCAGCTCTAGGGATACAACACAATCCTCTGGCCTCTCAGGGTGCCCACTAGTGTCTGTTACACACACCCCTATTAAAAATAATAACTCTGTAACTATCAAATACAGGAAAAGGCCTGCTAGCAAGAATGGCAGCAAGTGGTAGGAAAAAGTGCTGTAAGCCGGGCGTGGTGGCACACGTCTTTAATCCCAGCACTCAGGAGGCAGAGGCAGGCAGATCGCTGTGAGTTCGAGGCCAGCCTGGTCTACAAAGTGAGTTCAAAATAGCCAGGGCTACAGAGAGAAACCCTGTCTCAAAAAAACAAAGAGGGAGAGGGGGAGGGAGGAGGGGGAGGGGGAGGGGGAGGGAGACGGAGACGGGTGGGTTGTAAACACAGCTGAAGGACAACCTGGGCATTCTCTGAATAACTCCAGTCTGTACAGGATGAAATTGAAACAGAACCCAATACAGCCAGCAACTGGTTAACTCCCCAAGAGTTAGATTTTCAGGGCTGATACCTATTTCTCTCTTGGCAGTGAACACTGCCCAATTAGGAACAGAAATCACTTACTTGTCATTCAAATGTAGTAAGTCTTTCCATTCCTTTTTCCACTGTAGCCAGCTTCAGAGGGTCCCTGACTTTGTTTAAAGAAGCCATAGTTTCCATTTAAATTATGAATCCCAAAGCTACAGTGACCTAGAGTTCAGCCTTCTCACAACACAGAGACCACAAGCCATTTCAAATTCTTCAATGTGGAAGAGGCTTAGGGGTTTGAATGTGCATTCCCTATGTCGAAGAGGCAGCATGTGCGCAATTACAGACAAGAGCATCTACCTGCAAGCCCTCTCTACTAACATGTATTTCAAACAGAATTCTGAGAAGTATATATGCTAAACATAATTCCTCATCACAAAACAACAGCTTGTAATAGCTCTGTTATTTTCAATTAATTCAATACTTTATACTGGGCACTTTTATTCTCTATTTTTCAGAGGAGAATCCATAAATTATTCATAAATTCTGTTTTCAAAGGCTGAGCCTAAAGAATCCCTGGGTCTTTTTTTCCTCTCAACTTCTACAAACGTAAATAAACAAAAGGCTAATACCTACCTTGTAGAGATGCTTTTGAATAAATTGACAATGCAGCTTAAAACAATACTGTGGCACAGAATGCTAGGATTTTTTTTTTCCTTTCAAAGTGACACAGACAATAAAATGCATTTGGAGAAAGAATACTCTTTAAAAGCAAAACAAAATACATAACCAAGCAATGCGCGCGCGCGCGCGCACACACACACACACACACACACACACACACACACAGAGTCCAGAACTGGG